>NC_142014.1:71248872-71557205 GCF_049901735.1 Notechis scutatus | reverse complement strand
CTCTGCGGCTATGGTCCGTGCTCTTTCGTTGGAGAGCCCCGATCATTACGATTAGGGGGCTGAAGTTGCCTTGGAGGGGCAGCGGAGTAAGGGGAAGCTGCAAGCCAGGTTGAGGGGAGCCGCATCTCCCCCCCCCCCCCGGGCTTGGTCTTTTCCCCCCCAAAGATGACTGCAGCGGTGGTTTAAAATGGCCACCCCGAAGAGGAGGACTCAGCTGGATGAAGATTTGTGCAGGAGGGAAGAAAGAGGTGGATAACATCTGAACCGGGACAACTGGGCAATACAACTAAACAAAAGTACCCCGGGATTAAGGTAACATGGAATTTTTAAGAAAAGTGAGCAGCAAAATTACAAAGGGACAGGAAAAAAAAAAGAAAATATTTTGGACAGCTAAGCGGGGCTTCGAACCGGGAAAGGAAGAAGCAGGAACTAAAGATTTAATTAAATTGGACTAAAATATTTTGGTAATAAACAGGCATAAAATAAAGCTGGACTTAAGATTGTCAAAAAATAATAATAATAATAAAGTTTACAAATTGGAGACTGGACTGTGCTGGAATATTGAAGTTCAAAAAACCCTAAATAAAAAAATAGGGGAAAAATGTGAAGACTTTGTATGATGGAGAGTGCCACCTTTTGACAAAAACTTGAGCTCGAACAAAAGGGAAAGCATCCTGTTTCTGAATGAACTTGTGTGGATATAATATTAAAGAAATATTGAAACAAAGTAAGAATCTTAGAAAGTGAAAGCAGAACCAGAAAAAAGAAAAAAGCAAGGAAAGACTGACTGTGGGATTGATTGATGTTTTTGGTATAGATCCTGGGCTGGAATAATTGAGAACTTTAGAAAATTGAAAGAAGAAAGAAGGAAAGTAAAAGTGGATTTTTTGTGGACTTTAACGATCAAAAAATATAAGAGTGTGCAATGATGATATCTCTTCGGGAATTAAAAATGGAACTTAAAAATATGAGAGAATTACTACAGGAAAGAGGCGGATCACTTTGCTCTGTGTTAGAAAAAATGGAAATGGCAATTGAAGAACAAGAAGAAAGATCTTCAGAGGAGGAGGAGTCGATTCAAGGAGAAGGCATTTTAAATAGACAATTAACACAAAGAACACTACAAAGAAGTGGGGAAAGAAGGAAGGTTAAAAAGTTGAGACTTAAGAAGGCAATCAAAAGGGGGAATACCTGTGAAGTCGGGAAAGGCAGAAAGACCCAGCAGAAAAGGGGAAAGGAAGATATTAAGAAAGAGAGGGATATAAACTGGAATGAGAAAAGATATGGGGAAAAGAGGGGGAGGAGAAGCAGTAAGAAACAGGTGTATGAAATAAAGAAATACGGAAATAGTAAAACGTTGAAAAGAAATTGTTTTTTCAGAGATAATGGTTGATGAATTAAAAAAGGGATTCTGCAGGGTCACAAGGGGTAATAAGAATATTTCTGCAATTAAAAATATTTAGAAAATAGGGTAATATAGATACTGATAACTCTTATTAAAAATCAAGGGGGGGGGGAATATGCTGTGGAATCCAAATGAAAAGATGTAATGATTATTATTGTAACTTCTTAAAAATAATGGTTTATTGGGAATTAAGATGAGGGAATAAAGGTATATTTTAATCATTGAGGTGTCACACTCAAAACAGTAAAAGGGGGGAAACCTATACTTGTGTTTTTTTAGTGTTAAAATGTGTATTAATCTAGAATTTATAAAAAGAATGTGTAATGGAAAGGGAATATGACACACTAAAGAACCAACTAAATTAATAAGTTAATATAGACTATTAAAAGCAAGGAGAGACATTGGTAACTTTATTATTATTATTATTATTATTATTATTATTATTATTATTATTATTATTATTATTATTATTATTATTATTATTGTTGTTGTTGTTGTTGTTGTTGTTATTAGGCAAACACATATTGTTTATCTTTATTTTTAAAATAAATATTAAAGGATTATATTTGAAATAATTGAAATGAAACAAAAAGATGTTTCAATTGAGATTAATGAAAGCGGCTAGAATTAATGTGTTTGTTTCTCTCCTAACTGAAAATTTGGAATGGAAAAGGTAATAATAGAATTAAGTGTGCATATATCAATGTATAATTGCTGTCATATTTGTATGTAAAGGTGATGACCCGGAAACATGTTGTCCACTAAAAAGAGATTTTTGTTTTTAATGTGAAAAACTGAATAAAGTTTGTTAAAAAATAATAATAAATCTAAAAAGAAAGCATCTGCCTGGATGACAGATTGATTTATTGGGTAAATTCAATCCCAGCCACTTAGTCCTTTCTTTCTCATCTCCACAACAATTCAAAGTTGATCTTCAGTCATTTTGTATTTTATGGAGATGGCTTACCAAAAGGCTTTAAAGATATTTTGCTTTCAAGGGACAATTGATCCCTGGCTTTCAAGGCAGCCAACCAAAGGCGGGTTACAGCAATTTCATTAGAATTCATTAGGTCCCCAGTCAATAACTTATTTAATTGACAAACTAATTAACTGAATGAAGTACATTGCATAAAGCCAGCCACACATAGATGCCGAGGGTAGGGAAAGGAACTGGCGCCATCTGCATCAGGATGTCCTCAAGGGTGGGATTCTACCAGTTGGGACCGGTTCGGTAGAACCGGTTATTCCAATTCTGTGCAGTTTGGAGAACGGACAAATAGTCCTCCTGGCTGGCCCCTCCCCTCTCTGCCCGCCCCTCCCCACGCAGTCAGTCCTTATTGCGCATGTGGAACATCGCGTGCATGCACAACATTGCTAACAGCATTCTCCCCCGCCCGCCCCGCCCAGTCACTCCTTATGGTTTTTTTTCCTCCTGATGATCAGCTGTTCCAACAATCAGCTGTTCCAGGATCCCCCTCACTGTCTTACTGCTTTGCCCAGGAGGCATCCCTGAGGGCCAGGAGGCAAAAGGGGGTACAGGAGGAGGTGCTGTGCACACACACACACACCCGTTGCTCTGTTTTTTGCCTCCTGGGCCTCAGGGAAGCCTCCTGGGAGCAAAAATAGCCTCCCAAGAGGCAAAAAAATGCAGCATGGGGGGTGCTGCGAAGGAGGAGGAGGAGGAGGAGGGGAAGGGGAAGAGGAAGAGGAAGAGGAAAAGGAAGAGGAGGAGGAGGTGGAGGGAGAAGAAGAAGAAGAAGAAGAAGAAGAAGAAGAAGAAGAAGAAGAAGAAGAAGAAGAAGAAGAAGAAGGAGGAGGAGGAGGAGGAGGAGGAGGAGGAGGAGGAGGAGGAGGAGGAGGAGGAGGAGGAGGAGGAGGAGGAGGAGGAGGAGGAGGAGGAGAAGGAGAAGAAGAAGAAGAAGAAGAAGAAGAAGAAGAAGAAGAAGAAGAAGAAGAAGAAGAAGAAGAAGAAGAAGAAGAAGAAGAAGAAGAAGAAGAAGAAGAAGAAGAAGAAGAAGAAGAAGAAGCTATGTCCACCCAGTTACATGGTCACTCCCACCTAGCCACTCCTATGCAGCCACAACAGTGGGGGGGGGGCTAAAAAGAGGGGGGAAAGAAACTGGGGGTGAAATGCTCAAGTATGTTCTCCCCACTCTTGGGCACCTTGCCCAAGTCCCCGTAACTTTGGCAGCACCCCTGCTTTTGAGGCCAAGACTTTGAAGAAAGGTTGGGATTCAGATATGATTCATTGTAAGACTTACTGTATTGACTCCATTAACTTGCTTGCCAGAAAAGATAACATTCATAACTTTCAGAGCTAGGAAATAGTTTAGATGCCTGCCTGTACCACCATCAACTTCTGGAGAGTGTTTCAAAATCCTTTTGCCAATGTATACTTTTATTTTAGCCACCTGGCATTTTTCTCTGCAATGATTTCTGAGCAATGGGGTATTTGAAAAGTGGCAGAAAAGCCTGTTTAGCAACACAAGGGTCCCCGAGATCCGTCAGTTTACTCGGATCGAGGTCCTTAAGGCCGCTGAGAAATAGGGACCAGCCCATAGTGAATAACACATAGAAGCTCATCAAATCTGTCCATACACTATCCTACAATAAACTACAGTCACATAGAGTACAGGTAGTCCTCAATGTATAGCCACAATTGGGACCAGAAATTCCATGGCAAAAACAAGGTGCTGTTAAGTGATTTGTGATTTGGTTGTTTAAGTCAGGGATGGGGAACGATGGCCCTTTTTTGACTTGTGGACTTCAACTCCCAGAATTACTGAGCCAGCATGTCACAAAGGGGCCTTAGTTCCCTACCTCTGGTTTAAGTGAATCCCCCTTTGACTTTGCTTTTGGGAAGCCAGAGGGGAAGTTGCAAATGATGATCACATGACTACAGATGTTGTAACCATCTGGTTACAACATTGCTGGTTTCCAATTGTCCAAATTTTGATAGGTAAACCTGAGGATGCTGCAAGGACCAGTTGTAAGTCACTTTTTTCAGTGCTGTTGTAGCTTTGAGTGGTCACTAAATAAAAGGTCATAAGTCAAGGACTATCTTTACAACTTTATAGCAGTAAGATCTATGGATCATATATTTTTGACACAACCATAGTAGTTTAAAAACCAAGACACACACGCAAACACACAGAGAGATATCTATCTATCTATCTATCTATCTATCTATCTATCTATCTATCTATCTATCTATCTATCTATCTATCTATCTATCTATCTATCTATCTATCTATCTATCTATCTATCTATCCAAGATCCTGTTTGGGACACCTTGGGTACTTTCTAAATTCTCAAGAGCTAGAGGGCTGGTATATGGGGAAAGACATCTTGGATAGTTACATTTTAGTAGTTTACTCAAGAGTCAGTTTTGCAATAGAGTAGACACAATGATTGAGCCTAGACCAGGGGGCTGCAACCTGCGGCTCTGGAGCCACATGCAGCTCTTTTGGCCCTCTGCTGCGGCTCCCTGTCAGCTGATCCACCATTGGCTGGCCCCTCCCCTCCCCGTCACTTGTCGCCTGGCCTGAGAAGGTAAGGATGATGGCAGAGGATGGAGACTCACTCCATATTCCAGAGCAGGAGGCGACTGGGTGGGAGTGAGTGATGTCGAGTTGGCCATGCCCACCCAAACACACTGGTTGTTAAATAATTGACTCCTGGTGTTTTCTTTCCTGTGGGAAACAGGTCCAAATGGCTCTTTGAGTTTAAGGTTGCAGACCCCTGGCCTAGACAATATAGCTCAGGGGAGTCAAACTTGTGGCGTCACGTTGTTGTCACGTGCCGTATCATGACTCCATCCTCTGCCATCACCCTTACCTTCTCAGGCCAGGCGACAAGTGACAGGGAGGGGAGGGGCCAGCCAGTGGTGGGATCAGCCGACAGGGAGATGCAGCAGAGGGCTGAAAGAGCTGCATGTGGCTCCAGAGCCGCAGGTTGCAGCCCCCTGGTCTAGGCTCAATCATTGGGCATGGCCAGAACATGACACATCCAGTCCTACGGGCTGTGAGTTTGATACTCCTGATGTAGCTCATTTGGAGTGGAGATTTTAACTTGGATTATATAGCTGGCCATTTGGAGTCAATCTAAAACTGGTAGATTTTTTAGCTGCTAAAATTCTTCCTTTGTTCCTCACTGTCTACCTGGACCTTAGCCCAGTTAATCTCCTGCATTCTCCCCTCCCCTTCTCTTGAGCTCTGTTGCATGGTGGAAGTCTTTAATTACCTTGGCAAGTTCCTGGGACTCTTAATCGACTAATAGCCACATTGTCTGAATTTGCGGTTGTTTAGCTAAGTGAAAAGTTTAACAAAGCTTGTCTTCCTGCGAGGCACAATGACTCTGCTGTGTGAAAAAAGGATAGCGGCATAACTAACCGTTAAAACAGAAATGAATGAGTGTTTTCTGTATTTCTCAAGACTCTGGGAATGTTTTCAAACTCAGATTGTGTTGTGGTTAGCCGGCAGCAGGTGCAGATGGCTGAGGAGAGTGAGGACTCAGATGAGGAGCCAGAACCATTAGGGAGTGGACTGCAGCCTTCAGAGATTGTGGGGGCTGGCAGCAGCTATGAGGAGGTTCCCGAGGAGCCTGTGCCAAGTGCGTGTGCATGCAGGATTGCTCGCAGGAAAGAGTAGCTGCAACAGAACAGGTGACTCGGGAGTAAGGCTGCAAGGTAATGGCCCCTCCTTCAAGAAGATAAAAGCCAGCTGTGAATAAAACGTTCTTTGCTGGAAGTAAAGACGTTTTGAAACTCAGCCTCGTGCACATTACAGTATCTTAAGTTGGTATTTGAAGACTCTTGTGTTGTGAAATATTTCTTATCTGTGATTCTTGGCAGCCTCACACAGTTTTGGCGAGGCTTGTGCTTATCAAAATTAATTAGTTTGCAGCAGCCTTTTTACCGGGGATTCGTAAGACGCATTAAAAGGTTTCTGTTTCCTTTTGGTTCATGTTCGTTTTATTGGAAAAGGGTTCGGGTCAGAACAAAATGGATTCACACAATGTTCTGACCCAGCTCCCCAAACATGACAAACCCTCTGATGTGAACTCAAAAGATTCCTTTATTAGGAATGCCGGCAGCCCCGGCAAAAAGTTTCTCTCGCACGGCCCACAGCTTTCCACTGCTCTCCCCTTCTCTTTCTTCTGCACATGCACGCATCAGGCACTGGACCCAGCTGTTCCTCCTCTTCCTCATCAGCCACTTCTAGACCAGGCGGCTGTTGACTCTCCATCTGAGGCCTGATGGATGGCCCAGGCTCTGCCTCTGTCCCTATCTGCCAGCTCATTCCCTCTTCCCACTTGGAGCTCTCAGGTTGCCTTGATGCTGGCCCTGGCTCCCACACCTCCTCCTCCTCCTCCTCCTCCTCTAATTCAGCTGCTGGAGGGAATGCTGGTGGCCGACAGACCACAACACACAATGAGAACCATGGAAGCTGTGAAAAGCAACCTAAGGACCTTATTCTCTCAGTGTTTCATGAGATCATCTTTAAAAACCCTACTTGAAGTGTCCTTGGACTATTTTTTGAAATAATTACCGTGTTTCTCATATAATAAGGCCGGGTCTTATTTTTTTTTGAGCCCAAAAATGGCTAGGCCGTCTTTTCGGGGTGGCTTAATTCCCCCTTGAATCTTCGGGCAGGCGGGCGGCGACAGCTTGGATGTTGACCTCGGCGTTGGTGGGGCACTTTGTATCAGGGTCAACGCAGGCAGCACCATATCCGGGTGTGCAACAAAAGTACTTCCTAACAGCAAGCCCCCGCCATTTCCCAATTTCGCATGTTTTAATATAGGCCTTAATTTGGGGGGAGGGGCTTAATTTCATTTCATGCCTATAAAACATGCTGGGACTTCCTATTGGGGGAGGCCGTATTGTTGGAGAAACAGGGTATTAAATTTAAAGGCTGCCCAATTGCGAACAACTCTGGGCAGCTTACATTTTAAACGACAGAACAATAGCAAAGAAATCAAATCATGTACAGGTAGTCCTCGACTTAACGACCACGATCGAGCCCCAAATTTCTGTTGCTAAGTGAGACAGTTCAGTGCATTTTGCCCCATTTTAAGGACTTTTTATGCCAACAGTTCTTAAGTGAATCACTGCAGTTGTTATGTTAATAACACAATTGTTAAGTGAATCTGGCTTCCCCATTGACTTTGCTTGTCGAAACCCTGGGACAATGCAACCATCATAAATATGAGTCAGTTGCCAAGCATTTGAATTTTGATCACCTGACCATGGAGATGCTGCAATGGTTGTAAGTGTGAAAAATGATTTACAGATTAACAGAGTTGGAAGGGACCTTATAAGGGCATCTAGTCCAACCCCCTGCCCAAGCAGGAGACCCTACACCATTTCTGACAGATAGCATCCCAATCTCTTCTTGAAAGCCTCCAGTGATGAAGCTCCAATAACTTCCGGAGGCAACTTCTGTTCCATTGGTTGATGGTTCTCACTGTCAGAAAGTTTCTCCTTATTTCCAGGTTGAATCTCTCCTTGTTCAGTTTCCATCCATTATTCCTTGTCTGGCCTACAGGTGTGTTTTAGAAAATAGCTTGACGCCTTCCTCTCCATGGCAGCCCCTCAAATATTGGTCATATTTGGTCATAAGTCACTTTTTTCAGTGCTGCTGTGACTTTGAATGGTCACTACATGAACTGTTGTAAGTTGAGGACTATCTGTACACCTAGAAAAAAGCATTTATACCATACAATCGACCCGTCTCAAGACTCACAAAGGCTCAACACTTATCCAAAGGCCTAGAAAATTGGTCAGGTTTTCAGAGAATTTTGGAGTATCAACAGGGCAAGAGCCATATGAATTTCTATAAAGAAAGACAAATTAGCCTATCCTTTTAGAATCAACTTTTTGCCATAATCTGCCACCATATCTTATGATTAAACTTGCAGGAAAGACCTGTGTAGGGCATGCTCAAAAAAGTGATGAAGGCACTCTTAAAGCTCCACCTTTTTCTTACACACAATGCAAGTGTAATTCTTGTTTTTTAAAAAGGTGGATTTTGATCACACTGATGTGGTTGCTACCTTAATTTTTTGATCCCACTCCTGTAAAAAATCATTTTTGAGAGAATGGGAGCATTAAGACTTGCTAATGTACAGGGAGGTAGACACTGGAAATGTAAAACTCAGAGTATCATTAAATTGACACACTGAAGAATCGCATTTTGGTTGAACAAAATCGCAAGATGAGCTTCAATTGAGCCTCTTCCAAATGAAGATTAGAGAAAGGCCAAGATCGATCTGCTCAAGCCAAGAGTATTTTTGGCTCCAAGGCAGGCCACCATTTGGAGAACAAAGAGTCCCCTGCCAGTTCACTACTGGTAGGTATCATTCTCCATGTCAACTAAAGCTTGTCATCATCACGAGGTCATTCATGGTCAGTTCCAAACATTCCATTTCACAAAAATATAGGGCAAACACTTCAGTTACTCAAGAAAACACTCCGTTCTTAAGAACTGCACTGAACAAAATTTCACAAATCCAAGAATCAATACGTCATGCTTGTTTACCCAGGAGAATTCCTCCATGAATACAGTTCTTATTTATGAGCAGGACGCTAGTGTAGAAGTGATAGCACAGGCCAAGCTGACTTTAAAGCATGGGAAAGATGAAAAAAATATTGGAGTTTTCCAGAATAGCTGTACCTCCATGCACCTCAGCCATTAGCTTCTAAGGAAGGGAAAAATTGAGCCAACAAGCTAGATCTACCATACAAGTTATGAGTGGTGTGGACATCCAGTAATTCATAACAAGGTCATTGTAGGACATCAAGCAAACAGAACATTACTGAACTTATCAACATAGTTGCAGTGTAGTTTGATAATGTCATGATACCCACTGCGTTAAACCATTTTCTAATAACTCTTAGGGCATAATATTGAGTTACAGTAAATGTCCCATGTTTATCTGTGCAAAAACTGGAATTTGATAAGCTCATTGCTAAAACATCTCACTAATGCTTATATTATTAATCTATACATATAAAAGCGAAATATCAGTCACACATCATCACAAAATCTCCAGAACCGTAAACCCTATAACCTTGAAATTTGGCACGTATGTTTTTTTTGACTTCTAGGTGCTCACTAAGAAAGGATTTTTCAAAGACTATCAGAGCATTAGTATTTCGTATATTATTATTAACACGCTCTGATGCTAGGGAGTTCTACTCCCCCTCCCCACCTGAAAAGAAATCTGTTCCAAATGCAACACACACACACACACACACACACACATAGTATTCAGCTTTGTTCGGGTATTTTCCCACATCATTATAGTTGTGCTTTTAAAGTTGTAGCAACATTTTGGCAGAATCTCATCTGCCATTATCAGGCTTCTGTATTGTGTTCGTCTGTGAGTTGTAATCTCCTGGGTCATTTGTGTTTTGATCTCTTTTCCATTAGCCTCCTGTGTAGTAACGGCTTGGGTAACGGGTTGTGTGATGACCTTGTGAGACTTATTGCTGTGGTATCCTTGGTCTTGTGCTGTGATATCCTGGGTCATTTGCTGTGTTGCAACTTCTTGAGTTCTTGTGGTGTAATTTCCTGAGTTTTCTGATGTGACATCCTGAGTGGGTGGCTGTGATGTAGCATTCTGGGTTTTAGTCTGGCTTCGAGGTTGGGGTCTGGGTCTGTGTTCTTGGCGTGTGTCAGTTTGTTTGGTTTTGGGGTCGGGGGGTGCGACAGCTGGCGAGGCAGCCGTGGTCTGTTTTCTGGATGGTGGTTGTCCTTCGTTTATAGGATGGGCTTGGGCCTGGGTCTGATGAGGGGGATTGGCAGTGGTGTCCCGTGGCTAATGGAAAAGAGATAAAAACACAAACGACCCAGGATATTACAATGCAGGACCCAGGATACCACAACAAAAGAACTTGCAAGCCCATCACATAACCCATTACCCAAGCCGTTAAAACACGAGAGGCTAATGGAAAGATCACTACAAAACAAACGACCCAGGAGATTACAGCACAAGATCCAGGATATCTCCACAACAAAACTCACAAGGCCATCACACAGCCCATTATACCAACATCAACTCCATCAACCAATCAAGAGGCAGCAGCACAGCCAACCAGCCCAGCACACCAGCCCCCACCACCAGTATTTATAGAGAGATGGCAGCTCCGATCACACACTGCTTGCACTGGTATGAAGCCAAAAGCACCAGCCTGAGGATGGCGAGTGGGACCTCGCCGAAACATCACCAAGATTCTCCCACGTAAAATTGGAAGTATCTAGGCGACGTTTCGATGAAGTCTCATTCATCATCTTCAGGCTTGTGTCTTCGGCTTTGTGCTTCTCAGGGTGATGTGAGCTTGCAGCTGCTTCTTCCTTTTAACTGCTAGTGGGGTGTGACTTGATTGGGTGGGGGCTTGGCTGTGTTCTAATTGGGTGGTGGTGTGTTCTCATTGGTTGGGGGTTTGGCTGTGTTCTGATTGGTTGGGGGTTGGCTGTGTTCTGATTGGCTGGGGGTGTGTTCTGTTCAGGTGCGGGCTTGGTTGTGCTCAAGTTAGTCTTAGTTGTCGGAGGATTTGAGCTGGTGAGCTCTGATCCTGTTGTTTGGTTTCATGGTTGTGGTAGTGCCACATCTTCATGGTGGGCGTCTGTTCGCTTCATGTATGGGTCAGAGGGGTTTGAAGCGAGTCATGATGCAGCTGCGGTATGGCTTCTGGTCTGTGGTCGTGTCTCATCATCTGTGTGGGTGTGAGTCTGCTTTCTATGTGGAGTTGTGATGGTAGCATCTTGTGTGGCCCTCGTGGGTGTGGGTTTGGTGTCATTCTTCATGTTCTTCATTCTTCATGTTCTTCACCAGACCCACACCCACGAGGGCCACACAAGAAAACCCAAATAACTAAAGATCCACATACAAATACCCGCGAAAACCTCAGAAAACATGATTGGTTGTGCTCAGGCTAGTCTTAGTTGCTGGGAGATCTGAGCTGGTGAGCTGTGATGCTGCTGCTTGGCCTCGCGTTCATGGTCGTGCCACATCCTCATGGTGAGCGTCAGTTCGCTTCATGCATGGGTCGGAGGGGTTTGAAGCGAGCAGTGATGCAGCTGCGGTACGGCTTCTGGTCCGTGGTCGTGTATCATCTTCTGTGTGGGTGTGAGTCTGTTTTCTACATGGAAGTGTGGTGGTAGCATCTTGTGTAGCCCTCGTGCGTGTGGGTCTGGTGTCATTCTTCATGTCAAACGAGTACCTAAAATGAAGAATGACACCAGACCCACATGCACGAGGGCCACAGCCATTTCAGTTTTAAATTTGGGGGCTAGCCTACTGCTGTGCCAGAATGGTTTTTTCTTCATCCTGATTGGTTGGGAGTCTTGGTCTGTGTTTATTGGTCTTGGAGTTTGCTGTGCTCTGCTTGATTGGTGTTTCTAATATCTTCTGTCTGTTTTGTGGCTTTTTTTGTCTTGGTTGGCTGGCAACATTGTGTTCCTGTATTGGAGGCTTTTAGTGCAGCTTGGCTCCGAGTAAATGGATGGCTATCATTAGTTAGGAATCTAGGTTTCATCTGGGTGCCTGGTTGGGGTGTGTTTGAGCTGGAGGTATCAAGGGGGATCTGTTTGTGCTTAAGAAAAAAAACTTAAGAAAACAAACAAATATATATATATATATATATATATATATATATATATATATATATATATATATATATATATGGATCTTTGGTTATTCGGTTTTCTCCCACGTAAGATTCAAAGTATCTAGGCAACGCTTCGATGAAGTCTCATTCATCATCTTCAGGCTTGCTTCTTCGGCTCTGTGCTTCTCAGAGTGATGTGAGCTTTCAGCTGCTTCTTCCTTTTAACTGCTAGTGGGGGTGTGACTTGATTGGGTGGGGGTGTGTTCTCATTGGTTGGGGGTTTGGCTGTGTTCTGATTGGCTGGAGGTGTGTTCTGTTCAGGTGGGGGCTTGGTTGTGCTCAGGTTGGTCTTAGTTACTGGGGGATTTGAGCTGGTGAGCTGTGATCTTGCTGTTTGGCTTCGAGTTTGTGGTCGTGCTGCATCTTCATGGTGGGGGTCAGTTCGCTTCATGTATGGCTCAGGGGGGTTTGAAGTGGGTAGTGATGCAGCTGCAGTGCGGCTTCTGGTCTGTGGTCGTGTCTCATCTTCTGTGTGGGTGTGAGTCTGCTTTTTACGTGGAAGTGTGGTGGTGGCATCTCGTGTGGCCCTCGTGGGTGTGGGTCTGGTGTCATTCATCATGTTAGGCACTCGTCTGTTCATGAGGGCGGGTTTCCAAATGGCTGGTAAGCGGGAGGTGTCATCTCTTTTATTCATGCTGTGTAGGCGTTTTTCTATCTCTATGGCTTCTCTGATTATTCTGTTGTTGAAGTGTTCGGTTTTGGCGATAGTTCTGGTATTTTTAAAGTCAATCTCATGTCCTGTGGCTTTGAGGTGTTGGACCAGGGAAGAGGTCGGTTCTTCTTTTTGATTGAGTTCTTATGTTCTTCAACGCGTGCATTTATTCTTCTGTTAGTTTGTCCAATGTATGTGGTGGGGCAGGTAGTGCAAGGGATTTCGTATACTCCTTGGCTTTCTAACTCGATTTTGTCTTTAGGGTTTCTTAGGATGGTGGATATTTTTCTGTTTGTGCAGAATGCTGTTTTAATGTTGTGTTTTTGGAGGATCTTGCTGATTTTGTCTGTAGTGCCTTTTATATATGGGAGGAGGGCTTTGCCGTTCTCTTGTTCTCTGTTTTGGATTTTGGTTGGGGTTTCTTTTTGGATTAGGTGGGTAATCTTCTTTCTTTGGAATCCATTGGCTGTTAGTACGTTGGTGAGAGTGTTTAGTTCAGTTTTTAGGTGTTGTTCATCAGCTAAGCATTTTGTTCTGGAGATGAGTGTCTCAGCTACGGAATTGATCTGTGCTGGGTGGTGGTGTGAGAGTGCATGTAGATAGCAGTTTGTATGTGTTTTCTTCTGGTAGATGGTGTGTCCTAGGGAGCCATTGGGTTTTTTGTATACCAAGACATCTAGGAAGGGAAGTTGATTGTTAGCTTCTGTTTCCATGGTGAATTGTATTTTGGGGTGTAGGCTGTTGAGGTGTGTGAGGAAGTTGTTCAGTTTTTCTTTCTCCAGAACAAAATGCTTAGCTGATGAACAACACCTAAAAACCGAACTAAACACTCTCACCAACATACTAACAGCCAATGGATTCCAAAGAAAGAAGATTACCCACCTAATCCAAAAAGAAACCCCAACCAAAAATCCAAGACAGAGAACAAGAGAACGGCAAAGCACTCCTCCCATATATAAAAGGCACTACAGACAAAATCAGCAAGATCCTCCAAAAACACAACATTAAAACAGCATTCTGCACAAACAGAAAAATATCCACCATCCTAAGAAACCCTAAAGACAAAATCGAGTTAGAAAGCCAAGGAGTATACGAAATCCTTTGCACTACCTGCCCCACCACATACATTGGACAAACTAACAGAAGAATAAATGCACGCGTTGAAGAACATAAGAACTCAATCAAAAAGAAGAACCGACCTCTTCCCTGGTCCAACACCTCAAAGCCACAGGACATGAGATTGACTTTAAAAATACCAGAACTATCGCCAAAACCGAACACTTCAACAACAGAATAATCAGAGAAGCCATAGAGATAGAAAAACGCCCACACAGCATGAATAAAAGAGATGACACCTCCGCTTACCAGCCATTTGGAAACCCGCCCTCATGAACAGACGAGTGCCTAACATGATGAATGACACCAGACCCACACCCACGAGGGCCACACGAGATGCCACCACCACACTTCCACGTAAAAAGCAGACTCACACCCACACAGAAGATGAGACACGACCACAGACCAGAAGCCGCACTGCAGCTGCATCACTACCCACTTCAAACCCCTGAGCCATACATGAAGCGAACTGACCCCACCATGAAGATGCAGCACCACCACGAACTCGAAGCCAAACAGCAAGATCACAGCTCACCAGCTCAAATCCCCCAGTAACTAAGACCAACCTGAGCACAACCAAGCCCCCACCTGAACAGAACACACCTCCAGCCAATCAGAACACAGCCAAACCCCCAACCAATGAGAACACACCCCACCCAATCAGAACACAGCCAAGCCCCCAACCAATCAAGTCACACCCCCACTAGCAGTTAAAAGGAAGAAGCAGCTGCAAGCTCACATCACTCTGAGAAGCACAGAGCTGAAGACAGAAGCCTGAAGATGATGAATGAGACTTCATCGAAACGTTGCCTAGATACTTCCAATCTTACGCGGAGAAAACCCGAATAACCAAAGATCCACATACAAATACCGCGAGAACCTCAGAAAACATATATATATATATATATATATATATATATATATATATATATATATATATATATATATATATATATATATATATATATATATATATATATATATATGTGTGTGTGTGTGTGTGTGTGTGTGTTTTCTTAAGTTTTCGTGGGTACTTACATGTATGGTGTTCTGTTGTTGAAGTATTTTCACGTCATTGTAGTTCTTTTAAAGTTGTAGCGTTTCAGCAGAATCTCATCTGCCATCATCAGGCTTCTGTATACAGAAGCCTGATGATGGCAGATGAGATTCTGCTGAAACGTTGCTACAACTTTAAAAGAACTACAATGACGTGGGAAAATACCCGAACCAAGCCGAACACTATATATATATATATATATATATATATATATATATATATATATATATATATATATATATATATATATATATTTGTGTGTGTGTGTGTGTATCTTTGGTTATTCGGGTTTTCTCCTGCGTAAAATTGGAAGTTTCAATTTTACGCGGGAGAAAACCCGAATAACCAAAGATCCACATACAAATACCCGTGAAAATTTAAATCTTGAATTAAGTCTTGGGGGTTTGTAGCCATGGTCTGTGGTCACACAAGGTATTTAAAGGGGGGACTGTGGTGAAGAAAAGGTTGAGAACCTCTGATCTACACAATAGTTCTTCAGCTATTTGAAGATGGATAACTTCCTTGTTAGCTTCCTAGATACTTAACTCTTTCCAGATGTGGATCTCCGCATCCATCCATTTATTGCTGCATCTGTTCTTGCAGTTACTATCACATGCACACTTTTCTATTACTCTAGGACAGTGGCGGGAAACTGGTGGACCAGCATATGCTGCTGAACTACAGTTCCCAGCAAACTAATTCAATCAATTAGAATAGAGCTGGAAGGGATTTCTAGCCCAACTTCTAGCTCATGTAGGCGAGAATACCATTCTATACAAATGGCTGTCCAGTCTTTTTTTAAAAACCTACAGTGATGAAGCACCCACAACTTCTGAAGGCAAGCTATTCCACTGGTTAATTGTCCTCATTGTTATGGAATTTCTCCCTAGTTCCACGTTGCTTCTCTCCTTGATTAGTTTCCATCCATTGCTTCTTGTGTTGCCTTCTGGTGCTTTGGAATATATCATGAGCCCCTCTTCTTTGTGGTAACTTCTCAAATATTGGAATATTGTCATCATGTCACCCCTAGTCCTTTAGTTAGTATTGTCAATGTTGCAGGTGCTAGCACTGTAGTTCCGCAGGATACTAAGGGTCAAAGGTTAATTTTCCACAGCTTAGATGCTATGACGAACATATATGAGATGGGCAAGGCTGACCTTTGTGCAATGATCAAAGGTGCTAATGAGATGAAAGAAAGTCTTGAACACCCCTGTTCCTTGCTGTCCACATGCCGTCTTTGTGGGACATCCTCTCATTAAGCACAAATTTTATTGGAGGCATATCACATAGATATTTGATCCTTCTAGTGAGAGAGTTATAAATGATAGGGATGTATGAAAATGTAGGTACATTGATTGTGGAAATGAAACATATGGTAGTGTAGATGAAATTCTATCAGGTTTTCTTCCTAGAGCAGATTAGTTCCAATCATCCATAAATGAGGTTTGCTGCTTTGAAAGTCAATTACGGAATCAATGGATAATTTCCTGCTTTTGCTATGTTCTATGTAAAACAATTATCTACCAATCGGTGGCACACTAGTATGATAGACCATAACATCTAATGAAGAGACCTTTGTCCTACTTGGGACTGATTCAAGATAATAACAACAACATACCCTCTTTTGAAACATTTGTTATAAACATTTGTTATAAAACATTTGATGGTATCCTCTCTCATTTCCCTTCCTTTCTCTTTTTTTCCTCTGTCCATGAGTTCTGTTCAATAATAAAAATTTAATTTTGTTACATTGGATACAAAGACCTTTAACAAAAAAAATCTAATAAATAAAATAACTGGGGGAATAATAGAGAGCTACATACATGGAATAGGATCTATATTTATTTAGAAAAAGAGAATTTCTCCAGAAAGCATTGATTTGCAACCCAGCTATTAATGTGAGGTCTTTGGCTGCTCTATGATTAACAGCAAGATTAACACAAGAAGAACAATCAAGAAGTAAACAACACCCCAATCAAGGAACTACCAACTTAGACTAACACACTAACAGTAAACAATATAAACAAAGAGCAAATTCCATTCCCTTTTAGCACTGATGAGGTTACCTAGTTGGGTAATGAAACGTCTGCAAGAAAACAACCAAGGTCAGAGAGCATCAACCTGGGCAACCTGGTCTACCCAAATTCGGACAGAGCACTTCCACCTTTCTGCCCCAATTCAGGAGCCTTCACAGCCAGTCATTTTCACAACAAACTATTTTTGTGTTAAATTTATATTTATTGACAAAGAAAAAAGGGAGACTTAATCTCTCCTCTGGTACAGCCAATAAAGTAAGGGGGGCCTGTAGCTTAGAGGTTAATATACTTACCTAATATGTAAGTAGGCCAAGTTCAAATCCCAGAAGGGTTTGGCTAGCTGACGAGAGCTAAATAGCTTGAAATAGGTCTATACTAGTCTCCCTTTATTTCTTCGTTGGCAAATATAAATTTAACAGTTCAACCCTGAGCCACAAATCTTCTCTTCCATCAGTTATTAATGTTTCTAGTAGATGGGTTGATGTTACCACAGCTCCCATCATCCCAGTCTACATGATACTGGCTGGTGGGAGATAAAATCAAGCAACAGCTTTGCGAGAACTGTGCTTGTTAAGCAGCTCATCAAGGTACCACCACTTTATTTATTTATTTATTTATTTATTTATTTATTTATTTATTTATTTGATTTGCCAATTGTTTACAAGATAATAAGTATAAGTGTATACATAGTTGTGAATACATGAAATGGGTACATATAAGAAAAATAAAAGAATAAGAGAAACAATAGGACAGGGACGGTAGGCACGATGGTGCGCTTATGCACGCCCCTACAGACCTCTTAGGAAAGGGGTGAGGTCAATAGTAGACAGTCTAAGGTTAAAGTTTTTGGGGTTTGGGGAAGAGACTACAGAGTCGGGTAGAGTATTCCAGACATTGACCACTCTATTGCTGAAGTCGTATTTCCTGCAATCAAGTTTGGTGCGGTTTACTTTGAGTTTGTATCTATTGTGTGCTCTTGTGTTGTTATGGTTGAAGCTGAAGTATTCATTGACAGGTAGGACATTGCAATGTATGATTTTATATACCATGCTTAAGTCAGACCGAAGACGGCGTAATTCAAGGTTTTCTAGTTTTAGAATTTCAAGTCTGGTGGCATAAGGTATTCTACAACGAGTAGAAGAGTGGAGAACTCTTCTTGTGAAATATTTCTGGACTTTCTCAATTGTGCTAATATCAGATACGTAATGAGGGTTCCAGACTGATGAACTGTATTCGAGTATTGGTCTAGCAAATGTTTTGTATGCTCTGGTTAGTAGTGTGATATTACCAGAGAAAAAACTACGTAGGATTAGGTTAACAACTCTTAATGCCTTTTTGGCTATGTAGTTGCAGTGGGCTCTAGCACTTAGATCATTAGAGGTGAGTATTCCAAGGTCCTTTACAGAGCTTGGGTCATCAACAAGATCTTGACTATTCAGCTTGTATTTTATTTTCTGATTTTTTTTGCCAATATGTAAGACAGAGCATTTATTTGTTGAGATTTGAAGTTGCCATTTGTTTGACCATTCAGATATCTTTCTATCTTGCTATTTCAGCATCTGACCAGTATGGATTCCACAGCAGAGATGCATGTGCGATGGAGTTTATGGTGAACAAAACGAGGATTGAAAAGGCGAGAAACGCAGCTCTGGCATTTTCCTTTCCACCATTGTTGAAAGACTGAAACACAGTCAGGCTGATAAAGAGCAACTTCACATGCATGACTTCAAAATTTCCCTTGCAGACTCTACAGGAACTAGATTGATTTGTTGGCCTATCTTATCAAGCAACTGTTATCTTGTTGGGAGTGCAAATGCCAGAATTGAAAGATGAGGCATGCCTGTATCCTAAAGAGAGTATGATCTCATTACTCTTCCAGTAGGCCTCCGTATAAATCTGCCATGCTTCCCACGTCTATCATGCCATGGACTGACTGCACTCGACTGAAATGAATGATGAGCTACTCAGATTCTCACCCATGCTGTGTGGCTCCTCCCCAACCCCATTTCAATAGATAATATTTTGTCTAAGACCCAATGTACACATTCAAAGAGAGATTGGCTGAAGTGGTTCAACTCCCCTTAGCTGTGTCACTTCGAATTATGAAAAAAGAACCACAGATTTTTTTTAAGATTTGAGATTTATAAAATTCTTCATGAGTCAAATTAGAACAGAACAAAATGGAAGAACAGAGTTGAAAGAAACCTTGGTCTTCTAGTCTAACTCCCTGCTTAGGCAGGAAAACTTCCATCATTTCAGACAGATGGTTATCCAGTCTCTTCTTAAAAACCTCCAGTGTTGGAGCACCCATAACTTCTGGAGCAAATTGTTCACTGATTAATTGTTCTGTCAGGAAATTTCTCTTTAGTTCTAGGTTTCTTCTCTCCTTGCTTAGTTTCCAGGCATTGCTTCTTGTCCTGCCCTCAGGTGCTTTGGAGAATAGCTGGACTCCCTCTTCTTTGGGGCAGCTCCTGAGATACTGGAACACTTCTATCATGTCACCCCTAATTCTTCTTTTCTTTAGACTAGACATACCCAGTTCCCGCAACCGTTTTTTATATGTTTTCGTCTCCAGTCCCCTAATCATCTTTGTTGCTCTTCTCTGCACTCTTTCTAGAGTCTCAACATCATTTTTACATCGTGGTGACCAAAACTGGATGCAGTATTCCAGCTCATCAGTCTGGAACCTGCATTACGTATCTGATATTAACACAGTTGAGAAAGTCCAGAAATATTTCACAAGAAGAGTTCTCCACTCCTCTACTCGTTGCAGAATACCTTATGCCACCAGTCTTGAAATTCTAGACCTAGACAACCTAGAACTACGCCGCCTTCGGTCCGATCTAAGTATAGTATATAAAATTATACATTGCAATGCCCTACCTGTCAATGAATACTTCAGCTTCAACCATACCATAACTATACAAGAGCACACAATAGATACAAACTCAAGGTTAATCGCACCGAACTTGATTGCAGGAAATACGACGTCAGCAATAGAGTGGTCAATGTCTGGAATACTCTACCTGACTCTGTGGTTTTTTTCCCCAAACCCCAAAAACTTTAACCTTAGACCGTCTACTATTGACCTCACCCCTTTCCTAAGAGGTCTGTAGGGGGCGTGCATAAGCACACCAACGTGCCTACAGTCTCTGTCCTATTGTTTCTTTTTATTTTTCTTATATGTATCCATTTCATGTATTCATAACTATGTTTATACTTATACCTGTTATCTTATAATCGCTTGACAAATAAATAAAATAAATAAATAATAAATAAAAACAAATAAATAAATTTCCTATAAAATGTAAAGGAAGCAGGAAAAAAGCATGGCTTAACATTGCCTACAATGGGGTTGGTGGTGGGGGGGAAGGAGGGCAGTTTCAACAGCACCCCTTTAAATCTACTCGCTTGGTAACCTAGCATGAAGGAAGTTTACTTTTGCAAGCTGCTGCGCATGATAGAACAATTCTTAGTAGCTCATAAATCTCTTGACTTTTTGTAAAGGCTTTTTCACAATGATCAGATACAAGCAATTGTTTCACTTGAGGGGTTGGTGAAAAATATCTGATTGCTATCGCTGAGCTCTTATTGACTTAAACAAAGGAGTTGGCAGTTTAATCAGTGGCCATTCCACTGCCTGGGGCAGATTCCCAAATCGGTATTTCATCTCCTCCACTGAGAAATTCAAACAAGGGTTTAAAATGGTTTTGACCCTCCAAACGAAACCTTAAGGTCTGAAGTGGGATGAAGTGAGAAACCTTTGAGCATATTGCTAAAGACATAAGCTTATGGCGTGCATAAGCGCACCAACGTGCCTACCGTCCCTGTCCTATTGTTTCTCTTATTCTTCTTTTATTTTTCTTATATGTACCCATTTTCTTATATGTACCCAGCTCAAGTTTGCTGTTTTCCCTTTTCGGCAGAATTTGGTGGCTGAAGTCCATCAGGCTGCCACAGCATCAAGGCTGCCAAAACAAAGCTATAATAAATAAAGATTTTTTTTGGGGGGGGGAGAATAAAAATAAAAAAGCAAAGTGGCCAACATCTACAAAGATCTTGTTTGAGAATCAAAATTTTGCCAAGTGTGGCTATCTCCTGAGAGGGCAAATATTTGTAATTAAAAAATAATAATCTTTGAAAATTGGAAAGTCAATAGATGTCCTGTAGAATTGGCATGAACATCACACTATCTGTGATTGCTTGATTGTTCACTTCTACTTTATTAATGATAGATTTTTGCAAAGTTCGGCTCACAACTATTAAAAAACTGAAGAGGTGATATAGGTAATCCTTGACTCACAACTGTCATGAAGCCTACCATTGAATGCCAATAAATTGTGGCTGCTCCAAAAATGGTGGCCAGTTCTGGGATCATGCTACATGGCCCCGGGGTGGAGCAGCCTACTGTCATCCCCTAACATGAGCTCGGGAGATCTGGAGTGGGATGTTGGGTGGAGAGAGATGTGACAGGAAATAGCGGGAGAGTCTTCTGCCTCCCCATGGTCAGTTGAGGAATGACCACAGGTGCTTTAGTGGCCATAACTTCAAAACCAGGCTTTTGAGCCTCGGTGGCACAGTGGTTAGAGTGCAGTACTGCAGGCTACTTCTGTTGACTGCAATTTGGCAGTTTGAATCCCACCAGGATCAAGGTTGACTCGGCCTTCCATCCTTCCAGGTGGGTAAAATGAGGACCCAGATTGTTGGGGGAAATAGGCTGACTCTGTAAACCACTTAGAGGGGACTATAAAGCAGTATATAAGTCTAAGTGCTATTGCTATTTTGGGGATAGGGTTTGTTGTAACTTTGAAGGACTACCTGCTATGATGAGAAAAAGAGCTTTAAGTTGTCCAGATTATCACCTACTCAATTCCCATACCATCATGCTTCGTGGACATGTTGCAATATTTTTTTAAAAAAATTCACTTCTTCTCTTCTCTCCTTCTCCTTTTGTCTCGTATGTCAACATTTCTTTTTAGGTTGTAAATTTTAGAGCAGGAATTGTCTTGTGGTCATATTTTCAAGCCATTCTGTGAGCTTTTTGGAAGGAGGAGCTAAAAAACAAGTTAAAAACACATAAATCATAGAAATAATAATTATGCTGAGTCTACTAAGCCAATTGACCCCTGACATTGATTTGCCATGTAGACCCCATTGAAAGTAGATCTGGCATAATAGCAATAGCACTTAGTCTTATATACCGCTTCACAGTGCTTTACAGCCCTCTCTAAGTGGTTTACAGAGTCAGCCCATTGCCCCCAACAATCTGGGTCCTCATTTTACCAACCTTGGAAGGATGGAAGGCTGAGTCAACCTTGAGCCTGATGAGATGCGAACTGCCAAATTGCAGGCAATTGGCAGTCAGCAGAATTAGTCTGCAGTACTGCTTTCTAACCACTTCGCCATTGCGGCTCATAATAATTTGATGTTGTATATGCCCAACTAAATTTAGCAGGAAATTATACAAGGTTAAATTGTTATGCCAGTTCTATATGTTATATTCAAAGGTGATGCTGTTGTTCTCACCTTTAATAAGAATTCCTTTCATCCTGTTTGTTTGTTTGTTTGCTTTGCAAAAAATAGAGATTCTTTGCAGAAAATAATGTAAAACCTACAGTCATTACATGACACTGTCTCTCACATCTGGCAGATTTTTTTTATTTATCATATTCATATGCCATTCACACTATAAACATTATTTTCAGTGGAGAGAGTGACCACATTGCTTCCATTAATCTATATCCATGTTGGCGAACCTACGGCATGCGTGCCGGAAGTGGCATGCAGACCCACTTCTGCCAGAACCCAAGAGGTCACCTGGAAGAGCCCCACTGCGTATGCGCATGTGCCGCTGCCACCCGACAGCTGATTGCCAGATATCTGGCATGTATGCGCGGGGACCGGGGTATGAGGGAGACGTGCGCACATGCACAGAGATGTGCACCACACTTAGGGGGTCTCATGTACATGCACAGAGAGGTGTGGCATGCTTAGAGGGTCATGTGCACATGCGCATGTGCAGGGAGCATGAGCGGGCAGCACACATTGCCTTCTGGGTACTGGCACCGGAGCCGAAAAAGGTTAGCCACCACTGGTCTATATGAAACTGTGCAGTCTATTTTATTTGTCTATATAGAAGGATAGTCTACATGGAACTGTAGATCAATAGTTCTAATCTATTGGTCTTTCACAAAGTCTTCATTGCTGCATCTTTCAGGACTGTCATCATTTGCTTGGGCTTCGCACTCAGTAGTTTCCAGTCTGCCACAAACGTGGAGGGGAGGGAGCCGGTCCTCATCGTCCCTTCCAGAGGCATCATCTCAAGGTTAAAGCATTGGGAATGGAATGTAACGGCTCACCAACCAACTTGTCATTTGAAGAGACAGTTCCCAAAACACTTTATTCAAATATAATTGGACACTAAGGGACTAGCAAGGGTGAGGAGCTAGACGGGGAAAGTTAACAGGGAAAGTTTGGCATGCAAACTTCAATTCTTATTTATTTATTTATTTATTTATTTATTTGATTTGCCAATTGTTTACAAGATAATAAGTATAAGTGAATACATAGTTGTGAATACATGAAATGGGTACATATAAGAAAAATAAAAGAAGAATAAGAGAAACAATAGGACAGGGACGGTAGGCACGTTGGTGCGCTTTATGCACGCCCCTACAGACCTCTTAGGAAAGGGGTGAGGTCAATAGTAGACAGTCTAAGGTTAAAGTTTTTGGCGTTTGGGAAGAAACTACAGAGTCGGGTAGAGTATTCCAGACATTGACCACTCTATTGCTGAAGTCATATTTCCTGCAATCAAGTTTGGTGCGGTTAACATTGAGTATCTATTGTGTGCTCTTGTGTTGTTATGGTTGAAGCTGAAGTATTCATTGACAGGTAGGACATTGCAATGTATGATTTTATATACCATGCTTAAATCAGACCGAAGACGGCGTAATTCAAGGTTTTCTAGTTCTGGCTTTGCTATACTTGGCTTTTAGTAATGTATACATTTCATGACAAATGGAATTGAGGGTCTTTCTTGCCTAAAGGGCAGGGGTGGGATTCTACTAGTTTGCACCTATTCGCTGGAACCGGTTGTTAACATTCTAAGCAGTTCGAAGAACCAGTTGTTAGAAGAAATTACTGGCCTAATCCTATAAGGAAGGCAGGAAGGAAACATTCTGGTGTTGCTTACAGAAACTGCCTCTCCGTTAACCCTTATTACATTCTTGGCAGGACTAGACTTCCTGTCTCAGGAACATCTCTGGAGTTTTATTAGTCTATTCCCCCTCCCTTGCTGGTACTTTGCTTGTGTGGAGTGACCATTCAAAGTTACAATGGCATTGAAAAAAGTGACTTATGACCATTTTTCACACTTACGACTGTTGCAGCATCCCCACAGTCATGAGAGGCCAGGTGAGGAGATGCGTGCCTCGATGTGAGTGATGGTGAGCTGGCCACGCCCAGCCAATAACATGACCACCAAGCCACGTTCACCCAGTCACATGACCACCAAGCCACACCCACCAACTAAGCCATGCTCACCTAACCCATTGTTAAAAAATTTGAATCCCACCCCTGCTAAAGGACCAACATGGGGCAGGTTTCAGGGCTCCAACAAATTCACCCCCATTCAAATCATAAGTCTCTAGCCGCATCTCTCAGAGTAAAAAAAATGATTTATTAGGAGTGACCATGTCGGCGTTAGCTGGGTGCAGCTGACACTAAAATACATCATTCATTTCTCCCTTGACCCTGGTCTTCCCCCCACCCTCTGGGTGTATATTCTCCAATGGGACACATCCATAGCCAATCATGCTCTCCAGTAATATTCTTGCGCGCCGACAGCTTTGGGCTGCCAAGGCGATTATCTAAGGCATTTAAGAAATGCACTGCTTTCCTCTACTCCCTTTCTGCTGGCAACTAAAAAGACCAAAGGAGTATTTTTTTTTTAGTTGACAGCAGGTCTGACAGCATCTGTGCTATTTTCTGGATAAATGGATAAAGCCATTAAAGTAAAAGAAGGGCAGCATCCAAAAAGGGCTTGCTCTCAAGTTATCTGCCCAGTGAATGATACATCCCCAATGCTATCAATCAGCATCTTGGTACACCAATGATGTCGTATTATCCATTTTACCACTACTATTCGTTTAGAGACTGTTCAAAGTTATAACAGTGTTAAAGTTGCCAAGGTTGGAGACCCCTGATTTAGACCACACGGGGCAGGTGTCAAACTGGTTTGGAGGGGGCGGGGTTAGTTAGTCTACGGATAGGAGACCATGTGGAAATCCCAAGGCTATAGATTAGAAGTCAAAAACACATTCCCTAAACCAGGCAATGAAAAATCACTTTGGTATTTTGCCAGGAAACTGACACAGACCTCACCAGGTTGAGTCAAAGGAGACTCAAGTCTGAAACATCGACATTAGCCAAGGTTCTCAGCAAGACATCGGTCCCACAGGGATCCCAAGGAATTTATTTTAGAAGCTTCGTTTTTCTTTTCCCAGGGACCGAAATTAAATTCCTTTCTCATTTCTACAGCATTCTATTTGTTTGTGTACAGTTTAGAGCCCGTGATAGAGTTCTTCAGCTTCCTGAGGTTTGCAAAGAATACCAGGAAGTTCTCCGTAAAATCCCCTACAATGGCATTTTCAAAAAGACGCTAGACTTGTTCAGAAACATCGGCCTGACCTTAGCAGTTTCATGAACTGCGCCTCTGACCTTCGTTCTGTTCGTTGTTGGGTATACACTGAACCTGAGTTCCTTAAAGCTGAATGACCTCTGAAAAGGTAGAGGTGCTAGTTGTGGCTTAAGAACATTTCAGCATATTTTATTAGCATGGTTGAGATGGGCAGGAAAATGAATGTAGTTTCCATAAACTGGAATTTGTTAATCTGTCTGGGAGCCCAAGGAGCCAGACTGGGCATTATTCAAATCTAGTGCAATTCTGTTAAGGTTTGAGGAGGTTTTGTCAGATGTTACTGTCAGAGTATATTCATGAACTGGAATAGAGCATGGTAACAAGGTCAGCCAATGAGGACTGTTTGGAAACTGAAACTCGAAGTAGCCTAGGCGTGGCTCTATATTAAGCTCTGCAGCTCTGCAGCTATGTTAAGCTCTGAGTGGTCTATTGAAAGAGGAACTAACTTGTTTGCTTGTCTGCTGAAGTTAAGTTGCTTGTAACATGTCTGCTTCTGTTTGAGTTTGCTCCATGTTGGAGAAATCTACAACTGGTATTGTAAAATTGATTTAATATGTTTATAAAGATATTAAATGAAGCATCAGTCATCTGTGTTTACTTTTCTGGTGCTGAATTTATGCTGCAAAACACTGAACAGTTACAAACCATGCTGCTAAAATTCACCTCATATTCCACTTGGGCAAGGGTGTCAAAACTCAAGGCCTGCAGGGTGCTTAGATCTGGCCTGCAGGGCCACCCTGGAAACAGCGAAAGAGTGGCCTGCAGCGCCTCTGCTAGTGCGGCCCTCCCAAGCTCCATTTTTGCTGGCAGAGGGTTGCAGGAAGCTGTCGCAGCCGAAAATGGAGCTCGCGAGGGCTGTTTGTGGCCCTCCTGAGTTCATTTTTCACTGGCAGAAGGTTGCAGGGAGCCATCGCAGCCAAAAATGGAGCTTGTGAGAGCTGTGCATGGCCTTCCCGAGCTCTGTTTTTGCAGCAGGAGGCAGTTGCAGCTGAAAACAGAACTCAAGAGCCTGTTTTCGCTGGCCACCACAGGCGCCCCCAACACGAGTGACATTGAGCTGGCCACGCCCCTCTGGCCCCTCCCTGGCCCCTCCCTGGCCCCCACACCCCCAAGGTCAAACACAACCCTGATGCAGCCCTCAATGAAATTGAGTTTGACACCCCTGCGCTTGGTGATAACAATAATAATATCCCAAGTACATGGCAAACTTGGTACACATAGTCCTCAAGTTGCAACCATTCATTTAATGACTGTTCAAAGTTACGGCGACCTCAGAAAATATGACTTACAATGTGCAGTTGCACTTATGACCGTCGTAACATCCCTGTAGTCACATGATTGCAATTTCAAGGGTTTGGCAATCAGTTCACTTTTACAACTGTTTGTAATGTCCTGTGGTCAGGTGGTAGTAATTTGCCCCTTTTTTGCCGATTTCCAGCAAAACAAAACAAAACCCAACAACATCAAAAAGTGCCCATTGGAGAAGCTGGATTTGCTTAATGACTGTGGCTATTTGCTTAACAACCATCATAAAACTTCTTGTGAAATTGGGTCCAACTCGACTTATGACTGCAACAACTTATCATTGTTAGACATTCTTAATATTTCAATATTAGGGTCTGCTTGGGTGGGGGGTTGAACTAGATGACCTACAAGGTCCCTTCCAACTCTGTTAATCTGTATCTGTATATTTCAAGTCTATTGCAGTAAAATGCTGAAGGAAGATGGAAACCTTGCTAAAGAAATTATAGCTGCAGGAATTGGGTATGTCTATTTTTATGAAAAGGAGGACTAAGGGAAACATGATAGCAATGCACTAGTATCTCAGGGGCTGCCACAAAGTGCCTGAAGGTAGGACAAGAAGCAATGGATAAAAACTAATCAAGAAGAGAAGCAACCTAGAATTAAGGAGAAATCTGCTGACAGTGAGAACAAATAACCAGTAGAACAAGTTGCCTTCAGAAGTTTTGGAGAGTTACAATGGCACTGAAAAAGTAATTTATGACCATTTTTCACACTTACGACTGTTGCAGCATCCCCACAGTCATGAGAGGCCAGGCAAGGAGATGCGTGCCTCGATGTGAGTGATATTGAGTTGGCCAATAACATGACCACCAAGCCACGTCCACCCGGTCACATGAACCACCAAGCCACACCCACCAACTAAGCCACACCCACAGAACCGGTTGTTAAAAAATTTGAATCCCACCCCAGGGACAGTGGTGGCTATCCTTTTTGGGCTCCTGTGCCAAAAATTGTGCACGCGCTTGCACGCTCGCACTCGTATGCCAGCACCCAGAAGGCAATGTGCATCCCCCTATGTCCCCTACGCATGCACGCATAATCCCCACCCACCCACCCACCCCTTACCTGCACTGCGCCTCACAGCTGAATTTTGGCCGGTTTGAGGCCTTTTTCAGCCTCCCAAAGGCTTGAGGAAGGCGTCTGTTTTTGGAAAAACAGGAAGTGACGAAACAAGGCTAGTTTTTGGGCTCCAGAGCCTGCAGAAGCTGAAAATCAGCTGTGTGGCACCCGTGCATGCCCAGTGAGGTAAGTTTGCCTGCAGCTCGCGTGCCGGCACAAATGACGTGTCATAGGTTCACCATCACAGGTATAGGATTTCCTGCTTGAGCAGGGGATTGGACTAGAAGACCTCCAAGGTCCCTTCCAATCCTGTTATTCTATAACATGGACATTATTGAAGTTGATTCTGATAGGTGTATCCACTTTTGTCCTCTGCAGTTATTCAGGTCAGATTGTTTTGCTCTGGGGAAAATACAAACTTTTAATGGCAAAATGCCCAAGTCCCTATTTGTTGGGTTTGCCTGGGATTTGAGCTGGATTGCTCAGAAAAGAATTGATCAGGAACGCCAGGTTAATCCAATGTTGTTGAATCTCATTTCTTTGGATTCTGACTTCCCCGATACGGGGTAAAATCTTCTTGTCTGACTTTGAGCCTGACTTTTGTGTCTGCACGTACAGCTATCCCTGGTTCCTAATCTTGTTTTTGCATTCTAATCAATCACATTGACGTTATCACCTACTGCAAGTGAGATAAAAACTTTCCCAGGGTATTGTGGCAATAAAGAATTAGAGAAATGATGTAGGCCAAGCGATAAATCCTGTCAGCAAACAACAATGTATCCCACCCCGACCCCCACCCCTTTCACTATAGACTATCAGGAAAAAATAATAATATGACACAAACAAGTATAACATAATTTTTTTTCCAAGCTGCACACAGTTTCAGGATTTGCTAGTATAGTCAAACAAGGGCACTGTAATATTTATGCTGTAGCCTTGAAGTCAAAAGTAACTCTCAATTAACAAACTATGAAACTGTTTAAAAGACTGATAGCAACAAGTTTAAATGGCCTGAATCAATCTCTTCCATTTTATTATTTTAAATAACAGGCAGAAGCAGGCCTGATGGATGGATACCCCGGTACTGCTTAAAAACTTTAAAACTTCAAAGTTTAGAGGTGTTTTTTTTTAAAAAAAAAATCTTATCAGATTGCTTTCTTTAAGCAGGAGATTTAGCTTCACATATTGGGCAAGTTAGCACAGCATTGCAAGGGTTTTGACAGACGTTTTCTTCTAAAAAATATATATATAATAAAATAAAATAAATAGCTCTCTTCTTTTGTAGGATGTTTCCCTTTGGACTGATAAAATGTGCATGAATGGTGTTCCATAGACATCACATGCTTGAAGGAAATCCATTATAAACAGAAGAGAAGGATTAAGATCAAGATGTAATAGTGGAAGATTTAGGTTTAAGTCAATTTAATAATGGCCATTTAGCCTAGGGTGTTTTTTTTTTTTTTTTTTGAATGGGGAAGTCAAAGTGGAAAAACACAAAGATAGGGAAACATAAATAATATATACAGCAATCCATCTAAAATCCTACTATGGACCTTCTGCTGAAGTCTTGGTGCTCTATACAAAATACTGCAACAATGTAGGTTGTATAAAATTGTTTTATCTGACAGCAGAAAATCAACAGAGAAACTCTATGATTGTCCTGATTGTTACTAATAAAAGGAGGAAGTAAGTTTTGACATAAGGTTGAGTATTTATTTATTTTATTTATTAACTATATACAGCTGCCTATCTTGCTGTCTGAGGCAATTCTGGGCAGCTAACAATATAATTTTAAAAAAGAGATACTCAGCCGATCACTTTCGAGTGAATTTCTCTAGTTGGATACTATAGAAATGATCCCTGAAAGTATAGTACTATGTGTGTGTGTGTGTGTAAGTAATCTATATATAAATATATAGGCTTTGTGCTTCTCGGAGTAATGTGAGCTTGCAGCTGCTTCTTCCTTTTAACTGCTAGTGGGGGGGTGCCTTGATTGGGTGGGGGGTTGGCTGTGTTCTGATTGGCTGGGGTTGTGTTCTGTTCAGGTGGGGGCTTGGTTGTGCTCAGGTTAGTCTTAGTTGCTGGGGGATTTTGAGCTGGTGAGCTGTGATCTTGCTGTTTGGCTTCGAGTTCGTGGTCGTGCCGCATCTTCTTGGTGGGGGTCAGTTCGCTTCATGTATGGCTCAGAGGGGTTTGAAGTGGGTAGTGATGCAGCTGCGGTACGGCTTCTGGTCCGGGGTCGTGTCTCATCTTCTGTGTGGGTGTGAGTCTGCTTTCTATGTGGAAGTGTGGTGGTAGCATCTTGTATGGCCCTCATGGGTGTGGGTCTGGTGTCATTCTTCATGTTAGGTACTAGTTTGTTAATGAGGGCGGGTTTCCAAATGGCTGGTAGGCGGGAGGTATCATCTCGTTTATTCATGCTGTGTGTGTGTTTTTCTATCTCTATGGCTTCTCTGATTATTCTGTTGTTGAAGTGTTCGGTTTTGGCGATAGTTCTGGTATTTTTAAAGTCAATCTCATGTCCTGTGGCTTTGAGGTGTTGGACCAGGGAAGAGGTCGGTTCTTCTTTTTTGATTGAGTTCTTGTGTTCTTCAATGCATGTACTTATTTTTCTGTTAGTTTGTCCGATGTATGTGGTGGGGCAGGCAGTGCAAGGGATTTCGTATACTCCTTGGTTTTCTAACTCGATTTTGTCTTTAGGGTTTAAATGAGACGAACACAATACAGAAGCCTGATGATGGCAGATTAAATTCTGCCGAAACGTTGCTACAACTTTAAAAGCACAACTATAATGATGTGGGAAAATACCCGAACAAAGCTGAATACCATACATACATACATACATACATACATACATACATACATACATACATATATACATATATACATATATACATATATACATATATACATATATACATATATACATATATACATATATACATATATACATATATATATATACATATATATATATATATATATATATATATATATATATATATATATATATATATATATATATATATATATATATGTAGGTCTTGGCGTGTTCGGGTCTTTTCCTGTGTAAGATTGAGAGCATCTTAGCAATGTTAGAATAGAATAGAATAGAATAGAATAGAATAGAATAGAATAGAATAGAATAGAATAGAATGGAATGGAATGGAATGGAATGGAATGGAATGGAATGGAATAGAATAGAATAGAATAGAATAGAATAGAATAGAGAATGGAATGGAATGGAATAGAAATGGAAATAGAAATAGAAATAGAATAGAATAGAATAGAATAGAATAGAATAGAATAGAATAGAATAGAATAGAACAGAATAGAATTCTTTATTGGCCAAGTGTGATTGGACACACAAGGAATTTGTCTTGGTAGAAATGTTCTCAGTGTACATAAAATAAAAGATACATTTTTCAAGAGTCAATAATCATCAGGTACAACACTTAATGATAATCATAGGGTACAATCAGCAATCAAATCATACTAGGAAACATTCAATATAAATCGTAAGGATACAAGCTACAAAGTTACAGTCATACAGTCACAAGTGGGAGGGGATGGCTTGTTTGAGTGAAAATGAGCCATTGTCAACTCACAGTCAAAGAATTTTTCCAGTTTCCAAACTCTGGGATTTGGAAGGCAACTATAAACTATTATTGGGATCCTCACATTACTTGGACTGAGATTGGGAAATTGATCAGTGGACTGGGAAATAGATTTGCTTGTATCCTGGTTAGTGGAGAAGAAGCAGTAAACATGAAGCCCTCTGCAGGTCAGTAGAAGAAAAGCACAGTGGGAAGCGTACATATTCTAGTCCAGTGGTGGCTAAGCTTTTCGTCATTGAGTGCCGAAAGTGTCCGCATGCGCACGCATGTCTGCACCCATAATGCAATGCGCACGCGACACCCCATGGCCCTGCACATGCACGCATGACCCCTTCACACTCCCCTGCCCCCCTGCGCACACGCGTATGACCTCCCCGTGCCTTTGCACATGCGCAGCAGATACCCGACAATCAGCTGGCTGGCGGGAGGTGCACACGCATACACAGTGTACCTGATCTGGGGCGATGGCTTGTGTGCTGGCAGAGATGGCTCTGCGTGCCACTTCTGGCACACGTGCCATAGGTTCGCCATCATGGTTCTAGTCACACCATGTGCAGAGGTGGGTATTCAGCAGGTTCTGACTGGTTCTGGAGAACTGGTAGCGGAAATTTTGGGTAGTTCAGAGAACCGGCAATGCCACCTCTGACTGGCCCCGACCCCATCTATTCTCTGCCTCCCAAGTCCCAGCTGATTGGCTGGGTCTTCTTTTGTTGCCCTGCACAGGAGAACGGAGCTGGAAAGCAGGTTGGTGGGGCGGGGAGGGAATGGGGATTTTGCAGTATCCTTCCCCTGCCACACCCACAAAGCTACGCCCACCAAGCCACGCCTACCAAGCCACGCCCACAGAACTGGTAGTAAAAAAATTTGAATCCCATCACTGACCATGGATCACTTAACCCAGGGGTGTCAAACTCGATTTCATTGAGGGCCGCATCAGGGTGGTGTTTGACCTTGTGGGGGCTGGGGGTGTTTTACTGGGGGCTCCATTTTTAGCTGGTATGGTCTCCTGCAGCCCTCTGCCAGTGAAAACGCACCCCCCAAGCTCTGTTTTTGCTGGCAGAGGCACCGTGGGCCGGTTCTTCACTGTTTCCAGGGTGGCCCAGTGGGCCAGATCTAAGCACCCTGCGGGCTGGATCCGGCCTGTAGGCTTTGAGTTTGACACCCTTGACTTAAGCACTTGTCTATGGTCAAGAATGTCCCCAAGGTGCTTTTCCAAAGGGCAATTGATTTTCTTTGCTTTTTTTCCTTTGACAACATTTCACTTCCAATCCAAGAAGCTCCATCAGTTGTGACTGAATGGTGGAGAAGGACACCACTATTCAGTCAGAACTGAAGAAGCTTCTTGGATAAGAAGCAAAACATTTTTAAAAAAAAACCCAAAGAAAGTCCAGTTGCTTTTCGAAAAGTATCTTTAGAACATTGAAGCACTTAAAAAAATAACAGAATAACAGAGTTTAAGAGATTAACAGAGGTGGAAGAGACCTTATAGGTCATCTATTCTAGTCCAACCCCCCGCCCAAGCAGGAGACCTACACGATTTCTGACAGATGGCAGTCCGGTCTCTTCTTGAAAGCTTCCATTGATGAAGCTCCCATAACTTCTGAAGGCAAGTTGTTCCATTGGTTGATTGCTCCCACTGTCAGAAAATTTCTCCTTATTTCCAGGTTGAATCTCTCCTTGTTCAGTTTCCATCCATTATTCCTTGTCTGGCCTTTGGGTGCTTTAGAAAATAGCTTGACCCCTTTCTCTCTGTGACAGCCCCTCAAATAGTGGAAGACTGCTATCATGTCTCCCCTGGTCCTTCTCTTCACTAGACTAGCCATGCCCAGTTCCTGCAACCATTCTTCATATGTTTTCATCTCCAGTCCCTTAATCATCCTGGTTGCTCTTCTTTGCACTTTTTCTAGAATCTTGACATCTTTTTTATAGTGTGGTGACGAAAACAGGATGCAGTATTCTAGGTGTGGTCTTACTAAAGCCTTATAGAGAGGTATTAATACTTCACTTGATCTTAATTCCTTGGAGGTCTTCTAGTCCAACTCCCTTCTCAAGCAGGAGATGTTATACCATTCTGGACAAATGACTGTTTAGTCTCTTCTTGAAAACTTCCATTGATGAAGCTCCCATAACTTCTGAAGGCAAGTTGTTCCATTGGTTAATTGTTCTCACAGTCAGAAAATTTCTCCTTCATTCCTGGATTTCTCTTTGATAATCTTCCCTCTGTTACTCCTTGCCTTGCCCTCAGGTGCTTTGGAGAATAGGTTAACCCCCCTTCTCTGTGAAAAGCTCCTCAAATATTGGAAGGCTGCCATCATGTCTCATAGTCCTAGTACTGCATGTGGTCTTCTACCCTAATTTGAAAAGCCTTCTCTACGAAGTTGAGACTTCTGCAAGTATCTGCCCCATCTCTCCGGACTGTTGCTGGAAAAACGAAAAGGAGAATGGGGAATTCTTTCCTCTTGGCTCTTGTCACTTTCCTTACTTGTTTTTCCATCTCCTGGTAGCCCACCCACAGAGAGAATCGGATTCTTAAAAGAGGAAGTTTTCCTCTAGCACAGTGGTTGCCAACCGGTGGGCCAGGGACTACTGGTGGTCCGTGACAAAATTTTGGTGGTCCGCAGAGAAATGTCCCCCCCGCAAAGCACTCCCCACAAAGCAATTAATCCAGGCTGCACAGGAACACACTGCCCACCCACTGTCCCCAACCCTTCGGCCGAGTGTAAACCTTACCTTGAGTAGAGCTGGAATTGGAAAGTAAGACCAACAGCAGAGGAGGGAAATCTGCCCCAGGGTGGCTTGCTGACATTGGTGGGAAAGTCGGTCCCATATTCCAGAGCTACAGTAGTCACAGGACTGGCCCTTTGGTCATCCTGGAGCAGCTCCTCCATTCCATGGCAGGCCAGTGCACCCAGATGGAGGAGCAGCCGCTTCGGGATGACCAAAGGGCCAGTCTTGTGACTACTGCAGCTCTGGAATATGGGACCGACTTTCCCACCAACGTCAGCAAGCCACCGTCAGTCAAAATTCATATTAGTGGTCCACGGGATTTAAAATTATGAGTTTGGTGGTCCCTGAGGTCCAAAAGGTTGATGACCCCTACTCTAGCAAATGGTACAGGTCACAGTGTTGCACTGTAGTTTCTTGCATGATGGGAAGCCCAGGAGTTGGTAGGCCAATGGAATGATCCACCTTGCAGATAGAGACGGAATGAATGAGAAGATCCTAACATTCCTCTACTGGATGCATTGAATTTTCTCCCCAGGTCTCCCTCATCTTTCTTTTTCCAGAAGAAACAACCAAAGAATGAGACCCCAACTGAAAGAGATAGGACACCTTCTCCTTCTCTCTTTTTCCAGGGCTAGCTGTTACAACTTTACATTAAAGGAGAAAAATAACAGAATAGAACCAGGTTGTCTGTTATCTGCAATCCCTCCTCCTCCTGGAAGCATTCCAGCTTTCTGGACTGAAATTGGAACAGGAGGCCTTGAAAACTCCAGCACATAAGGAAGCCCTAAAGAAAACGTCATTAAATTAGCAGGAAGAGAGTTATTGATAAGCAACTGGTGAATTATGCCATGTGAACAACTTCCTGCCTCTGAGTCTCATTTGAAAGGGTCGTTTCCGGCTAATTAGGAACAATTCAATGGATCATCTGAAGACTATTTCCAGCGCAGGAAGCCCTTGTTTATGTGGTTAGACCACAAGCAATGATCTGAAGCCCTTTTAAGAAAATGGATAGTTGGTTCCTTTGTTTCTCACAGCTATACTTCCTTCGAATGCATCAGAGTTCAACCTCTGCCCTATGGCTCTGCTTCCCAGCCAGTGGCCTTTACTCAAAAGTAAGATCCATCAACCTTTCTTTCCAGATAGACTCTGAACAGCCACCACATTGGGTCCTTGAGAATCCCAGCGAAGGCAGATTATATTCCGGCTTTCTTGTTACACCGTATTGCATAAGTGATCCCTGAGCCAGTTCATGTTGTTGTTTTTGGAATGGTGTGTGGAAAGGGGAAACTTGTCCCTATGGGAAACATATGGCCTTGGATATTGTTGGACCCAAGAAGCACAACGCAACACTAGGAAAGGTTTGCTGGCTATACAATTCAGTGACATCTGTACAGCTGGAAGTTTCCTGTCCTGGATTTAGCTATTGCTTTATGCAATAGTGACCTAGTGGCTTGGCAAATTAACAAAACCCATGTCTGTTAACGAACCAGCAAACCAATACTGTTTCTACTATGTGACACATAACACATTTGGATGTAGTGGCTAGAAATTCTATGAGTTCTGATCCTGCCTTAGGCACAAAACCAGCTGGGTGACCTTGGGCCAGTCACTTCTCTTAGCTCAAAAAAGGACGCAATGGCTAATGATTTCTAAAAATAATTGTCAAGAAAACTGTAGGGACTTGTTCAGCCAATCACAAGGAGTCAAGTCTGACTTGAAGGTGCACACCAGTGGTGGTATTCTACCGGTTCGGCCTGGTTCGGCTGAGCCGGTAGCACCAATGGGCAGCAGAGACTGAACTGGTTCTCTTTGCCACTCTGCTGTTGGGCCCACCTGCCACCCGGGCTCCCATACTCACCTTTATTCCCTGCTTTTGAAGCACAGCTGCTTTGCGTGGCACAGCAGAGTGCTGTGCGGCAGCTGCTGAAGTTGACAGGGAGAATGCAGGCTTGCAGGAGGTGAGTTGGAATGCCTCTGAGCCTGCGCAAAGTGCATGTTTGGCATGCACGCACATGCAGTGTGTGCACATGCACAAAGCACTTCCACCAAACCACGCCCACCGAACCGGTGGTAAAACCTTTTGAATGCTACCACTGGTGCACACACAGGCATACACACAGGGAGAGAGGGAGAGGAGAGGGAGAGGAGAGGGAGAGGGAGAGGGAGAGGAGAGGAGAGGGAGAGAGAGAGAGAGAGAGAGAAGAAAGAAAGAAAGAGAAAGAAAGAAAGAAAGAAAGAAAGAAAGAAAGAAAGAAAGAAAGAAAGAAAGAAAGAAAGAAAGAAAGAAAAGAAAGAAAGAAAAAAAAAAAGAAAGAAAGAAAGAAAGAAAGGTCATGAGTGCCTCTTTAGAAATATAGTAGAAGAAATTGGTAAAATATTACCATGTCATCACTTAGTACTGTGTTCCAGATTGCATGGAAATCGTATCTGCCGCAGATGTTTCCATTCTACATACTGAAAACTTGACACTGGGAAAAAGAAAGTAGGCTATGCTTTGCCTTACATGTGCTCATTTTAGAAAGGGGTTGTCAACCCACCATGCTATCAGCCAGATCCCATAATGCTGTAACAATGCTGCCTGGGAATTATCAAAACTTGCAGTTCCTGGAAATTCAGAAAGGGCTAGGCCCATGATGGCGAATCCATGGCATGCGTGCTAGAGGTGGCACACCGAACCATCTCGGTGGGCACGCACAGTGTCACCAGCTGGTCTTCTGGTTTCTGGTGCCATCTGGTTTCTGGTGCCAGAGGACCGGAAAACAGTCCGAAAATTGGCCAAAAAATAGGCTGTTTTTCAGGATGTTTTCAGGTCATTTGGGGGCCATTTTTGGCCTGAAAACAGCCTAAAAATGGCCCAGAAAACAGCCAAAAATGCCGCCCAAAATTGCCAAAATACAGGCATGCGCGCACCGGTCAGCTGGTCTTTGTTTTCCGGTGCTCCGGCACGTGCACATGCAAGGTCATTTTGGGCATTGGGTGCTGAAAAGGTTCGCCATCACTGGGCTAGGCTGAAAAGCCATCGTTTTAACCTGTACATTTCAAGCCTGAAGGTAATGGAGAGAGGCGTGCAGTTCAATAATAAAAGAAATTCTTCTCCACCACTTGTTCATTAAATTGCAATAAGGTGAAGTAGGACTTGAGAACACTTCCAAGGAAGGAAATCAATCTATCTTCTTTGTTAGGTATATGCCTTTCACTCAAGAACTCAAGACAAAGTAGTTAGGTTCCTTCTATCTTCCCCATAATGACAATTGTATGAAAGGGAGGTTGGGTGGAAACCCAATGACAGGGCAAAGTCACCCAAGGAACTTCTGTGCCTGACTGTAGAATAAAACTTGGGTTTGCTTACTCCTAGTCCAAATCCTTAACTACTGGTAACATTGCTAGGAAGGGCTAGTTAGCTGAATGCTGGCCTCAACACATATGAGCTGACATATTTAATCATAGCCAAGGTGTTGGTTATGACCTTTAAAGCCTTTAATGACATAGGTCCAGGCTACCTGATGAACTGTCTCATCCTCCTAGGATGAGCCTGTCCTACTCATTGCAGCAGAGAGGGCTTACTATGGATTCCATTGGTCAGAGAACTCTATTGGGATCCAGGATGTGGGGTTTGGGCCCTCTGAAATGTTCATGTAATAACAGAATGAGAGAGTAACAGAGTTGGAAGGAGCCTTGGAGGTATTTTAGTCCAACCCCTTGCTCAAGCAGGAAACCCTTTAACATGGGTGTCAAATTTGTGGCCCATGGGCCGGATGAGTCACGTACTGGTCATACCTACATCTGGTTCAGTGAAGGGGGGAAAGTCACGATACGTCACGTGACCATGCCGTGACGGTGCGAGTTTGACATCTCTGCCCTATACCATTTCAAACAAATGGTTGTCCAATCTGCTATTTAAAACCTCCAGTGTTGGAACACCCACAACTTCGGGAAACAAGCTGTTCCACTGGTTAACTGTTCTCCCTGTCAGGAAATTTCTCCTATAGTTCTAGGTTGCTTCTCTCCTTATTTTCCATCCATTGCTTCTTGTCCTGCCTGAAAGAACTTGGGAAAATAGGTTACCCCCCTCTCTTCTTTATGGCAGCCCCTCAACTATTGGAATGTGTCACCCCTAGTCCTTCTCATCAACTCAGCCAACGTGGTTGGTGGGGGAGAGATGTTGGCAGTTGAAGCCAACATCTGGAGAACTACATCCAATCCAAACAAATATAACATACATTCAAGGCTACCTAGATGGTTGCTCTCTTCAATTCATCATGATGCTATATTGCAGGACCTCACTGATCCAGGGGAAAATCACTAGCTATGAAATGCGTTGGACCAGAAAGCCAGATATGCTTTGCAGCAGGAAAGTATGCAACAGAATGATTGTACATTTCCTGGAACGAGAGTTTACTGCAACGTATGATGGATTTGTAAGTAGACATGAACGCTACATCTGATGGCCATATGTGTGATGTATTCGGCCATACAGGAAGAGAACGGTTAAGACAATGAATGTCTTCTAACTCCATTTGTTTTATTTCTGTTTCCTCTTCAGCCCTGCTGAGTGCTGACAAAGGTACAATAATATTTTCCACATTTCCAAGGATTTCTTTGAAATGGTTCAGCTGGTCCGGATTATTGCTTTTTATAACAGATCAGAAGAAGAAGGAAGTAGGGAATCTTTTTTAAAAAAATGCATTTCTTGTAGAGCTGGATGTTTGATTTTTTTTCCCTACTAGTCCACTCAGATGGCTCAATACACATACAATCACACACACACACACACATACATATACAAGCACATAATGATTTTTATATAGAATATCAGCAGTGAAAATAACATTTTGTAGAGTTTTTAATTGGATAAGAATGGCAGAAGAGATCTGAGTTATGGGATTAGTTGAGAAAGGGTTGCTTGCCCACTGTTTCCATAGCCCGGTTCTAAATAGGCCTAAATAAGCCCAGGGTTTGAGGATTCCTGCCCTAATGGTCACCATTAAATGCCTCCTTCCTGTAAAAATTCAGAGGAATTGTTCACCTGGCCCCTTTTGTCTGCAAACATGGAAAAATAGATTTATTTATTTTTATCAGGGCACCCTGATCTACCCAAATATGGGATGGAGCATACTGCTTCCGCTTTCACTTTTCAACCCCAATCCAGGGGCCCTCTCAGCAGTGATGGGATTAAAATTCTTTTACTACAGGTTCTATGGATGTGGCTTGGTGGGTGTGGCAAGGGAAGGATACTGCAAAATCTCCATTCCCTCCTCACCCCATTAACCTGCTTTCCAGCTCCGTTCTTCCATGCAGAGCAACAAAAGAAGACCCAGCCAATCAGCTGCGACTTGAGAGGCAGAGAATAGATGGGGGCGGGGCCAGTCAGAGGTGGGATTTGCCGGTTCTCTGAACTACTCAAAATTTCTGCTACCGGTTCTCCAGAACTGGTCAGAACCTGCTGAATACTACCTGTGCTTCTCAGGCAGTCGCTTTTGCAACTAACTGGGTTTTTTTTGGGGGGGTGTTGAATTTATATTTACTGACAAAGAAATAAAGGAAGACTAGTATAGATCTATTTTAAGCTATTTAGCTCTCGTCAGCTAGCCATACCCTTCTGGGATTCAAACCCAGGCTACTTACATATTAGGTAGATGTATTAATCTCTAAGCCACAGACTCTCCTTGCTTTGTTGGCTATACAAGGTGAGAGATAGTGTTTTTTTTATCAGGGCAATCTGGTGTACCCAAAGCAAAGAGAACCCATGGCTTAGAGATTAATACACCTACCTAATATGTAAGTAGCCCGAGGTCAAATCCCAGAAGGGTATAGCTAGCTGATGAGAGCTAAATAGCTTGAAATAGATCTATACTAGTCTCCTTTTATTTCTTTGTTGGTAAATATAAATTTAACATGGAAAAATAGAGACTGCTGCCTGTGCTAGACTCTATATTATAAATACTTGCTCTCCTGTAATGTCTTATCTCTTTATGCTAAAAAAATGCCATTTTTACAGTAAAAGAAAATAACAAATATAGCCAGAACCAAATGTTATGGAAACATTCCAGTCTGTTCTTGTAATGCTTATCTGAAACAGGTCTTCCTTTTCTTCCCTGTTGTGAAGTAAATATAGCCGTCCAATATCATCCTAAAATATGACATTCAGAATATGATTTAATCCAGAAATCAGAATGATGGTGTTGAATGGCTGGGCTAGTTTTTCTCAAGTTAATGGAGTTGGCAGGAACCTGGTTTATTAGACAACATTCAAGGATGTCCGGGAGAGGAAGAGAGCGTCAAAAATTCAAGATGGTGGCCAGGACTGTATAATCAAACCCTTGTTCCCCATGGTTACCTACTATCATGAAAGTTGGATCTTAAAAAAAGTAAAACAAGAAGAAAATTGATTTGTTTGAGCTGTGGTTGCTAGAGAAGGCTCCTGCGTATACCTTGGAAAGCAAAGGTGACTAACAAGCAAGTAGTGGAATGCATAACACCAGACATGTCACTGGAAGGCAAAATCACAAAACTGGGTTTCACTTATTTTGGCCATGTCTTGCAGAGGAATTCCCTGGAGAAAGCAATTGTGTTTGGAAGACTTAGTGGTAAAAGGAAGTCAGGCTGCCAAAGAACATGGTGGCTGGATGCCCTCAAAGCTGACACCAGCCAGGCATAGAATAACTCACGGAAGTAGTGCAAGATGAGAAGATGTAGACAGTCGGCCATGACTGAATGGATAAATCATCATCATCATCATTGCATAACATACAAAAAGATGGGCAGGGTTTTAGTTGTGGGTTATGGACATTATCTTCATTCTTTTGACACCCAACCTGTCATGCCCCCATCGGAGCCTCATCGGCAGTGGAAGACGAGCCGCAACTGGAGCAGACAGAGATTGAGGGGGTGGCTTCTTTGGCTTGGGAGGACTATTGGGGGGAGGAGGCCCAGTCAGGCCAGAGCCTTTAAGATGGGGATGGCTTGGAGGCAGGGAGGAAGAGGGGGGCAGGATGACCAGGAGAGGCTAAGCAGAAAACATGAGAGGCAGAGCTTAAGCGATGAGCAAGGATCACCCCTCCTGATCCTCGAGCACGGAGAGTGGAGAGAAGGCGAGAACAGCGCAGACTGACCTGACTATTCAGGAGGAGAGCGCCCCGCCCCTTTTCACAAGGCACACCTGGGGACTGAGCTCTGAGGAGATGCTGTGAGAAGGGGCATTTGACGGGGAACAAACACTGAATTCTTGAAGAGTTGGCTGCCGACATTTGAACTTTCCTGGGTTCCTTGCATTCTTTCTGGATTTCTTGCTTTGCAGCCGTGGTGCTCACAGAGTTCGGCTGGACTATTTGCAGCCAGAGGCTGCTTGAGGGGTGTGTGTGTGTGTGTGTGTGTGTGTGTGTGTGTGTGTGTGATCACTTTGCTCTGGGACTTGCCAGAAACATGGGAGCATTTGGGAAACTTTGGAATAATAAAGGGGCGGTTTGAACTACCAGCTGCCTGCGTGATCTCTGTGCCATGCTCCAGGTCGTCACACAACCCCAACCCCAAGCAGAGACTTGGCAACCCTTTTCTAGTATAGGTAGTCCTCGACTTACAACCACACCCGAGCCCCAAAATTCTGTTGCTGAAGGTGAAACATTTGTAAAGGCCTCCTTTTGTGACCTTTCTTGCTACAGCTGTTAAGTGAATCAGTGTAGATGTTAAATTAGTCAAACTGTTGTTAAATGAATCCAGCTTCTCTATTGCTTGATCCCGGGACATAGCAACTGTCATAAATGTGTCAATTAGCCAAACATATGAATTTTGATCACATGTGGGGGATGCTACAACAGTCGTAAGTGTGAAAACTGGTCATAACTCACTTTTTTCCAGTGCCGTTGTAACTTTGAACGGCCACCAAAAGAACTGTTGTAAGTCGAGGTGTACCTGTAGTGCCAAATTTTAAGCTAGCCGTTCTGGAAAATTCTGGAATTTATTGAGAAAAATCATAAAAGGGGAAAGGGGTTTACTGCATATTAGGAGCCCTGCTGCCAGCGTACACCATCTGGCAAAAGTCCAGAACCTTGTTGTTCCTTCCAGTTTTGTAATTACATGTTTTTTCTAGTAGACATGCATATAATTCTTATTCAAAGTTCTTATCTTCTTGCCTGAAAGGGTCAAAAAATGTGATTCTACCAAATGCACAAACTGGCAAGGAAAGTCGGAAGACAGCGAGCAAGCATCTCAATCTGGCCTTAATCTAGTCCACTTTCTCAGAATTTCTCCCTGTGTATTATCCTCTCAGGGCCATCTATAAACCCCAGCTTGCGTTAGTGTTTTGTAACGGCCGCACCAAAAAAGCAATTGAAAGCTCAAGTGTGAAGCCCTCTCCAACCAGCAAGTTTCTTGCAATCTGATATTAGTGTTATTTATTGCTTCCCTTGGAGTGAAATTTTACGGTTTATAGGCCTGGCTGTTGCTTTGTTTGGCTACGTTTCTCTCAAGCTCTACTCAAGGAGCGTTAAAAAAAATGGCATGACTGAACTCATGTCTTATTCCTTGTCAATTAAACCCAGGGTCCTGGTTTTGGGCCCTGCGAAATGTTAATGGAATAATGGAATAACAGAGTAGGAAGGGACTCTTGGAGCTCTTCTAGTCCAACCCTGTACTTAGGCAGGAAAGCTTATATCAGCGGTGTCAAACTCAAGGTTTATGGGCCGGATCCAGCCTGCAGGGTGCTTAAATCATCTGGCCCACAAGGCTGGCCTGGAAATAGTAAAGGACCAGCCTGCAGTGCCTCTGCTGGCCAAAATGGGCGGCACACAGAGGTAGTAATCAGCCAGTTCTGGCTGGTTCTAGAGAACCGATAGCTGAAATTCTGAGTAGTTCGGAGAACCAGCAAATCTCACCTCTGACTGGCCCCGCCATCATCTGTTCTCTGCCTCCTGAGTCCCAGCTGATTGGCTGGGTCTTCTTTTGTTGCCCTGCACAGGAGAACGGAGCTGGAAAGCAGGTTAGTGGGGATGGGGAGGGAATGGGGATTTTACAGTATCCTTCCCCTGCCACGCCCACCGAACTATGCCCACAGAACTGGTAGTAAAAAAAAATTGAATCCCACCACTGTCCTAATTGGCTGCTATTGCCACAACTACTAACAGCCAATTCCTCCGTTCAACCGTGTGCTGTGTAAAAACTATTTCTTGATCCTATCATCCCTTCTCTGCTGCGTAGACTTCTTGGAACTATAACTGAGGGTGAAATCATAGGATTAAAAGGGCAAGGTGTAAGACCTTCATTGCAGTTTTTAAATTTTTTCCCATCCTCCAACATGGGTGTGTGTGTGTGTGGAAATCTACATGCAGGGGTCTGAGGGCTGCATGTAGATGTTGGCCTAAGCCTCTCTTTGCTCTCAAGCCCACGATCGACACCGGGAAGAGCTGGAAGCCAAAAACAGCCAAATCAGAAGCCAAGGATCCTGTCCAAGAACTGAAAATGGGATGGAGAGGAAGGAAAACACAGAGTAGATATTTGAGCTGAAGGATGGGAAGCTTGTAATTCAGACAAAGAGTCCAGTTTGACTTGGAGCTATTTTACAGCTGGGCTAAATTAAAAGGAAGAAATCCTAAGCTAGTGCCAATACACAGTAGTTGTTAATGGCGTTGGACCTGGATGATGGAAACTCAAACTCAGCACCATTTATTGAATTACTTTGGCCAGTCACTGTCTTCCAAACTAAGAGGGGTAAAAATGAATGAAAACCTGGATAGTCACCATGAGCAATCAAATAAGATGGATAGAAACGTGATTAGTTAATGAATACCAGGCGCGTAGGGAGCCCCCAATTTACAATTCATTTAACAACCATTCAAAGTTATGTTTTAAAAAAAATCTTTTAATGACCCCGTAATCCCTTTACATTGGGGTGGTTTCAGGGCAACTGCATGGTGCAGTGGTCTAGAGGTGAAGCTGTCCCCTCATGATCAGGAGGCTGTGACTTCAATCCTAGGTAGCGGCAGATATTTCTCTCTCTGGGCACAATGAGTCATTATCTGCAGCGAACTCTGCACTGGGGACAAGAAGGGCATCCGGCCAGTAAACATTCTGCTCCATTCAAAGATATGATGGTGCTGAAAAATGGGATTTACAACCAGTCCTCATACTTACAACTGTCACAGCACCTTCACAGTCACACAGTCAAAATTTGGAGGCTTTGCAACCAGCATGTATTTACCACCATCCCAGCATCTCAAGGTCACTTGGTCACCAGGTATCTTGCCAGGGGGCTTCCGATGAGCAGAGTCAATGGGGAAGCTGGGTTCACAAAATGATGAGATGATTCGCTTAATGACTGCAGTAAAAAAATTGTCCACCACTCATTTAACAACCACATTGCTGAGCAATTAGATTGGTCCATAGTCGAGGATTACTTACATTGGAGGGCAATACTGCCTCCTTCTTCCACTGCTGTTTGCTCATACCATATACAGGTAATCCTCGACTTGCAACAGTTCATTTAGTGACCATTCGAAGGTACAACGGCACTGAAAAAAAGTTACTTATGATAGTTTTTCACACTTATGACCCAGAATCATATAATCCTCTTTTACGATCTTCTGACCAGCAACGTCAAGGGGGAAATCAGATTCACTTAACAACTAATTCAACTAATCCGACAACTGCTGTGATTCACTTAACAAATGTGGCAAGAAATGTTGTAAAATGGGGCAAAACTCAATAAATTTCTCACTTAGCAATACCAATCTTGGGCTCAATGGTGGCCGTAAGTTGAGGACTACCTGTATTGGCTGTCGCTGAGATCAGACCCAATTTCTTGTCTTCCATTGCAACATCATTCTTACGACTATGGGAAGCCACAAACCCCTCCTAGAAGAATGAAATATTTTGAGGAATATTTAAAAAGGCAGAATATTATATTTTCCTAAATGAGAAATGGAGAAACATGGGGGTTTTTTAGAGGCAGGAAGCAGACTCACTCTTAATAGTCCCCACCTCAGCCCAGCAGATATTTTGGGCCCATTAAGAAAGACTGGGCCAGCCTATCTACAAAACAAAAGACGTTCAGCTCCAGGATGATGGGATTATCCTTCAGGACAAAACCAGTAAGCCACAATCAAATTGCCCAACACCATTTCAGAACACAAGCCCCTTCATTCTATCAGCAATCCAAACTTCAACCAAACGTAGCTCAGACAAACCCCTAAGATTTTTTCTTTGCCTATAGAGCCAGCGATGACCCCTACATAACCCCTACATGGCCCCGTGGGAGTCTGATAACAGCCAATAGAATACATGTCCTTGCACAGGAACAGGAAGTTGAAGTGCAAAGCCCAAGAGAAGGTATATATAAAAAACCCATTCTCAATTCCATTTGGTTAGCTGCCCAGAACCCATGTGGTTCTGCTTCGTCATTAAACCTTTTTTCCAATCAGCCTCCATGTTTCCAGTGTCTTTCTCCCAGATTGGAATTGAACCAGATGGATTTTTTTCCATCACACTACAAATGCTGCTCCTTTTGTACATCCCCCCCCCTTACCCCCCCCCCCCCCCCCCAGCCCCCCCCTCCCCCTGACGCCCAGTGAATCTCACCCCACCCCCCCTCCTTGCACGGACGGAAAAGCAAAGCCAAAGAAGGCCTATTCAAAACCCCCCCCCACCCCCACCCCCCCCCCCCCCAAGACGCCCCCACCCCCCCCCCCCCCCCCCCCCCCCCCCCCAGGGTCCTTCCTTCCCTTTTTCCCCTATCAGCCCCCAGCACTTCTCCCAAATTGAATGACCAGATGTTTTCCACACACTACAAACCTTTTAGTTACATGCTTGATCATTGCTTTACAGCTTACCTAACCAGAATGGCTCACTTTGCTGGCAAGGATTGAGTTAACCAGGTATAATATATTAGTCAGGCACAAAACATCCTCCCACGGCCTGCTCCCTAAAGTACTTCAGTGCTATATGAATGAATTAGGCTCTGTGCATCACTGCTAAATCCCTTTGCACATCTATTATTGACATGGTAAGGTGAGCATGCACATTCATATATCTCCAAAAAGTTCTTTTATGGCAGTGTCAGCAGAGCTGCATTTAAGCTGCACTGGCAGAAGGGAACAAGAGGGAACCGACAAACGTGTGCTTGCCATGCTGGGGTTCATCATACAACTGGATTTTCTTGATTTTTTTTCCTGGAGAGGTTTCCCTTCTCATCCAAGAAGCTTTTCAGTTCTGACTGGCTGGTGGAGAATGGAAAGGATTTAAACATCTTCAAGAAAAATCAAGAAGGTCCAATCGTCATTTGGAGAAAAGCACAGGGGTGGGATTGTACTGGTTCTGACCGGTTCAGGCCAACCGGATGTTAAATTGACATCCGGTTGGCCGAACCAGTAGTTGAACCGACCGGCTGGCCCCACCCACCACACCGCACCCCTCCCAGCAGTCTCCATGAGATCCATTTTGGATGCAGGTTTTGTGCAGGGTCTGTATGGAGGCTCTGGGAGGGTGAAAAACGGTCCAAACTAGAAGTTTCTGAAGTCCAGAAACAGGCCTGTTTCCGGCTTCCGGAGGCCCTCTGGAGGCCATTTTCACCCTCCCAGAGGCCCGAGGAAAGCCTCCGGACCCCGGGCAAGGCAAAAAACGGCCCTCCCTCCTGGAAGTTCCAGTAGGCCATTCCCATCATGGCCATCCCCACCCAGCAACCGGGCAGCAAACTGGTTGCTGGGATTTTTGAATCCCAACCCTGGAAAAGCACCTGGGTGACCTAGTTGACTCAGAATCTTCATAGGTATCTCTGGTTTCAATTTCTGGTTAAGAAAGTTAATGAACTATTCTTGCATGAGGCGGCTTCCACAGAGATTCGCATCCATTCTTTTTTTTTTCTGCATTCTCCAACCTTCTGTGTCTTTTTTCTTTAAAGAACCCTCTCAATATAACCTCCTAAATGTGTACACAGCTGCAAAGTGGGCTACCACCTTATTAATAGTAAATGGTTCAGCTGAATGCTACCACGATGCACTTTCCTGACACAAAGGAGCTTTCTGAATCTTTGGAGCTCCGTTGGAGCTGCCATGCTCCATCATAGCATGACTTTCCTGGCTTAAGATGGTCTTCTGTGCAGGTACGTGCCTACACAGAAGACATTCAGTCCAAGAAGAGAGTTCAGAAGAGCAAAACAATCTGCTGGGATGTTTTCAATTACTGTAGAAGCACTGAGACAAAATGATTAATTTTTTGCAAGTTCCGATCTGGGTCAGATACTAGGTTTACACTTCTGAGCTTTTGGACTTCTGCTGGAGGCTCCAGTGGTGGGATTAAAAAAATTACTACCGGATCTGTGGGCATGGCTTGGTGGGCATGGAAGGGGAAGGTTACTGCAAAATCCCCATTCCCTCCCCATCCCCACTAACCTGCTTTCCAGCTCCATTCTCCTGTGCAGGGCAACAAAAGAAGACCCAGCCAATCAGCTGGGACTCAGGAGGTAGAGAACAGATGGGGTCGGGGCCAGTCAGAGGTGGCATTGCCGGTTCTCTGAACTATCCAAAATTTCTGCTACCAGTTCTCCAGAACTAGTCAGAACCTGCTAAATACCCACCTCTGCACATGGTGTGACTAGAACCATGATGGCGAACCTATGCCGGAAGTGGCACGCAGAGCCATCTCTGCCAGCACGCAAGCCACCGCCCCAGATCAGGTACACTGTGCATGCGTGTGTACCTCCCGCCAGCCAGCTGATTGTCGGGTATCTGCTGCGCATGTGCAGAGGCACAGGGAGGTCATGCGCATGTGCGCAGGGGGGCAGGGGAGTGTGAAGGGGTCATGCGTGCATGTGCAGGGGCATGCGTGCATGTGCAGAGAATAGATGGGGGCAGGGGCAGTCAGAGGTGGTATTTACCAGTTCTCCAAATTACTCAAAATATCTGCTACCAGTTTTCCAGAACTAACCAGAACCTGCTGAATACCACCTCTGCTTGGAGCCCATCTTCAGGGAATTTCTCTCTGTCTGAAAGCTTAGAAGACTAATTATCTGGTCCGAGTGACCGATCCAGATTGGATCCTGCAACATTATCCTGGGCCACATATATTTGCCTTCATTCGTGACTGATCTTTGCACTCTCTCCAAGTTTGGATCAGAACTTCTCACAATCCACCACCACCCTGACACACTCATACACATTAATAACATTTAAATACACATTGCAAGCTTTCAAATGTGTGTTTCTTTTATGCTGCCCAAAGCTGTATCATAGCATTCCAGAAGTACAAAATGAAGTGGACGGTCAGATTCTGATCTACCACTTCATCTAAAAGGACAGGAAGATATCAATTGACACACAGCCTTTAGAAGGGCAAAAACTCTCAGATTGATTGTTTTGATCAATTATGTGATATGAAATCAGGGTCAAATTTTATCAGCCAGAGCCACATTTTTTTCCCCAGGACAATCTGGCCCCACAGTGATCCTACAAATTTTCCAGTGGTGCATCCATTACCACTGTGGTTAACTCCATCTCCCTTGCAAAATTTGTCTAGATTGGGCTGGCTCAGGAATTCTGGGAGTTGAAGTCCGCAGGTCGTAATGTTTCCATAGTTGCCCACCTTGCATTAGAAGCATCTGTGGAGAGTGAGGGGGGGGTTTCCCAAAAAATCAAGGTGGCAATCACCAGGGGCGGGCTTCAAAAATTTTAGCATCAGGTTCTCTGCCCGGTTGCTGGGTGGGCGTGGCCATGGTGGGCGTGGCCTGGTCAGCCTCCTGCACCACAGTGGGGGGTGTTTTTGTCCTCCCCGGGCTCCGAAGGCTTTTCCTCAAGTCTCCGGCAGGGTGAAAACGGCCCTCCCTGGACTCCAGAGGCTCTCTGGAAGCTGGAAACAGGCCCATTTGCAGCCTTCACGAACTTCCCATTTTTCGCCCACCCCGAGCCTCCGTGCATGCCCTGCACTTATCTGCATCCAAAACGGGCCACATGGGGACTCCTGGGAGGGAGGGGAGGGGAGAGCAAGGCCAGCCAGGAGTGGGATTTGGGGGTTCTCTGAACTGCACAGAATCTTAGCCAGGGGGTCTCCCGAACCCCTGCGAACCTCCAGCAGCCCACCCCTGGCAATCACCCATGCAAGCAACCCCCCCAACCCTTATTACATGGGCTGCATATGCAATATATATATATTAAACATGTAGCTGTGATCAATGACCCTTCCAACCTAGAGCAGAGACTCTGTTATGGATACCTGTTCTTCTGAATAAGCCCATGCTCTAAGAAATCCAAACTTCCACCTAACTTAATTTTGCCAGCGAACAAATGTTTGGGCTTTCTTTATTTGAGAAGTCCTTCAGTTATCTGCCAGCTGGAATTATGATTAAGGATGAAATGGCTCTGCTCTTCTGAAATGCCCAATTCCGTCCTGGAATCCTCAGATGGAATTTGGAAGTTTGGAAGGAAGAACCACAGTTTCAAAGAACAAAGTAAAAGTTTGAATATGCTTAGCGCAGAAGAAAGCCAATCGGTGGATGCCGGAAAGGAAGAGTAATTGATAGAAGAGAACGTCTGTAGATCAGGGTTCAACTGTGGGGTCCTTAGGATCTCTGAGCTTGGTTGTTTTCTTGCAGACGTTTCATTACCAAACAGTGTCCTGGGCACTGATGATGTTACCTTATTTGGTAATGAAACATCTGCAAGAAAGCAACCAAGGACCCCACAGGGGGAAGAAGAGAGCACCAAGGACCCCACCAGGGGAAGAATAACAGACCTGCATAATAAGAAGGGCACTCTGTGTTTCCAGTAAGGCTTTGGCTTAATTTTCAAGCGATGGGACCATAGCTGCATAACCCAAGATGTCTGGGTTCATATCTTTGGCATTTCCGATGACATCATGCCCATGTACACGAAGATCTGGAAACCAGCCCATGCATCCTATTGTTTCAATGATTCATACAGAAAGCAATTATTTTACAGCAGGGGCAACAAACTTTTTTTTTTTTTTTTTTTTTGCAAAAAGAGGACTCAGATAGATTTCTGGCCCTGGTTTTGCTTTTTCATTATAGCCCTGTTAGATCTTAGCAGAAGTATAAAACATCCATTTGGTTTGCTCTTCTGCAGATTTCAGGGAAAATAACCACTATCTGCTTGGCTGCAAAAATGTCAGCAGGACAAATTGAAGGATTCTTGATGCCTCAAGATTCCTGGTGAGGGATCTAGGTGAGCCAGGAAGGCATGGTTTGAGTTTGGAACGGGTGCTTGTCTGAGCTAAGCTTGGTTGGCTACAAACGTTTCGAAGCAGATGAAGTATAGATGAAGCCAATTTTGGGAGATCAAGCCAACTTTCAGGACCAGGAGAAAAAGGTCAAGGCACAAAAACAAAAATTATGGACAAATCAGCCCTCTACTGCTCAAGGAAGTTCAAACTGTCCCCAAATGAATCTTATTAGATTTCTCCCTCCCTGGAAGAATCAGTAAAAACTGGGGAAATGAAATGTATGCCACTTGTAGTTTAGAGGATCATCACATGAAGCATTAGGAGTTCATGAAGCAGTACCAGATGTTCTGGAAAATAAGAAGCTGTCATTGTAGGAAGCTTTTCTACTATGCCTACTCTCTCTTGGAAACATCCTTGATAAAAATTCTGAAGATATTCTGGAATGCAATTTGTAAACAACAGTTCTAAATAATTAAGATTCCAAGAACTTCTTAGCGTATGAGCAATCAATCCTCATCCAGTGGCTACCTTTCAATGTTAGGAATGCTTTTTTTTTTTTCTTGAACTTTCCAGTAAATTTAATGAAATCAAAACTTGATCAATAGTTTTATAATGATCTTTTCTCCCAGGTCTTTATTTTTACAAGAAACTCCTTTTTTGTCATTCTCTCTGAAGACAACAGTAATCAAAAATCCCAGTGTTTTGGACATAATGGGAACATTGTCTCTGACGTCAAAAGCTCTTGATAAGATTTCCCAGAATTTCACTCAGCATGGCTAATGCATTTTCTCCAGTGTTGATTGAAAATTTCATTTTTACTATTTTTCCTCAGCTGAGAAACGACTGTTGGGAATAGGGGAGTCATTATCATGAGCAATGGTTCATGTTCTTAATATTTAAGCATAATACAAATTGCTATCTTACATCATCCAATGTAAATTTCTGCTTGTCTATTCTCAGTTCAGAGTTCAGCAGGAGCTATGTTTATTTATGGGCAAAATACATTCTGGAATATAGTGTCACGTGCGATCTTCATAAACACGCCTAGCTGTATTTGAGTGATGTTGGCATAAATGCTTCTTTTTTAAAAAAAATACTTTTTTTAACTTTATGACTTAGAAAGGAGTTTTGCCAAATATGATGACAAAATGGTGGCCATGACTATGCAATCAAAGATGGCAGCCATGGCCAAATAAAAAAATTGTTATGAGTCATCCAGAGTTGCTTAAGTTGGGTGGCCATTTAAATCTTTTAAATAAAGAAAAGCTTTGCACATAAAAAAAGGCTGGACAATCTTTGACTGCACTGTCATGGTTGTCATTTTGGCTGTTTTGACTATAATCAGTGGATATTTCTGGATATGGAAATTAGTCCTTCCAATGGGAGTATGGGAGCAAGACTTATCCTTATTTTCTATCCTGAAGATGAGTTGAACTACAATTCTGTACTAGCCATGTCCAGCAACTAAGAGTGAAATTGGTGTAGGTAAATTAGATAGTTGATTAATTATATGATGATAGAGATAAATGATTGATAGATAGATAGATAGATAGATAGATAGATAGATAGATAGATAGATGTTAGATAGATAGATAGATAGATAGATAGATAGATAGATAGATAGATAGATAGATAGAGAGAGATAAATAGAGATAGAGACAGACAGAGAGATAAATGACAGACAGATACCCGTAGATAGATAGGCAATGCCTCTTGGAACTGATGGAAACTGAAATCCTATATATCTGAAAGCTATCTATACCAGGAGAATGAATATAGATTCATATGTCCCCCTTCTTCAAATGCCCTTGAAGCAGCTTGATTGTTTCTAGACTCAACAGCCTGAGCCCAAAGAGATATATGTGGGTGCTAATCTCATTTCATCACCGCAGCTGAAAGAGAAATTCAGACCCTTGATAAGAGCTCTCTTTCCCTCTCCTGCCTCAGTTATAAAGAAGAGAGAAAAGACAATAAGGGAAATAAGAAATAGAGAGAACAAGGTGCCAAAAAAAGAGGGGGAGATGTGTCTGTCAATGACAGACTGCCTCTCCAGACCTTCTTTTGGGTTATGGCCCCAGCTACTGTTGTTTTTTTTTTCTTCCTGCGTTGCACCAAAGTCACTATGATCAGGATTTGAAAAGTAATAAACTATGTAAATATTTAGCAATATAAAATGTGTTCATTCTGAATGAGGGGAAGGAAATGAAGAAAGGAAAGGAGGAAGAAGGGAGGGGGGAGGGAGGGAGGGAAGAAGAGAGGAGAAAGAAAGAAAGAAAGAAAGAAAGAAAGAAAGAAAGAAAGAAAGAAAGAAAGAAAGAAAGAAAGAAAGAAAGAAAGAAAGAAAGAAAAAATCAAACATAACTCCTCCAGTAATATTGGCCTTCACAACATTTCCATTGAATCGTACTTCTCTTGGGTAACACACATCTAATAGTTACCTGAGCTTTATACATCTTGGCTTCCTCATTCTGAAATTTTGTCCTCTTGCAGTTTTAATAGTTCAATTTCACCAACTGTTTGAGATACATCTTTTTAGCCAGGTCTTTGGTTCCCTGTGATGCTATTACGAAGCATAGTTAGTCCTAGATTATCATTCGTACCCCTTTCCAAAGAATAAGGGAGAATTTAGTTGGATATTTATAGATATCTAGAGATCATAAGTTCCAAAGATAAGGTGCCATTTAATCAGATCTGGCAGGCAGAGAACTTCAAGATGAAAAAAAAGTTTATATAAAAGAAAAAGAAGCTAATTTTAATTCTGAATTTGACAGGTTCTGAAATCATCTGTTGCCTTTTTTGCGTTCATCTCTCCCCTCCATCTGCAGTGCTTCTCCATCATAATCTGCTTAATTGCCAAGAACTGGTCATTTTGGCATTGCCAGAATAATTATTAAAGAACCATGATGGCACAGTGATTAGAATGCAGTATTGCAGGCTAATTCTGCCCACAATATGCCCACAATATTCTGACAGGTTCACGGTTGACTCAGCCTTCCATCCTTCCGAGGTTGGTAATCTGAGGGGCCAAATTGTTGGGGGCAATATGCTGACTCTGTAAACTGCTTTGAGAGGGCTGTAAAAGCACTGTGAAGCAGTATGTAAGTCTAAGTGCTATTGCTAAGTACTATTGCAATTAAAAATCAAATAATAGTGGTCTTATCTATTATCCATCCTGAATAATATCTGGCAGAAATATTAAACTTACTTTTTAACTGCATCAAGCCAGATGAAATGACTAAGTTGATTATGAGTAGGCTGCAAGATACTTTCTTAGGAGATTTTAATTTAACGTTTGAAGGAATTAATTAGATCATACAGATGAACCTTTTTCTGGAGAGCTGGATCAGCCTACAATAAATTTGATTTTTTTTATCATTATTTTTTTCAGTGAGAGACACCAGTGATGTAAAAGAGATTTGTTTTGAAATGGAAGCACACTTGCGCATGTACACATGCATGTTGATATGAAAAATCATTTTTACATCTTGGAATCATCTGTTGCTGATTAATTTATGATGGTGCAATAGCAATAAATTACTAATTTCTGGGAAGCTGCAATCAAGGATGAAGATGTATAATAAGGAGGGGTGTTTTTAAAAGTTTAGTTGCAAGGATTTAGGGATAAAATTATTGCTTCGGTTTTTCCCCCCAGCATAAATCTCTATAGAACAAAAAGTTATAAACAAAACCATAAACAAACCATTAAACAAAATTGGGAATGGGACTTCCGGTTTGTCGGCCTCGCGACGGCAGGGATTTGCGAAGCTGCGCGATCCCGCCGCGCTAGCCGTTTTGGGGCTCCGACCCAGGCGGAGTGCGGAGCTAGGCTGCCCTGCAGGGGCAGCTGAAGGTAGGGGGATACGGAGAAGGGTTTGGGGTGTTGCAGACTCCCTCCTGGCCGGCAGAACTCCCTTTTCCCAGGACGGTGCAGCGGCGGTCTGTAATGGCCGCCACAAAGAAGCTGGCAGCCGGGTAAGAATGCGCAGGAGGAAGTGGAGAAAGTGATTGAGAGGAGAAAGTTTTCTCTGGCTCCTAGGACTCTAAGACATATTTAATAAAATTCCTGAAAAGTATGACTTTCTGAATAATACCTGCCAGAAGAGGAAAAAGCGGCTGTTTGAAGGTGCTGAAAGGATAGCTTTCCTCTTTTCCTACGGAATAAATAACTGGATATTAAGAAACCTATTTCTTTTAGGTGAAAATTGGTTTTAAGCGGTGAGTGGGAAGAGAGAGGATTAAAAGAAAATATTTGTATGCTAAGACTTTGTTGGAGCAGATGCCTTAAGGATTTGAAGACAAGAATATATTGCAATAAGATTTTAAACAGATTTGGACTTTCTTTCTCTTGGATTGATATTACCCCAGAAGGAGAAAGTGAGAACTCTGCCTTGGTTTGGACTGACTGATAACTTTGGGACTGTTTTATTTTTTTTTATTTTCTTTTGAATATTCTGGTTGTTGTAAGAAGAAAGAAGGGGAAAAGAAAAGAAAAGATTTATAATGGCTCTTTCTGTTGAGGAACTAAGAAAAGAATATGAACAAGCAAAAAAATGGTAAAGATGGTGTGGAAGAAGCTTTCCTTTTCTTAGAAATGGCGCTTACTAATTATCAACAAACATTACAACAGATGAAGACAGCAGAGGAACAAGAAAGAAAGGAAGGAGCCATTTTTAATGAATCTCAGAATTTGATCCAGAAAGAAGGAAGAGAGAAAGAAAAGAAAAGAAGAGAAAAGAAGAAAACTAAAGGACTTAAGGACTTAAGATCTAAAAAAACATTTAAGAAAGGGAAAAATAAGGTGCAAAACCAATATGATGATAGTAAACAAAAGGGAAAAGGAATACGACAGAGAAGGGAAGCTGGTAAGGCAGAGGCTAGAAGAAGGGGGTAGAAAGGTTTGTTGGGAGAAGAAAGAAAGGGAAAAGGTGGAGAAAAGCTACAATGTTTTGAAATTAAATGAAAAAAAGAAATTTTTATGGATAATGGATAAAGTATAATTTAAAAAAAAAAGATTTTGCAAGGTACATAAGATGAGATGGTAGTATTGTAATGACTTAAGAGTTGATAAGAGATTAAAATGTTAAAATGTTTAAAAATGATTGGCTTTAAAACTTAATAATAGGGAGGTTTAGAATATTGTTTTAATTAAAGAGTTTAATAAGACTATGGTATTGATGTTATTATAAAATTTTTATTATAGTATCTTTTTTTAATATTTGGATTTATTGTCTAATTATGTACTTAATTATGTTGGATGTATTAGTTAGATAGAATGTACCAAGCAAAGTCGGATTGGGTATTAGATATTATTTTAAAGATTAATTTGATTAACTTAGGGGGAGATAGAAAGGCATCATACTCTGATTAATGATTTCAGGAGAAACTTATTTTCTTTTTTTTTATAAGGAATGAGACAAAGGGATGATAAAAAATGGACAAAAGATATAAATATAATGATTCAAGCTAAGATGATTAATTAAGATAGAAGTAAGAAGTGTGAAATATGTGGGAAGTTAATATAGAAGGCTTAGAATGGTAAATAAAATAAGTAATGATATGTAAGATGAGCATGAATATAATTGAAGTCCATGAAGAGAGAGACACCTGGGTCCAAGTTACTTTCCAAAAAGATTTTTTTATGTTTTGTGTGTTGTGTGTATATGTCTTTTTGGGGGAGAATTAGTTAAAACTTGTAGAAATATAGAATGAGAATAATGGTAACTAAGTCAGAAAGAAACAGATGAAATAATAATAATGATATTGAATAAGAGTAAAGAGAAGTAAAGAGAAATTGAATAAGAGGTTTTGGTATGTTGTATGGAAATGGTTTAAAATAGAATTATAATTTATCTGACTTGTTAAATTTACAATGAAAAAGGTTTAAACATGTAATGAATAATGATAATTTGTGTGTTTTAAAAATTAATAAAACTTGTTTTAAAAAACAAAAAAAAAAAATTGGGAATGATTTGGTGGTAAGTTGTTTATCGACTATGTAAAAATTCGTGGATTTTTTGAGAAGGTATTTTAAGATATGTTTCAGCACGACAGCCCTGTCTTAATTGTCTCCACTCTATAAAACTAAATTTTATAGAATAAAACTGCTTCCACTAATTGTCCATCCCCTTTGAGGAAAGAGAAAATTGTCTTAAAACCATTTTACAGAAGAAAATTGTGGTGATATTCTTATGGCTAGAAAATAGGGTTGTTTTTGTCTTTACCTCTGTTAGCCAGATTTCTACATAACAACATGCACCACACACTAATTAGGTATTCTAATTCTGTAGCATAACATGTAATTCAGTATGTTGTGGAACTCGTAGCATTTTTTCTGAACGAAGCCATTCCACTGAGGCATAGTAGAATTTATTGGGGCATCACAAGGACAAGCAAACATACCGATTGTGTTTTCTTCACACCCAGGTTTAAAATATGTGTGAATCCAATCCTGGTGATGAAGGAATACATGTGAATGTTTTTCTGCAACTATGAAATCGTATTTTCAGTGATAGGCAATCCTCTGCCTTCTGCACTTTAGGAAATACACCATGAAGCATCTCTCCTAACGGATTTTTCCAGAAGGGTGTGTGCAAGTAGCTCAAGATGTCCCAAGGGATGGAGATACCAATGGGGATTATAAAATTATAAAAAAGATGTTGAGACTCTAGAAAAAGTACAGAGAAGAGCAACCAGGATGATTAGGGGACTGGAGACTAAAACATATGAAGAACGGTTACAGGAACTGGCATGGCTAGTCTAGTGAAGAGAAGAACCAGGGGAGACATGATAGCAGTCTTCCAAGGTTTGAGGGGCTGCCACAGAGAGGAGGAAGGGGTCAACCTATTTTCCAAAGCAGCTGTAGGCCAGACAAGGAATAATGGATGGAAACTGAACAAGGAGAGATTTAACCTGGAAATAAGGAGAAACTTTCTGACAGTGAGAACAATCAACCATTAGAACAGCTTGTCCTCGGAAGTTGTGGGAGAGCCATCAGTTGAGACTTTCAAGAAGAGATTGGACTGCCATTTGTCAGAAATAGGATAGGGTCTCCTGCTTGGGTGGGAGGTTGGACTAGATGACCTATAAGGTCCCTTCCAACTCTGATTATCTGTTATCTGTGATTACACTCATCACCAAGACTTTTTTGACACCCCTCCCCTTATCCCATGTGGATGCCCTTGCACTTGGACTCCCTTTATCACCTCAAATTATGAAAGAAAATGACCATTAAAGTTTGAAAATTGAGTCCTGACTCATTTCCTGTTGGTTTGAATGTTTCGTTGACCATCCAAGCAGCTTCTTCAGTCTGAATAAGTCGCTTAGGAGAAATCTGAGTAAGCAGGGAGTCGTTGGAATGTACCAACTCCTACAATTCTTAGGGGTATTCCCACACAAACCTTAGGGTTTCTCCCCCTAAGTGTGTGGCAATATGTCACTGAAGATTCTCAGCCATCCAAGTAGAGTTGTCTGTAGGTTGAGTCATGGCAACTGAATTTATTTTCTTGTCAGCTTAAAGCATTTCATTGCCCATCTGAGCAGCTTCCTCAGTCTGAATAAGTTGGTTAGGAGAATCCGAGTAAGCAGAGAGTCGTTGGAATGTGCCAACTCCTAAAATTTCTTAGGGGTATTCCTACATCATCCTCAGGTTTTCCTCCCCAAAATGTGTGGCAATTTGTCGATGAAGATTCTCAATCATTCAGGTAGAATTGTCTGTAAGTTGAGTCATGGCAATTGGACTTATTTTTCTGTTGGTTTGTTGAGACTGAAGAAGTTGTTTGGACGGGCAGCAAAACATCTCAAACCAACAAGAAAATAAGTCCAATTGCCATAACTCAACTTCCAGACAACTCTACCTGGATGACTGAGAATCTTCGTCCACATATCTACCTTTAAAGGTGATTCTAAATAGGTTCTATGCCCTCTGAGAAAAGGATAGACAAGAAGCCACTTTCCCCCCCACATTTTTGAGAAATTGGAAGGATATTTTAGGCTCAATCATTCTTCCCCATCTTACGTCTGGCATTTGCTAGGTTTGCTCCAGATTACGATGATGATTTCTAAAGACTGCCCAGCTTTCCATTTATCTACACTATTATATAGCTATCTGATCTTCTAGAGAGGACAGTCTAAATCGAAAACCAAGGCAAAACAAAGTCCTTGAATTTAAGATAATTGCGCTCCAGTGAATGGGGGAAATGAGAGCAATCACAAAGGCTTCAGAGTGATGGAAAGTTGCAGAATGGAAAACAACAATGGTAAATGTTATCCATTACCTCCAACAAGGAAAGCAGCTCAAAAAAAAACCCAAAAGAAATTAGAAATAAATTCTCAAGTGCTTTGAGAATCAGGTGAAGATGATGACCTTTGAGAAACCACAAGCCAACCCATTAGTAAGTTCTGAAAAGCAGAAATATATAGAGAGCAGCAAAACATAGCATAGCATTCACTTCCATCAAGATACTGTGCGAAACAGAACATTGTTTTTACAGAAGCCCAAGGGTTTCAAACTCAAGGCCCAGAGGCTGAATCTGGTCCAGAATCCAGTGCTTAGATCTGGCCTGCGGGGCCATTCTGGAAACAGTGAAGGACTGACCCACCAGTGACAATGTAGCTTGGGAGCCGATTTTCGCTGGCAGAGCACTCGGCCCGCCACAGGCACCCCCGACAAGAGTGATGTCGAGCTAGCCATGCCCACCCTGGCCACACACACACACACACACACAGAGGTCAAACACAACACTGATATGGCCCTCAATCAGGGGTGGGATTCTACCTATTCACACCTATTCACTATATTGTTAACATTCTAAGCAGTTCGGAGAACCGGTTGTTAGAAGAAATTACTGGCCTAATCCTGTAAGGAAGTCAGGAAGGAAACATTCTGGTGTTGCTTACAGAAACTGCCTCTCCGTTAACCCTTATTACATTCTTGGCAGGACTAGACTTCCTGTCTCAGGAACGTTTTTGGTTTTTTTCCCCTCCTTTGTTGGTACTTTGTGTGTGTGGAGTGACCATTTAAAGTTACAATGGCACTGAAAAAAGTGATTTATAACCATTTTTCACACTTACAACTGTTGCAGCATCCCCACAGTCATGAGAGGCCAGGCGAGGAGATGCGTGCCTCGATGATATTGAGTTGGCCACGCCAGCCAATAACATGACCACCAAGCCATGCCCACCAACTAAGCCATGCCCACAGAACCGGTTGTTAAAAAATTTGAATCCCACCCATGCCCTCAATGAAATCGAGTTTGACACCCCTGTGCTAGCCTGTGAAAAAAATACATTATATATATTTCTAATCTCATGAGCTAGGCTGAAGCTTGAGAATTATATGTCGGAAGGCCTCTGCTATGATAGAAACTAATCTTAACCAGAATTTACTGATATGATAGTTACTCTAGAGCTGTGATGGCGAACCTATGACACGGGTGCTGGAAGTGGCACTCAGAGCCACTTCTGCCAGTACGCGAGAGATCGCCTGGAAGAGCCCCACTTCACATGCGCGCTCACCGCCCACCCGCCAGCTGATTGTCGGTATCTGGTGCACATCGCGGAGGGCGGGAGTGTGTGGGAGACACATGCGCAGGACGTGTGGTGCACGGGGGGATCATGCATGCATGCACAGGGGGCGTGGAGGGGGCCCACGCGCATTGCCTTACGGGTGCTGGCACGCAAGAGTGCGAGCATAAATTTCAGCACAGGAGCCCAAAAAGGTTAGCCAGCACTGCTCTAGAGACAACCCCTGGGAACTATAATCATAAAAGGAAAATCATAAATAAGGGCAGAGGGAGATAGAATTGGAGCAGTGGGACACGTAATCAGGGCAGAGATAATATATTCATTTTAAATGCTTTGGATAGGTAGTGGTGACATGAATACTAAGTCAATGAGGAAAAGGTGACAGGTAAATTTGTAATGGCAATAGAGAATATAAGGCAAATATTGATGATTTAACGTGTGTCCACTGTACCTGCCTGTGCGTGGTAGCACACCCACTTTGCAAAGCAGTAAATAAAATTACCATTGTTTTCTCCTGGAAGCTTTGCCTGGTGATTGTTTATTTCAAAGCTAGACAACAAATCCCACAATACCACCACTGGTAATCCTAAACAGAACCATTAAGCATGGTTCGTAAAGCACATCAAGTTTTTTTTTTTTTAAAGGGCATCAGTCACTCGAAATGAAACCCTAAATCTTTGATTCAAAAGGCAGGGACCATTTAAAAAAAGGGCCTTTCTCCTTGACCCTGCCAGCTGAAATTCCTTGACAGATGGGATTCACACCATCTCCTTCTGTCAGAGCAAGTGGGGGAGGCCAATCACATTGGGGTAGGACAGTTCCTTAGATCAGGGGTCCCCAACCGCCGGTCCGCGGACCGGTGCCGTCCACGGAACAAGTCTTACTGGGCCGCTGGTTGCTGGCGCCGCCATCTTTTTGATAAAAAGTGCTTCGGTGAGCTTTTCCGGTAGAAAGCTCACCGGAAGCACTTTTTCATCAAAAAGATGGCGGCGCCAGCGCTTCCAGTGAGCTTTTCCGGGTAGAAAGCCATTTCTACCCGAAAAAGCTCACGGAGCGCTGGCGCCGCCATCTTTTTGATGAAAAAGTGCTTCCGTGAGGTCACCGGAAGCACTTTTTCGTCAAAAAGGTGGCGGCGCCCAGTTGATGCCGGTACCGGGCGCGGCGCCCAGCTGATGCTGGTACCGGGCCGCGCATAAAAAAGGTTGGGGATCACTGCCTTAGATCACCTGGTCCCATGTCACGAAGAGCTTTAAAAGTGATCACCAACACCTTGAATTTGACATTCCAATCCATTCCATTCTATTCTGTTGTATGCTACACTATGCTATTCCACGCCACTCCACTCCACTCCATTCTATTCAATGCTATGATATTCCATGCCATGCCATGCTACATTACGCCATGGCATGGCATGCTATTCCATTCCACTCCATTCCATTCTATGCTATGCTATGCTATGCTACGCTATGCTATTTCACTCCATGCCACTCTATTCCATTCCATTCCATTCTACAATATGCTATTCCACGCCACGCCATGCCATGCCATGCTATTCCACTTCACTCCACTCCACTTCCTTCCATTCCATTCCATTCCATCCCATTCCATTCTATATTATGCATTTCCCTGACTGCTCCATCGTTTTCTGTTGCTTTTTTGTAATGAGCTGTCTCCCTTTAACCTTCACTGAAAGCAGTGCTATGTGGGATGAGTAGTTTACAATTTGTGACATGAGAACATTGTTTATAAATGATCTCAATCTATGGCTGAGCAGTGAGGCGGCCGATGATTCTGAAGAGACCAGACAGAAAAATCAAAAACGGATTGCAAACGTCATTTCCATTTGTGGAATCAAAATGATGCTTCGAATCATTCTGAATGTGAATATTTGCACTGTGTAATCATCAAGCAACAGTCTCTTGCTGAAAGTTTTTTCAAAATAACAGATCAAAAGAAAGAAGCTCTTATCCTATGTTTTGCTACAATATGGCATGCACGGTTGAAACCCTAAATTCTTCTCCGTCTTTGTTTCCTTGGTAGAAGCATCAGGAGATAATCATGCCAGAGAGTTATTACAAGTTACTCCTTGACTTACAACCACAATTGGAAATACGCAGGGAATACGACTTCAGCAACAGGGTGTTCAATGCCTGGAATACTCTACCTGACTCTGTGGTTTCTTCCCCAAACCCCAAAAACTTTAACTTTAGACTGTCTACTGTCTACTGAGCTTGAGGATCAGAAAGGTTGTCAGTTCGGCGGTTCGAATCCCTAGTGCCATGGAACGGAGTGAGCTCCCATTACTTGTGCCAGCTTCTGCCAATCTAACAGTTCAAAAGCATGTAAAAATGCAAGTAGAAAAATAGGAACCACATTGGTGGGAAGGTAACAGCGTTACGTGTGCCTTCAGCATTTAGTCACGCCGGCCACATGACCATGGAGACGCCTTCGGACAGCACCTGCTCTTTGGCTTTGTAATGGAGATGAGTACTGCCCCCTAGAGCTGGAAACGATTAGCATGTATGTGCGAGGGGAACCTTTACTTTTTACCTTAACTTACCATGATGTCTGTTTGATTGGCCAGTACTTACAAACAGCTAAGATAGGATGCAGAACTCTCAAACTCCCACACCTCTGGTAGAAGACATGGATGAGAAGGATAATTTTATACAATAGTCATATTCATTCTACCTTTATAATAAATTATGTTTAACTCTTTTCTCCTCACAGCCACTCTTGAGCAAATATCTGATTGGTGTAATTCAACCAAAATTTCCCTTGAGAGCAGATTCCCTCAGATTAACATAACTACTTTCCTGTTTTTGTTCTTACCGAGTTTGCTCTAATACAGAGGAACTCTGCCTCTGAATTTTAATAGGCAAGGGCAGAAAACTAATAATGGTATAATTTAATCTGCCCCATTTTTGTTTTCCTCACTTATTGCATTCTTTATTATTGCTTTCGGAGGGGCAATTTGAATAAAAATGTTTTGATGGCAGGATGCTTTGTATGAACAAAGCTCAGCTGTCCAAATTCAGTCCCTGGTTGCTTCTCTTTTTAATCCACTTATAACTGGCCAATCCCTAAGTGCTGAAATGAAAACAGTCTTGCTTTATTGTCATCATTATGTAATACCTTTAAAAGAGAGTATTAAATAAAAGACCCTCAGAAGGCATGGAATTATGGAGGCAGTTGGCAGATGCTGGCTGTGATTGTTCTTATGCCAAATGCTTTTTATGCAAATAAGAGGCTCCACCAGATGAAGTTGTATTTTACAGGCAATAAATCACTGCACTTCAGTTGTGCCACCATTACCGAAAGATGCCATATAAACAGTTTCTAATGCTTCTTGAGTCTCAATCTGTTTGTGATTAAACAAAAGATCATAGCTACAAAACTCCAGCCAACCACTAGATAGCAGTAAAGATATAAAGAAAATGGACTCTTTGCCCCCATCTAGTGTCTGTCCAGATGTTTTCAATATGCGGATCTCATTGTCAGCTGATTCTGGGTTATTATTCTGGGTGTTTCTTACTTGAGAAGTTCTATTGCTATCTGATGTTCCTTTTGAGGGATATATTCTCCTTTTACTTTAATATGTATTCAAATGATTTATATATTATTTTTACCATTAAGTTTAATTATTATGTACAAAATACATCTATATATCCTAATCTGTGATGGTCCAAATGTTGCTGAATTGTAACACCAAGTATTTCTTTCCATTGGCCAATGTGGTCAGTCTTACTGAGAACAGGAGCTGAGCAACATTGGAAAAGTCTCAAGTTCTACCTTCCCTTGGATCTTTCTCCAACACAAGCAGGAGAAGGTACAAATGTGGAGCCTCTGATGCAATACAAGCTGTTATGATGTCTTCAGCTATGCTTTTCTTTTCTTAAAGCCAAAAATACAGATCAACGTGAAGTTGCAAAGCCCTGCTCTCACAATCAATGAGGAAGCAAGAGAGAGAAGGAGAGACGGGCTTCATACAAACTTCCCAAACACGACAAGACTTTCTCCATTTGCCACTTACCATTACACTGTGATACCACAAACCATTAGACTACAATACAGAAGAGAAGCTAAGAGCCTAGAAAGAAGGCAGAGAGGAACAACATAGATGATAAGGGGCTTGGAGGCCAAGTCTTATGAACACCAGTCAAAGGAGCTCGGTATGATTAATTTAAAGAAGAGAAGAGTGAGCCTGATAGCCATCTTTTAATACTTTTATTTTGTAATTTTTATTTTTATATATAATAAATCCATTCCATTTCAATTGTGCATCAATACATGTTTGAATTACATAACCATTATTAATAACATTCTTCTTATCAAACTTAACAATATAACAATAATCACATTCCCGTGTATGTAGCACAAATGAGATCCATTATATCTATTACATTAGTTTCTCTGATTGCTCTATGAATACATCTAATCCCCTTTAGTTTGTTCTATTTTCTATCCATTGATAAAACAAATCCCATACCATATAATATTCAGATTCTTATTTTTCTTTAATTTCTGGTATCAATCTATTCATTTCAGCACAGTCAAATATTTTTTAAATTATTTTTCTCTCTATCGGTAGCTTACCACTCTTCCAGTTTTGGGCAAATACAATTCTAGCTGCTGTTAAAACATGTATAATTAAGTAAGTCTTTTCTTTACTATAACCTTCTGGTACCATTCCTAGTATCTTCCAATACTTGAAGGGCTATTGCAGAAGACGGCATCCATTTATTCTCCTATCCTTCTGAAGGCAGGACAAGAAGTCTAACACAGCCTTCACATCCTTCCTTCATGTAGCACTGGATATTTTGTTGTGTTTTGTTGGATCCCTTTGATCTGGCTTCAGCAGCAGGCTGATGGCAAGAGGTCAATGTCTGGAATACTCTATCTGACTCTGTGGTTTTTTCCGCAAACCCCAAAAACTTTAACCTTAGACTGTCTACTATTGACCTCACCCCTTTCCTAAGAGGTCTGTAGGGGGCGTGCATAAGCGCACCAACGTGCCTACCAGTCCCTGTCCTATTGTTTCTTTTATTTTTCTTATATGTATCCATGTATTCATAACTATGTTTTTACTTATACCTATTATCTTGTAAGCAACTGACAAATAAAAAAAATATAAATAAATAAATAAATACAAAAATTAAATGGGGGTGAATACCGGAGCTCTGACTTATCAATTGTGGAGCTGACCGACAACAGGGAGCTGCAGCAGAGGGGTGAAAGAGGCTCCAGAGCCACAGATTGCTGACCCCTGATCTAGTTCATAATATGAGATGGGATTTTTATCCAACCTGGGACCAAGTTTGGGTCTCCATCTCTACTCTAGTCTGAAGGCCTAGTTCAGCCTCCCCAGATCTCGTCTCCTTCTCAGCCAGGATGACCAGTTGAACAGGAAGGAGGCTTCAACAGTGAACCCCACTACCATGAGCAGTTTTGGGTCCCTTTCAATCAATGTGTGGAAGATAAAAGCCAAGTATTTGGGCTTCTGCACTGAGTGGGGTTGGACTTGATAGCCTCAGCGATTGCTTCCCACATTTTGAGTCTACAATTTTAACATAGCACATTTAGTCTAGTCTGAATTTTACTCCCTTTTCTCTATTCTTTCTGCTGACCCCGATTACATCCTGCTTCTGTATACGTAACCAAATCTTTTAGATGCTTTGTCTTTTGACCTTGGCTAGTTTTTACGACGTACCTGCTATGTGAGGTACTTGGACATCCTGGTTTAACTTCCCATCTTGCTAACCTCAGCCTTACCCTCTTTTGCCTCAACAGCTGTTATCTGAAACACGGCTTCATCCATCTCTAGCCACAAGGCCAAACGGTTCTATCGAAATATGTGAGTGTGTGTGTGTTTTTAAAAAAAATACTGCCAGAAAATAAAGACCACTTTCTCCCCACACCCCAGTCTGCTGATCTCCATAAATATATTGTGGTGCCATTGGTGATTCATTAATTGGCAAAATAAACACTGGGTTTTTATAAGAATGCAGGAAATGTTTGTTTTTTTAAATTTTTGTTCATGTTCAACAAGTTTTTGAGAACTTCTTGTACTTTGTCATAAGGCCTCACTACAGAACGATGCCCCCAATCTCATTTTTAACTTAAATAGGCAACATGGAGAACTAAAAGTAGGGCTTGTAACGTACTGTTCAGGATTCTAATTATTCCTTGTTATATGTTCCCCTGAACATTTTCCATGCCCGCCCCAAATAATTTTGGAGCCATTGAGCCAATGAAATCTCTGTTAGGCTATTTTAACATAATAAGTGCTTCTCCCATTTTATTTTATTTTTTAAGAACCTTGAAGTTGGAAAGTTCCTCAGAGGTCAGCTACTCCACCTCTGCTCGCTGCAGGATCTGCTAGATGATTTTAAAGAGGTTTATGGAGCTTTTCTTTGAAAATCTTGCAAAGTCATGAAAGAACCTGTTCCCAGGGTTGACAGCATGGGAGACTCCTTCTACAATCTAACCAGAATCTACTTCTCTGTAGTTTCAAGACATTGTATCTGAAATAACAGAGAACAAGTCATTCCCTTCTCTATATATCTCTATACTTCTCTTTACTTTTCTGAAGATTTCTATTATATCTATTATATAAACCCCACCTTCCTCTTTGCTGCCTGCTCCCTTAATGGCCATCATTTATTCTTATGTTGCCGTATTCTCTGTTTTCTTGTTCATTGTTTATTCTATTGTTCCATGACTTGCTACCATTGTTTACACTTCTTTTCCTTTCTCCGTTTTGATTGTTGTAAGCTGGCTCAAGTAACCCCAGGGCGAGATAGGCAGCAAATAAATTTAACAGCCAACCAAATATCTCCTCTGGGTTGCCTTTTCCGTAGATCAACATATCCAGTTTCTTGTAAGTGAATCTTTCATAGCAAAAGATAGTAGAACTCACCATCTTCTTCTTTTTCTTTTAACGACTCCATAATCCCTTGAGGGGTGGAGTCTGGGCAACAGAATGGAGCTAGCAGAGTATTTAGTGGCCAGATGCCTTTCCTGTCACCAATGCGGAATTTTGTTCAGCAGATAAATTCTCAGTGTGCTCAGAGAGAGAAATATCTGCCTCTACCTAGGATCAAACTCAAAGCCTTCTTATTGTGAGATGAGAGATCTACCTCTAGGCTAGTGTTGGCTAACCTTTTGGGGCTCCTGTGCCAAAAATTGCACGTGCGCTCTTGCGCATGCTCTCGCGTGCCAGCACCCAGAAGGCAATGCGTGCAGCCCCCTGCATATGCATGCACGATCCCCCCGCTGCCCCCTTACCTACACTGCACCTCCCAGCTGATTTCCTGCCCATTTGAGGCCTTTTTTGTCCTCCCAGAGGCTTGAGGGAAGCCTCTGCAGCCTTTGCAGGCTGAAAAATGGGCTCGTTTCATCACTTCTGGTGTTTCTGAAAATACAGGATGAAATGGGCCCTTTTTTGGCCTTCAAAAGCTGCAGAGGCTTCCCTGAAACCTCTGGGAGGCTGAAAAAGGCCCAAAAATCAGCTGGGAGGTGCACACATGCACAGTGAGGTAAATTTGCCTGGGACTCGCATGCCCGCACAAATGGCTCTACGTGCCACCTGTGTGGCACACATGCCATAGGTTCGCCATCATGGCCCTAGGCCATTGCACCACTCCATAGTAGAACTCACTCTCACTATACAAAATATATTTTTACTCAAATGACATGTCTTCCTACTCTTTTTTTTTTAAATGCACGCAGCAGAGGAAGCCAAAGAAATAGAATTCTCAATGACTGACTGAATCATCTTGCAAATTTCCTGCCGAAATTTCTACAGAGATTCTCAGTCATCCAGGTTATGATTGTCCCAAAGGCATTTGTTTAAAAAGCATCCATCCATTGATTTTTCCTTGAAGACATTTCACTTCTCATCCAAGAAGCTTCTTCAGTTTTCAGTTCTCAATCTTCTTGGCTAAGAAATGAAATGTTTTCAAGGTATAAGCATAAACGTTCTAAAACATTATCCATTTATTTACACCTGTTTCACTAAATAGCACTTAAACAATTATACCCAAAGTTCTTGCTGACAACAGTTTAAACAAATTAATATTTTGTTTTATTTGAAGATTCCTTTTGAATGCCAAAAATTGATGCAGGGGCAAAAGCTGTCTGTATTCATGTCAGAATCCTTATGCCACTGAAATGATTTAAAGAATATGAAGAGCAAAAGAAGGAATATAAAGCTGGACTATTTGATCAAGGATAAACTATTTGTTTGATATTTCTAGTAACTCCTAATGGACTTTTTGCTGAACCAGGACTAAAAAGTGATGATACGTGGATTGAACATAGATTTTTTTAAAAAAAATATTATTTTGTTATTTGTAATAAAAACATGTAATTTGCATTAGCTTATGCTATGATGAAGTTTGCAATCCTTTTCTTTATTATTGCCTTGATTTTTTTCCCTTTCTCTTTGGGTTAGCTTCCTTCCTTCCTTTCCTTCCTTCCTTCCTTCCTTCCATTCCATTCCTTTCCTTTCCTTTCCTTCTTCTGTTAATTTATTTTCCTGCCCCTTCTGAACATTTTTTCCCTTCTAGTTTAGTTTGCATTACTTTTACTTTGCTTACCAAACCAATGAAAATTATTGGTTTAAAAGTTAATCTTTTATCAAAGGTGTTGGTCAGCATTATGAAAGCCTCTAGTGGCATGGAGAATTACTCTTCATCACACCCGTTTCTCTCATTCATCATCCATCCGTCTATTGCATTGCTATTTTATAATGTATTTATATTACATTGGTGAGATAGAATACATAGTTACGTGCCCTATTAAAAATGGACTGGGCATCTCTTTGAGAATGCAAAAATGGCTACTAAAATCTCCATGCTGGTTAAAATATGTCATAGGACATAGACTGTTATAGAAGCATTGATTACTATACGATATGCGCATAAACATCAACCTACACAAAACACCTGTACCTGCAGAATCATACCAGGGATGGGCTGCTGGTTTGCAGGGGTTCGGGAGAGCCCCTAGCTAAGATTCTGTGCAGTTTAGAGAACCCCCAAATCCCACTCCTGCTTGGCCCCACCCACCCCGCCCCTCCCAGGAGTCCCCACGTGGCCCGTTTTGGATGCAGGTAAGTGCAGGGCATGTGTGGAGGCTCGGGGAGGGTGAAAACGGGCTTTCTGGAAGTTTGGGAAGGCTGGAAATGGGCTTCCAGAGAGCCTCCGGAGCCCAAGGAGGCCATTTTCATCCTCCCGGAGGCTTGAGGAAACCCTCCGTAACCTGGGGAGGGCAAAGTGCCACACACACACCCCCGCCGCTGTGGTGCAGGACGCCCACCAGGCCACGCCCACCATGGCCACGCCCACAGAGCAACCGGGCAGAGAACCCTTTGCTAAAATTGGTGAAGCCCACCCCTGAATGATTCGCACCAATGAATATAACGTACAGTCAACATTTAACTAAGGAAAAAGAGTGCCATTCTGAAGAAAATTTAATTCTGTCATTTGCAGCAGTTAAAAACAACCTTTTCTTCTTCATCAGCCAGTCCTAACTATTCTGCTACATTTTTTTCTCTTCCTATTTCTACAAGACAGGATTGGAGAAGCGCACCTTATGAAAAGTTGCCATTTCGTTGCTCATCGTTTTAAGCTCCTTTTAGCATCTCCTGAGTAGCATCTGGCATCAGTTGGTATTTCTCACAGGAAACCAGCATTTGTAAATAAAATCTGATATATAAATATTTCATGATTTTTTGGCATCCAGACGGAAAGTCTTCTGGGATTTGAGCTGAGAGGGATTTCAAGGGAATAGGCAGTTGGAAATGTTCCTTTCCATTTGATGTAAGTCAAGATGATCTTGTCCTGAAGTCTAATGCTATTAATGCTATAAAACGTGACTCTGGGAGAAGGCCTTGAAGCCAAAGCAGACAAAAAAGAGATTTGGGATGGGACGGTTTGTTTGTTTGTTTTTGAAAATAATTGCTTGGGGTAAGAGAAAAGGATTGTTCAGGTTGTGTTTTGATCTGAGGAGAAAAAGAAGGAAGGAAGGAAGGAAGGAAGGAAGGAAGGAAGGAAGGAAGGAAGGAAGGAAGGAAGGAAGGAAGGAAGGAAGGAAGGAAGGAGGAGGAAGGAGGAAGGAAGGAGGGGAAGGGAGGGAGAGAAAGGAAGGAAGAAGGGAAAGAAGGAAGAGAGATGGGAGGGAGGAGGAGGGAAGGAAGGAGGGAGGGAGGGAGGAGGGAGGGAAGGAAGAGAGATGGGAGGAAGGGAGGGGAGGGAGGAGGGAGGGAAGGAAGAAGGAAGGAGGGAGGGGGAGGGAAGGAGGAAGGAGGGAAGGAGAGGGAGGGAGGAAGAGAAAGGAAGGAAGGAGGGAGGGAAAGAAGGAGGAGAAGAAGGAAGGAAGAGAGGGAGGGAGGGAGGAAGGAAGGAAGGAAGGAGGGAGGGAGGGAAGAAGAAGAGGAAGGGAGAAGGGAGGAGAAGGGAAGAGAAGGGGGAGGGAGGAAGGAGGGAGGGAAGGAAGGAAGAGGGATAGGAGGGAGGGAGGGAGGAAGGAAGGAAGGAGGGAAGGAAGGAGGGAGGGAGGGAAGGAGGAAGGGAGAAGGGAGGAGAAGGGAAGAGAGGGAGGGAGGGAGGAAGGAGGGAGGGAAGGAAGGAAGAGGGATAGGAGGGAGGGAGGGAGGGAGGGAAGAAGGAGGAAGGGAGAAGGGAGGAGAAGGGAAGAGGAGGAAGGGAGGGAGGAAAGAGGGAGGGAAGGAAGGAAGAGGGATAGGAGGGAGGGAGGGAGGGAAGGAGGAGAAGGAGGAAGGAGGGAGGGAAGGGAGAAAGAAAGAAAGAAGGAGGAGGAGAAGGGAGGAGAAGGGAAGAGAAGGAGGGAGGAGGAGAGGGAGGAAGGAAGAGGGATAGAGGGAGGGAAGGAGGAGAGGGAGGAAAGGAAGGGAGGGAAGGAAGGAGGGAGGGAGGGAAGAAGGAGGAGGAGAGGGAGGAGAAGGAGAGAAGGGAGGGAGGGAGGAAGGGAGGGAGGAGGAAGGAGAGGAAGGGAGAAAGAAAGGAAGGAAGGAGGGAAGGAAGGAGGGAGGGAGGGAAGAAGGAGGAAGGGAGAAGGGAGGAGAAGGGAAGAGAAGGGAGGGAGGGAGGAAGGAAGAGGGATAGGAGGGAGGGAGGGAGGAAGGAAGGAAAGAAAGGTTTAACCCAGCTATATTGGCAACATTGTAATTTTTCAGCATATGCAGCTAATCCTTGATTTACAGTTGGGACTGGAACTTCTATTACTAAAGGTTAGTTGTTAAGTGAGATGCACCCAATTTTATGACCCTTTTTGCCACCATTGTTAAGTGAATCCACCTTCCCTCACTGACTTTGCTTGTCGTAAGCCAACTTGGAAAGTTGCCAGTGGCAGCCACCTGTGCCTCTCCCCATGTTGCCATTGTCATAAATTGGTTGCTAAGTGCCCACATTTTGACCATAACAGAATAACAGAGTTGGAAGGGACCTTGGAGGTCATCTAGTCCAACCCACCGCTCAAGCAGGAAACCCTATACCATTCCAGACAAACAGCTGTCTGATTTTTTCTTTAAAAATCATGTGACTGCATGATTGTGACAATTGTAACCGCAAGGACAAGTCACTTTTTTCAGTGCCTTTCATAACTTTGAGCAGTCATTAAATGCTTACCTGTAACATCCTTATTTTGTCCAGTTTAATTTGTCTGGAGATCATAAAATGGCTCCATAGTGTGTGTGTTTTTCTGACTGGAACTGTAAGGTAAGATTCTTCCTGCATCCATGAGATAAGCTCAAAGATTTCTTTAGGTCACTTCCTCACTTCCTCATTTTCATCAATTGCCATGAAAATTGAACCATTATTGTGATTTTATAATACATAATAGACCAATGAAAACCGATGAGATTCCCAGTTGACAACATCCAGTTCTAACCAATAATTTAAAAGAACACAATTATAATACCCCAAGGCAAATAATACACTAATAAATCCCACAATAAACTACTTGGGAATGACAAATCCAGCTTCCTGCTGATTAACATTTGTCAGAGTATATTCATGAACTGGAACAGAGCTTGGTAACAAGGTCAGCCAATGAATAGGCACAGCAACTAAATCAGCCAATGAGGACAGTTTGGAAACTGAAACTAAAAGTAGCTTAGGCGTGGCTCTATGTTAAGCTCTGCAGCTCTGAAGCTATATTGAGCTCTGAGTCTGTCTATGGAAGATGAAACTAACTTGCTTGCTTGCTGAAGACTGGAGCTTTGCTCTGAACTTGCTACCTGTTTCTGTTTGAGTTTGCTCCATGTTGGAGAAACCTACAACTGGTTTGTAAAATCTACTTATGTTTATAAAGATGTTAAATGAAGCATCAGTCATCTGTGTTTATTTTTCTGGCGCTGAATTATCGCTGCAAAACTCTCAATAACCTTTCCCCATATCCTTTTAAATGGAATTTTCATTATAGGTGGCCTTCTCCCAAGGGTGGGATTCTACTAGTTCGCACCTATTCTCTAGAACCGGTTGTTAACATTCTAAGCAGTTCAGAGAACCGGTTGTTAGAAGAAATTACTGGCCTAATCCTGTAAGGAAGGCAGGAAGGAAACGTTCTGGTGTTGCTTACAGAAACTGCCTCTCCGTTAACTCTTATTACATTCTTGGCAGGACTAGACTTCCTGTCTCTGGAACTTCTCTGGAGTTTTTTTCCCTTCCTTTGCTGGTACTTTGCTTGTGTGGAGTGACCATTCAAAGTTACAATGCCACTGAAAAAAGTGACTTATGACCATTTTTCACACTTACAACTGTTGCAGCATCCCCACAGTCATGAGAGGCCAGGCAAGGAGATGCGTGCCTCGATGTTGAGTTGGCCATGCCCAGCCAGTCACATGACCACCAAGCCACACCCACCAACTAAGCCACACCCACAGAAACGGTTGTTAAAAAAATTAAATCCCACCCCTGCCTTCGACTTACAACCGTAATCGAGCCCAACGTTTCTGTTGCGAAGCAAGAGATGCATTAAGTGAACTTTCTCCCATTTTACGACCTTTCTTGCCATAGTCGTTAGATAAATCCCTGCAATTGTTAAGTTAATAACACGGTTGTGAAGTAAGTGCACCTGGCTTCTCCATTGACTTTGCTTGTCAGCAGGTCGCAAAAGGGGATCACACAACCCTGGGACACTGCAGCCGTCATAAATATGAACCAGTTGCCAAGCAGACGGATGTAAATCATGTAAACCATGAGGATGCTGCAATGGTCATAAGTGTGAAAAACAGTCATAAGTCACTGTTTTCAGTGCCATTGTAACTTTGAATGGTTACAAACAGGGGTGAGATGCAAATTTTTTAACTACCGGTTTTGTGGGCGTGGCCAGGTGGTCATGTGACTGGGTGGGCGTGGTGGTGTTTGTTTGGTTTTTTGCCTATTGGATCTCAGGGAAGCCACCTGGGAGCAAAAATGGGGCGGGGGGACTGCACAGCACCCCCCTACACCCCGTTTTTTGCCTCCTGGGCAAAGCAGTACAACAGGGAGGGGGGATCAGCTGTGCTGCGTGATTTAGATCAGTGGTCCCCAACCACCGGGCCCCAGACCGGTACTGGTCCGTGGATCATTTTTTACTGGGCCGCAAAGAAGTGGGTGCCGCCATCTTGTTTTGACGGCACTTGAGAAAGTGCTTCCGGGTAAGCTTGTCGGTCGTTGGTTGGAAAGCGGCATTTGGGTGCTGAAGGAATCCTTGCACCTTAGTTTTGTCGAGGGAGGGGAGGCTTTGAACGAAGAGCCGTCCCGATGGCGGTGGAGTCTCGCGTTAGGAGGAGATTAAGAAAGAGCCCAAAAAGCCCATCGACAAAGGTACAAAGGAGGAGTTGAAGGTGGCGGGGAGAAGCGGGGGACGGCTGGCTGGCCGATCGCTCGGCTCACCTTGCCTTGGTCGTGCGTGCTGATGCCGGTACCGGTCCATGGATCATTTTGTGATGCGGTACTGGGCCGTGGGACAAAAAAGGTTGGGGGCCACTGATTTAGATTAGCTAGAAAGCAAGAAATCTGACAATTTCCTGCTTTCTAGCTAATCTAAATTGCACAGCACAGCTGATCTTTGGAAAACAGCTGATCAGTGGGGTGGGGGGAAAAGGAAATACCTTGGTCTTCAGAGTGAACCAGTTTGCTCCCAGTTGATCTTCGGAGCTACTGGTTTTGCCTGAGCCAGGCCGAACCGGTAGAATCCCACCCCTGGTTATTAAACCAACGGTTAAAATTTGAGGACTACCTGTAATTGTCTTGCATTAGAGAAGTCAACGGCCTAAGCAGCATCTTTCAATTAAATAAGCTGCTTCTCTCTTCTCATCTCAACTGGTTTTTTTTTTTTTTTTTTTGCATCCAGCCTATGATTTTCCCCTTCCGTCCCTCTCCGAAGCCCCTTGTTCCTACGTGTGTTTGTTTTGGGAATGTGTCTGGGAGTTGTTCTCCAAGTTGTACTCTGGCTCAAGGGACCACAATATTCCCAGGGGAAAATCAGATTAGATATATATTCACAGCATGCCTGCATAGACGGCCGTAGACGCCACTATTACAAGCTGGGAGAGAATTCTTGTAAAACAAGCCTGTAATCCTTGCCAAGGTTATCCGTGCTTGTTGAGAAGAGGGACACTTGCTTGTGGCTAGCTAGCCAAGTCTAATTCAAGAGACTTTGGGTTTGATCGCGATCACTAAACTTCTCCTTACCTCGTGTAAATAAAAGCTTCAGAGACATTTCAGGATGTTCCTTTGTGAATGAGGAAAACTAAAAATAACAAACAGGGCCCACATATCACTTACGGCTTTCCAGCCTCAGTGGAAACTTCCTGATGTTAAATCTTTCCCAAGTGAAACTCTTTTAATGGGGAGCTTCTCCTCGGAGCAAACAACCGACAGCTGTGACAGTTGTTTGGACAATGTTCCCAGTGCCCTTGTAAAGTCAGAGCTGGTTTGAAAGTGAGAGTGTCAGTCGGAAACCACCCTCTCCGTTTTTTTTTCCTGGACTGTCGTATCTTCCTGAAAATGTAGAGCCCCCTTTAGATTATGCAGGGGTGGAGAAGGCAAGAGGAAACTTTTGAACACCATCACTCATCACTTGAGACTTTCAAGAAGAGATTGGACTGCCATTTGTCAGCAATGGTGTAGGGCAGTGATGGTGAACCTTTTCAGCACCTCGTGCCCAAACGGGAACACGTGTGTGTGCTGGAGTGCCAGAAACCCAAAGACCAGCTGGTTGGTGCATGCATGCTTATTTTTTTGGCATTTTAGGGGGTGTTTTCAGGATGTTTTCCAAGTCATTTTGGCCACTTTTTGGGCTATTTTTGGCCTGGAAAACAGCCTGAAAAATGACCTGAAAACAGCCTGGAAAAGTCCTGAAAATGGCCTGAAAAAGGCCCCCAAAATGGCCCTGTTTTTTGGCTGTTTTGGGGGCCATTTTCCAGTGCTCTGGTGCCCACAAAAACCAGCTGGCTGGCAGAAACCAGAAAAGCAGCTGGCAATGGTGTGCATGCCCACACAGAGGGCTCTGCGTGTGCCATAAGTTCGCCATTACAGGTGTAGGGTCTCCCACTTGGGTGAGGGGTTGGACTAGATGACCTACAAGGTCCCTTCCAACTCAGATTATCTGTTATCTGTTAACTCCCTTTGAGGACAGGTAGCCCTCAAGATCACAAGCCCAACATTTTTGTTGCAAAGCGAGACAGTTGTTATAGCAATAGCGCTTAGACTTATATACCGCTTCACGGTGCTTTAACAGCCTCTCCAAGCAGTTTACAGAGTCAGCCTATTGCCCCCCAACAATCTGGCTCCTCATTTTATCCACCTCGAAAGGATGGAAGGCTAAGTCAACCTTGAGCCTGGTGAGATTTGAACTGCCAAATTGCAAGCAGCCAGCAGAAGAAGCCTACAGTACTACACTGTAACCACAGCACCATTGTGGCTAATAAGCTCATGTTAAGTGAGTTTTGGCCAATTTTACGACCTTTCTTGCCACAGTTGTGTTTCTATCTTGAAGAGTGGGCGCAATAACGGAGACGAGACATCGAGTAGTGACTCCAACTCTTTATTAGTGACTTCAGAAAACAGAGCAAATAAGTCTGGCAGCAGCAGCTCCTTTTATAGAGCTGGCTGCTGTCAAAGCGTCCAATGATTTAAGTTTGCCACGCTTGGAGCATCCAATCACGGCTGTCCGTTAACTAGCCAATCGGATCAGCCCGGAATGACCAATCACGACCCGCTGTTCACGGACCAATCAAATATGCAGGCTTACGAGCCTGCTGTGGAAAAAGGTCAATCAGGTTTGCAGGCTTACGAGCCTGCTAGTTCGGAACAGTTGTAAGTGAATCTCTGCAATCATTAAGTTAATAACACGATTGTTAAGTGAGTCTAGCTTCTCCATTACTTTGCTTGTCAGAAGGTCGAAAAAGATGATCACGTGACTTCAGGACACAGCAACCGTTATAAATATGAGCTGGTTACCAAGCATCTGAATTTTGATCACACACCCCCAAAAAATTTCTTTCTTTCCTTTAAGTTTTCATTTTAGAAAAAGTATGGGAGACAAAAACTATGTTAAGTGACTATGTCTTTCTGAATCTACAAAGCTTTCTAGAAGCCCCCTCCAAATGAGCCGGCTGGGTTCTGAATTCTGGCTTTGTCCAATGGGATTAATATTTTAACTGTAATAGTAATACTATTAAAATCAGTGGTGGAATTCAAAATGTTGTATTACCAGTTTTGTGGGCATGGTTGGTGGGCGTAGAAGGGTAAGGCTGCTGCAAAATCCCCATTCTCTCCCCACCCCACTAACCTGCTTTCCAGCTCCGTTCTCCTGTGCAGGGCAACCAAAGAAGATCAGCTGGGACTCGGGAGGCAGAGAATAGATTGGGGCAGGACCAGTCAGAGGTGGGATTTGCTGGTTCTCCAAACTACTCAAAATTTCCGCTACCGATTCTCCAGAACCGGTCAGAACCTACTGAATACCCACCTCTGATTAAAACTGTTTGTAATTTCTTAAGCCATTGTCCAAAGGAGATTCAGGTAGAGATAAAAACAATGTGGGTATATATGTGATGGAGAATGTGTAAGCATGTAACGTGTGGGACAATATATGTCACTTCTGAATCAAAAAAACACCCCAGGTTTTAAACAAGAGATGAATGCCAACCACAAGATTCAAGTCCAACATTGATGTCAGTTGGAGCAATTTTGTGTCCATATCTAATTTCCTACTGGTGGTCTGGGATGAACTTATTCAAAATTCGGACACTTGGCAAGGAAACTGGCATATATTTACAGTTCCATCATCCTGAGATCATGTGATCACCATCTGTGGCTTTCCCCACTGGCTTCCCACAAACAAAGTCAATGGAGGAAAACTGAATCCATTTAACAATCACTTAACAACCACAGCATTTCACTTAAAGGTTTACAAGAATACGATCCATTACAGTCTGTTCCTTGTGGCTGCACTAATGTGTATTCTTCCTGTTCCTGAGTTAGCAACAAAATACACCGGCATAGTTCGCTTTGTCTGCATGGCCAAACTCTAACCTGGCTGAGTAATGAGGCTTGAAAATGGTCCTTCCTGTAAGACAATTTCAGGGCAATGAAGTGCAGATGATTGGATTGTTGGTATACTCTGAGCTTGCTTCTTTTTGCGTAGATAAGGGGTGCCTAACCTTGGCAACTTTTAAGACCTGTGGACTTCAACTCTTCATGTTGCCTGGGGAATAGACCCTTTCTGGAGATGTTTCATTGCCAGGTTAGCTAACATCCTCAGCGGATGGAGGAATGAAGTTTGCTGTTAATGTATAATCACTTGTCATGTAAACAGCCACAAGACTCGGCTTCCCCATACACTGATGATTTATGTTCATGCTATGATTGTAGCACAGAGCACACATATACAAACAAACACATACACACACACACAAACCAACCGTTCAATCCTGAGCTACACCTATTCTCCAGTATCGCAAAAGGAACTGTCTTCACATTTCCTTTCCCAGAATGGAAAATCTTGTAGAAAAAAAATACCACCAATGGCTCACCAAAAATGTGGTGCTGGTCTGGATGGCAGAGGATTATTGTAGAGCAGTGGTCCCCAACCACCGGGCCCCGGACCGGGACCGGTCCGTGGAGCATTTTTTACCGGGCCGCAAAGAAGTGGGCGCCGCCATCTTGTTTTGACGGCACTTGAGAAAGTGCTTCCGGGTAAGCTTGTCGGCCGTCGGTTGGAAAGCGGTGTTTGGGTGCTGAATCCTCGCACCTTAGTTTCGTCGAGGGGGGGGGGGCTTTGAACGAAGAGCCATCCCGATGGCGGTGGAGTCTTGCATTAGGAGGAGATTAAGAAAGAGCCCGAAAAGCCCATCGACAAAGGTACAAAGGAGGAGTTGAAGGTGGCGGGGAGAAGCGGGGGACGGCTGGCTGGCCAGTCGCTCGGCTCGCCTTGCCTTGGTCGTGCGTGCTGATGCCGGTACCGGTCCATGGGTCATTTTGTGATGCAGGTACCGGGCCGTGGGACAAAAAAGGTTGGGGGCCACTGCTGTAGAGGACTTAAATTGTGAGCAGGGTTTAGACTACATTATTTCAACTGCAAGAGGCATCTTGGAGTCCTAATGGATAATCACTTAAATATGAGCCAGCAGTGTACTGTAGCTGCTAAAAAAGCCAACACAGTCCTAGGCTGCATTAATAGAGGATAGTATTAAGATCATATAAAGCAGGGGTGTCAAACTCAATTTCATTGAAGGCTGCATCAGGGTTGGGGTTGACTTTGGGGGGCCAGAGAGCATGGCTGGGGTTGTCATAACCAGCTCAACATTGCTCGCATCGGGGGGGGGGGCACCTGTGGTGGCCCGGGTGGGACTGGGGGGATCCATTGTCTCCATGGGACAGCGGCAGCCCCTTGCTTACTCCAGCCCCACGGATCTGACGCTGACTGTGTTCTGGCCTAGATGGTCACCACCAATCAGGGCTTGGCTGACCTGGGCTGGGCTGAGGCGCTGTGAGCCGGCCCTTCATTGTTTCCAGGGCAGCCTCATGGGCCAGATCTAACCACATTGTGGGATGGATCTGGCCCCAGGCCTTGAGTTTGACACCCCTGATGTAAACCGTTAATACCATTTTATAATCCCTTGAGCACACTTGAAATATTGCATCCAGATTTGGTTGCTACAACATAAAAAGGATCTTGAGACTCAGGAAAGAGGGCAAAGAAGAGCAACAAAGATGATTAGGAGTCTGGTGGCTAAAACACATGAAAAACAGTTGCAGGAACTAGGAATGGCATGATAGCAGTGTTTCAACATTTCAGGGGCTGCCATAAAGAAGAAGGAGGGGTCAGTGTATTGCCCAAAGCACTTGAAAGCAATGCAAGAAGCAATGGGTGGAAACTAATCAAGGAGAGAAAGAAGCAACCTAGAATTAAGGAGAACTTTCCTGACAGTTAGAACAATTAATCAATGGAACAAGTTACCGCCAAAAGTTGTGGGTGCTCCATCACTGGATATTTTTAAGAAGAGATGGGATAATCATGTGTCTGAAATAGTATAGGATCTCCTTCTTGAGCAGGGATTGGACTAGAAGACAGATTAATAGATGAACAAAGTTGGAAGAGACCTTGTAGGTCATCTAGTCCAACCGCCCTGCCCAAGCAAGAAACCCTACGCCATTTCTGACAAATGGCAGTACAATCTCTTCTTGAAAGCTTTCAGTGATGAAGCTCCCACATCTTCTGAAAGCAAGCTACTCCATTGGTTGATTGTTCTCACTGTCAGAAAATTTCTCCTTATTTTTAGGTTGACTCTCTCCTTGATCAATTTCCATCCATAATTCCTTGTCTGGCCTTGGAAAATAGCTTGACCCCTTCCCTCTCTGTGGCAGCCCCTCAAATATTGGAAGACCGCTATCATGTCTCTTCACTAGACTAGCCATGCCAAGTACTTGCAACCATTCATTGTATGTTTTAGCCTCCAGTCCTAGTCTAATCATCCTGGTTGCTTTTCTCTGTACTTTTTCTAGAGTCTCAACATCTTTTTTATAGTGTGGTGATCAAAACTGAATGCAGTATTCTAGGTGTGGTCTTACTAAGGCTTTATAGAGTAGCATTAGTGCCTCCAAGGCCCTTCCAACTCTGTTATTCTTTTAATTTTAGGGTTTTATGGATTCATGGATTTCTGCCCTAAGAGACCTGCAGGGTCTTTTCCAAGTCACTCATTTTGTGATCCAAGAAAATGCATCCTGGTACGCACGAGGAAGATCCATGAAACCTTCACAGGCAAGGCCAAATGACAACATGAAAAGTTCTTCCTACTTACTGCACTCCTATAAGATCTCAATAAGATAAATGTTTTGCTTTATTTGGCCGGGAAGTCCGGCGAAATGGTGAACAGGCCTGGCAGGAAGAGAGTCAAGAAAGTAATGGCTTTAATTTCATGTTGGATAATTTCCACAAGCTGTATAAATACTTCTTTTTTTTTTTTAAATGGAGAAAATATTTTGGTCTAGCAGGTTTGGAAACTAACATGCTTAAAGCAGAAATAAGGGAATGCTTTTCAACCCCAGAGGTTTCAGTAGGAAGTTAAAGATTGATTAAAATTTCCCCACTGAAATCAGTGGGATTTTAAAATGCTTCATTTGCACTGGCTTAATTTGGACATTATAATCCTATGGTGGACATCTTCAGGCTAACATGATAAATTAGCTTCCCAACTCCTACTCAATCACCAAGTTCATGCGATTTTCTAAAACCACAAACCTAAGTTAACAAAACACAGTTGTTGCATTCATATGAGCTGCTATGGCCAAAGGAATTAACTATGGGATGGATTAACGTGATGGTGTACTTGTTTAATAGTTTTGACCTTGCTAAATTTCTCATTAGTGGCTGAACTACAAACTCATCCAGATCTATTTTCCCAAACCAGCCTGTTGTTAAAAGAGACAATGTCAGCCCTAAATGATAGAATAGAATAGAATTCTTTATTGGCCAAGTGTGATTGGAGACACAAGGAATTTGTCTTGGTGCCAATGCTGTCAGTGTACATAAAAGAAAAGATACATTCGTCAAGAATCATCAGGTGCAACACTGAATAATAGTCATAGGGTACAATAAGCAATCAAACCACACTAGGAAACAGTCAATATCAATCGTAAGGATACAAGAGACAAAGTTACAGTCATACAGTCACAAGTGGGAGGGGATGAGTGATAAGGAGTGATGAGAAAATTAATAGTAATAGTAACGCAGTGTTGGGGGAATTATTTGTTTAGCAGAGTGATGGTGTTCGGGGGAAAATTGTTTGTGTCTAGTTATTCTGGTGTGTGTTGTTTTGAGGGCAGGAGTTTGATCTTACTTGCTTATTCAGTTAATTTTCCTCCAAACAGCTTAGCGTAGTATATCTGACCCTACTTTCTATCATTTTTAAAAGAACCTTCTGAGATATATTGGCCTGAAAGTTCCTCACATTACCTTTTGTAATCAATTAATAAGTCCTGCAGCTTAGATCAGGGGTGTCAAACTCAAGAGCCGGTGTGTGTGTGTGTGTGTGCTTAGATCTGGCCCACGGGGCCAACCTGGAAACAGCAAAGGACCAGCACACGGTGCCTCTGCCAGTGAAAACGGAGCTCGGGAGGGCTGTCTGTGGCCCTCTCAAGCTCCGTTTTAGATGGCAGAGGCTTACAGGAGGCTATCGCAGTCGAAAATGGAGCTTGGGAGGGCCTCAGGCGGCTCTCCCAAGCTCTGTTTTCACTGGCAGAGGCTGTCGCAGCTGAAAACAGAGCTCAGGAACCTGTTTTTGCTGGCAAAGCTCTCAGGCCACCACAGGCGCCCCCAACACGAGTGATGTCAAGCTGGCCATGCACCCCCTGCATTCACCCCCATGCACCTCCACCACCACCCCGAGGTCAAACACAGCCCTCATGTGACCCTCAGTGAAATCAGGTTCGATACCCCTGGTCTAGATTATAAGAGTTACAAGTCATTACAAGGTAGTCCTCGACTTGCAACCATTCATTTAGTGACCATTCGAAGTTACCACGGCACTGAGAAAGGGACTTACCATCCTAAGACTCAGAACGGTGCCAGCGTCGCCATGGTCATGTGATCAGGATTTGGGCGCTTGGCAACCAGATGGGTTTTTTTTTTCAGCACCATCGTAAATTCCATTTGATTTCTAGAGTTTTTCTACATTTAAATCCATGGATCAAAACCAATCTGTGCCAATTGAATGGAACTCTATATATAGATTGTGGAGAAAATCTGTCTATCTTTAGCTGGTTGCTATAAGAGTAAAAAATGACTTGATAATGGTCTGTCTGACTGCATGCCTGCTTACCTGTCTATCTGCTCACCTGCTTGACTGTTGGTCTACCATCTGCTTAGTTACTTATATGGCCACCTGTCAACTGTCTATGTGCCTGCTTACTTGCCTACCTACTTACCTGCCTGCCTGCCTGTCTACCTACAAACCTATCTGTCTCCCTACCTGTCTGTCTGCTGCCTATCTGCTTGCCTACCTGTCTGCCTGCCTGCCTGCCTGCTTACCTTCCTATCTGCCAACCTACCTGAGGTCCTGACTGCCAATCTGCCTGCCTACCTTGGTGCCTATTTACCTATCTGCCTATCTGCCTGCCTGCCCCCCTTCTCTCTGTCTAGATTAGATCCTGGAATTTGGGCGATAGATTTTATCTTTTCTGGCAATACGTTTGTGATCAATTTCACTTCCCTTAATATTGCAGGTTCCCAGCTCCAGAAAGAATTTCACATCATAATTCTGCTGCATCTAGAGAAACTGGAACCTCTTTTTTTTTTTTTTTAAAGATGTTTTTAATCAAGCCTGGAAGAAAATTTCCTACAGGTTGAACGGGATGCCTGGATTGCAGCCACTTTACAACAGTGTCCTTTCAATGACCTTCTTAAACAGCTTCCCTCTTTTTCACCAGATACTTAGGGAGATGGAGGAAGAAAAACCCAGTTCTTTTATGTGCTGCTTCCGAAGAGGTCCAAATGGTACACTACATGTTTGCTTAATTTCTCTCTCCCTCTCTGTTTTTGAGGTGAACACGCTTCCTTCCTTCCCTCCCTCCTCCTTTGAAAACTTCCTATTTGAACAGCTTGGCTATTGATGTTCAAATCCGGCTGTTAGAAAAGAAGCTTATAGAGAGCTAATCTGCTGGAGTGTCGGCAGAGGCTGCAACCAAAGTGTACATAAACAGACCATCATAGGTGACTGTTTCATGGGCCTTTTGGAAATCGTTGGAGTGACTTCCGCAAAGATTAATGGGGCAAGTGAGGAACAGCAAGGGCTTTCTCCTGGGCAGTTTTATGGAAATCGAGCTGACTTGCATAAATCCACATGACTATTGGACAGCAGCAAAGAGAGGCCTCTTCAATGCTCCCCTTGGTCAGCTCCCATCTAGTGGACATTCAAAATGGCCAAATGGCATTTTCTCAAAGTTTCCTTTTATTAGAGTAGTTATACTGGCACATCTGGGGAAACCCGAATCTGAGAGCGCCGGGTTTTCCCTCAGTAATTCAAAAGTCAAAACCCAACCCCTGCACCCATTAGTCCTTCACATGTCCAATTACCAAACGTCCAAACTTGAGACATCTCTTCAAACCACACAAAAGTGAATAGGGAGCTGGAAGCTAAAAGATACAAAAAACGGTTACACAGCTATTGGGTATGTCTAGTCCCATGATGGTGAACCTATGGCACGTGTGCCACAGGTGGCATGCAGAGCCATTTGTGTGGGCAAAATAGCCCCAGGCAAACTTACCTCACTGCGCATGCGTGCACCTGCCAGCTCATTTTCAGACCTTTTTCGGCCTCCCAGAGGCTCAAGGGAAGCCTCTGCAGCCTTTGGAGGCTGAAAAACAGGCCCGTTTCATCACTTCCTGTATTTCCGGAAATACCGGAAGTGATGAAATGGGCCTGTTTTTCAGCCTCCAAAGGCTGCAGAGGCTTCCCTTGAGCCTCTGGGAGGCCGAAAAAGGCCCAAAAATCAGCTGTGAGGCACAGTGCAGGTAAGGGGGTGGCAGGGTGGGTGGGTGGGTGAGTGGGGTTTGCACGCGCCTGTGTAGGGGAGCGCACATTGCCTTCTGGGTGCTGTCACATGAGCATGAGCATGAGCATGCAAGTGCGTGCACAATTTTTGGCACAGGAGCCCAACAAGGTTAGCCACTTCTGCCCTATACATTTCAGACAAAGGGTTGTCCAATCTCTTCTTAAAAGCCTCCAATGATGGAACACCCACAGCTTCTGAAGACAAGCTGTTCCACTGGTTAATTGTTGTCAGGATTTTTCTCCTTAGTTTCAGGTTGCTTCTCTCCTTGATTAGTTTCCATCCATTGCTTCTTCTCCTGGCTTCTTGTGCTTTGGACAATAGGTTGTCCCCCACTTCTTTGTGGTAACTCCTCAAATATTGGAACGCTGCTTTCATATCACTCCTAGTCCTTCTTTTTCACAAGACTAGACATATCCAATTTCTTCAACCGTTCTTCATCTGTTTTAGCCTCCAGTCCCTTAATTGTCTTTGTTGCTCTTCTTACAAAGTCACAGTGAATCATTGCAAAAACAGGGTTCCATATCAGAAAAATCCCAATATACAACACAGGGTAGGCCTGTGGGATCCATGCATAGGCTCCAAGCCTTGAATTTGGAACCAAATCTTGCTCCTGCTATTCTGTGCCAGATTCCCCTTGGAGCCAACAAACAAATAAAAATTACTTTCTTAAAAAAAACAGGAGAGGCCTCACCAAACACTTCGGTAATGCTGCTAAGTATATCAACCACTGAACGGATATGGGTTTTTACTTTTCAGTGACAAGTTGCTATTGCAGGAATGGTAAGAAGTGTGACATATGTTGCTCAAATGCAGGGAGGAAGGCAAGGAGCCAGCTTAGAGAAAACATACAATGGAAATTGATTTTCCATATTGACACCATCTGCAAACATTGTAGCTCTTAGTTCTGCAGATTAAAGGAAGAGATTTGTTTACTTACAGCACACTCAAATATGTTCAGTCTCCTCTTGCGCTCAAACACTTTTGCTGGCAAAGAGGCAGAAAAAATAAACAGCCTCCTTCAAGCTACTAAGGCTAATATTACTTTAGCCATCTGCATCCTTCCGCTTCCAGCTCAACAGCTGTCAGCCACATTTCAAAGCATTATTAGCCACAATAAATATACCTTTGCTGCTACCATTGTTAGGAGCCGTGATGGCTCAGCGGTTAAAGACATTGAGCTTGTCAGCTGACAGCCTGGGCTCGAGATCCGAGAGCTGTTCGAAAGGGTGAGTTCCCGTTCCTTGCCCCAGCTCCTCACCGAACACTTCGAAAGCATGCGAAGGTGAGTAGATAAATAGGTACCACTTTGGTGGGAAGGTAACAGTGTTTTGTGTGCCTTTGCTGTATAGACTGTATAGTCATGCTGGCCATATGACCATGGAAATTGTCTTCAGACAACGCTGGCGCCCTCAGCCAAAAAATGGAGAGAAGCATTGCATCCTAGAGTTGGAATGATTGACAAGGGGAAACATTTATCCTTTTACTACCATTATTAGTGGCAATAAACACATTTTCACTGTTAGAGGGAAAGCTTTGAAGCAGCAATGGATGGAAACTAATCAAGGAGAGAAGCAACCTGGAATTAGAATAAATTTCCTTAGCAGGGGGGTGGATTAGAAGACCTCCAAGGTCCCTTCCAATTATTCTATTCTATTCTATTCTATTCTATTCTATTCTATTCTATTCTATTCTATTCTATTTCTTTTCTATTCTATTCCTATTCCTATTCCTTTTCCTATTCCATTCCATTTTCTACTCTACTCTACTCTATTCTACTCTACTCTACTCTACTCTACTCTACTCTACTCTACTCTACTCTACTCTATTCCTGACAGTTATAACACTCAATCAATGCAACAACTTGCCTCCAGAAGTTCTGGCTGTTCTAACACTTAAAGTTTTTAAGAAGAGATTGGACAACCACTTGTCTGAAATGTTGTAGAATTTCCTGCCTGTGCAGGGGGTTGGACTAGAAGACCTCCAAGGTGCCTTCCAACTCTGCTATTCTATTCTATTCCAACTCTGGAAGGAGTGTGTGGGAGAGTGAACATCCAACTTGCTTTAAGAAAGAAATGAGTTAATTGTGCATTAGAGGTAATCCTTTATAGGTCATAAAATAGGGCAAACTCACCTAACAACTTTCTCACTTAGCAACAGAAATTGGGGGCTCACCTGGGGTTGCAAGTCGAGGACCACCTGTGATGTGCAGCGAGAGGCAGTTTCACAGATCAGTCAGTGTTCCCTCTGCTTAGAGTTAAATTATCTCAATCCTTGCCTTTCTGGGAATGAGAATCTTGGAAAAACCCAGGGAAATCAATATCCAGCAGACGAAGAGGGTTGTTGTTTTTAAATCGCTAAGTTTGGCCTGACTCTTAATGACCTCATGAATCACAGCATGCCAGGCTCCCTTGTTCTGTCTGTAACGTTTTGCGTTGTGATCTAGGATTTGTGGAGAGATCTCTAAAGAGGTCTCAAGCTGCAGTTAAAACCCAGCTTGGCTTGGGCTGCTTTAGATCAGGGGATCTCCAACCTTGGCAACTTTAAGACTTGTGGACTTCAACTCGCAGAATTTTGCTGGCTGAGGAATTCTGGGAGTTGAAGTCCACAAGTCTTAAAGTTGCCAAGATTGGAGACCCCTGTTTTAAGCAGTTTGGCTGGGGAATTCTGGCTGAGGAATTTTGGGAGTTGAAGTCCACAAGTCTTAAAGTTGCGAAGGTTGGAGACCCCTGCTTTAGATGATACTTTTGTTGATTTGGATAAGATCCAGCTGAGTTCAGAATGTGTAGGAAAGAAATGCACGGTCTTCCTCACGCAAAACTTGCAACTCAGAGGTGGTGTTCAGCAGGTTCTGTCCAGTTCAGGAGAACCGGTAGGGGAAATTTTGAGTAGTTCAGAGAAGCGGTAAATACCACCTCTGACTGGTCCCGCCCCCATCTATTCTCTGCCTCCCATCGAGTCCCAGCTAATCGGCTGGGTCTTCTTTTGTTGCCCTGCACAGGAGAACGGAGCTGGAAAGCAGGTTAGTGGGGTGGGAAGGGAATGGAGATTCTACAGTATCCTTCCACTGCCATGCCCACCAAGCCACACCCACCAAGCCACATCACATCCACCAAGCCACGCCCACAGAACCAGTAGTTAAAAATTTCGAATCCCACCACTGTTGCAACTAATACTGGATATTAGCTTTAGTTTCTAAGATTGCCAGCTTTGGTGGAAGTTTATTACGCTGTTAGTACCAGATGCCAATCATTGCTTAGATCAGGGGTGTCACACTCAAGGTCCACGGGCCGGATCCAGCCTATGGGGTGCTTAAATGTGGTCCATGGGGCCGGCCTGGAAATAGCAAAGCCCTGTTTTGGTTGGTAAAGTGTTGCAGGAGGCTGCATAGGCTGAAAACAAGGCACGGGGGGCCTGCGTGCGTCCTCCCCATGCCCCATTTTGGCCAGCAGGGTGCTGCAGAATGTGTCCATTCTGCCATCTCCCCCTTCCCACCGGCTCTCAAACAAATCCAGTTTGACACCCCTGGCTTAGATGCCCTGTTGTTTCTCAGACATACAGTATCTGCTTAGCTTTTATTGGAAACAAAATGCGAGATTAGATCAGGAATTGGAGGACGTGGACACCTTAAGTTGGATTTTTACTAGAACCCAAAGGCCTAGCGAGCCAACCCTGTTACAAAAGAAAACCCAATTAAATATTTGTGACTTGTTTTGGATTATGATGATGGTGATGTTATCCATCCAGTCGCGTCCAACTCTTGGTGATTCTGTGGGCCAGGTCTCTCCATATCTCGCACAGCTTCGACTTTTCCAATGCTCTGGCTGGTGTCAGCTTTGATGGTGTCCAGCCATCGTATTCTTTGGCATTTCCTTTTACCGCTAAGTCTTCCCAGCATAATTGTTTTCTCCATGGAATTCCCCTGCATCACATGGCCAAAGTAAGTGAGACAAAGTTTTGGGATTTTCTTTTCTTTTCAGTGACATGTCTGGTGTTATGCATTCCATTACTTGCTTGTTGTACCTTTGCTGTCCAAGGAATACACCGGAATCTTTTCCAGCACCACAGCTCAAAAACCTCTTATTTTCTTCCTGTCTTGCTTATTTAAGGATAAGGTTTTGTTTTGGATTGGAGAATTTCTTTCGGATACCAAACAATCTATTCCCTATGATCTTGGTTCAATGCCTCCCTTTGGCGTTTTTTATTTTTGTTTCCCAGTTATTTCTAGCTCTCCTCCTTGAAGATTGGAGATATGGCCTTCTGTGGATACTCCAGTGATGTAGCTTCCAGTTTATGTTCTTTTCCATTTATTGTTTTACACATCAATTCCACCAATGCTTGTAGTAGATCTTGACACTCTGCTAAAAAAGTATTTCATCATGGAAGGTTTTATTTCTAGACTAAAAGAAGAACGGAGATGGGTCCCCTAATAATGACAGTGAAAGATGTTGATCCTTCTTCCATTCTTCCCCCAAAAATGACTCTCAAAATGCGATTGTATGGCCGTGGGGAGGTCAGAGAAGTGCAGGATATTTGTTTTTCTTCTTCTTGCGGCATCCTATAAAGATGGGAAGAAGGGGATCTGTCTCAATGCTAAAACCAATTGTGCAATTTGAATGGGAAAATGGGACATTGGAAATGCCATCAGGCCAGCCTAAGGGAGGCATGAAAATAAATAAAAGGATGAACAAAAGAAATCTGTTCCACCACCCTAGAAGTTCGTCTTAGAAGAGGAGTGGAATTTACCTCTTAATTCATCAGTCACCCCCAATGTGATATTCTCCCATTAGTTTCCTCTTCACAGACCCTTTAAATCACATTATAGGTTCTCCTCTTCATCCAACGAGCAAACCAGTTTTAATCCACAAAGATTAAAGTCCCGTGTTTTTGTCTGGAATGAGCACAACAATCCAGCATATTAACTTTTCCTTGATAGTGGCAGACTTTCTCCATTGCTCTAAGTCAGGGGTGTCAAACTTGCGGTCCATGGGGTGGATGCCTCATGTGCTGCCCGTGCCCAACCGCATTTTAGCGAAGGGGAAAAACGTTGTGATACGTCCCTTGATGACAATATGTTGTTGCGAGTTTGACACCCCTGCTGTAAGTTTATTGCGGATTGTGCTTTGAACCTGTACGATTGTTAACTGAAACAAAGCATGGGTTATGAACTCAACTAAGGTTATTCAGAGGAGAGATGGCAGCCACCGCTGATGTCAACAGTCCCATCACCATCATCATTTGTGGCGGTACAGTGGTTAGAATGCGGTAATCGGGGGTGGGCTGCTGGGGGTTCGCAGGGGGTCGGGAGAGCCCTTAGGCAAGATTGTGTGCAGTTTGGAGAACCCCCAAATCCCACTCCTGGCTGGCCCCGCCCACCCTGTCCCACCCCTCCCAGGAGTCCCCACGTGGCCCATTTTGGATGCAGGTAAATGCAAGACGTGCACGGAGGCTCTGGGAGGGTGAAAATGGGCTTTCTGGAAGTTCGGGAAGGCAGGAAATGGGCCCATTTCCGGCTTCCAGAGAGCCTCCAGAGCCTGGGGAGGCCATTTTCGCCCTCCTGGAGGCTCAAGGAAAACCTCCGGAGCCCGGGGAGGGCAAAAATGCCCCCCCGTGGTGCAGGAGGCTCACTAGGCCACACCCACCATGGCCACGCTCACCCAGAAACTGGGCAGAGAACCCTTTGCTAAAAATTTTTGAAGCCCACCCCTGGTGGTATGGCAGGCTAACTCTGCTTGCAGTTCGATCCCGACTGGCTCAAGATTGACTCAATCTTCCGTCCTTCCAAGATTAGTGAAATGATGACCCAGATTGTTGGGGGCAATATGCTGGCATTGTAAACTGCTCAGTGTGCACTTAAAACACTATGGAGTGGTGTATAAGTCCAAGTGTTATTGCTATTGCTATCCAGCTCAAACTATGGTGGAAAACATTTTCAGGTTATTTGCGTGCCTCTCTTGAGTAATGTTTTGCATCTTGTAAATGTATATGAATTTGCTATTATATAAATAGTCCTTTAGCTTCATCTAATTGTACACAGCTGCACAAACCTGTTTGCTCAATGTTTAAGAAGCCAAAGAGCCATGCTTTTACAGACATTCCTGGATTTTTAAAAATTCTTGTTTATTCCAAAGAGTTGACTATTCCCAAACTTGGTCAATTTATGTATTTATTTTTCCCTGGCAATCACTGGAAATGAATCTACTTAACTTAATGTGCTGCCATTGCTAAACCTGGATCTTGTCATTTGCTCTTCATTTATAGAGTTTTGCACTGGCTAAGACAGAGAAATTAATCGCAGAAGAGACAAATTAATTTAGGATTATTTTATACAGACACTATATGATGAGCATGTATCATATGAAATCTCATCTGTTATCCTTTACAAATTTGCTTGGAAGCAACTTTCACTGAACTTCTTATGACCTGCTTCTAAGTAGACATTCATAAGATTGCATTTCACAATGTAGTCCTTTCTAAGGGTGAATGACAATCACATAGTACGTTTCCCTCTCATTTTTCCATAACTGAGTTTTACTATGAACACATTCCATGTGAGATCAGATTTCAGTTTAACAGATTTAACAGATAATCAGAGCTGGAAGGGACCTTGTAGGTCATCTAGTCCAACCCCCCCCGCCCAAGCGGGAGACCCTACACCAGGGGTCCCCAACCGCCGGTCCGCGGACCGGTACCGGGCCGCGGAACAAGCCTTACCGGGCCGCTGGTTGCTGGGCGCCGCCATCTTTTTGGTAAAAAGCGCTTCTGGTGAGCTTTTCCGGGTAGAAAGCTCACCGGAAGCGCTGTTTCGTCATAAAAAGATGGCGGCGCAGCGCTTCGTGAGCTTTTCCGGGTAGAAAGCCATTTCTACCCGAAAAGCTCACTGGAGCGCTGCGCCGCCATCTTTTTGATGAAACAGCGCTTCGATGACGTCACCGAAGCGCCTTTTCGTCATAAAAGATGGCGGCGCCCAGTTGACGCCGATACCGGCACGGCGCCCAGCTGATGCCGGAACCGGGCCGCGGCGTCGAAAAGGTTGGGGATCCCTGCCCTACACCATTTCTGACAAATGGCAGTCCAATTTCTTCTTGAAGGTCTCAAGTGATGGTGCTCCCACAACTTCCGAGGGCAACTTCTGTTCCATTGTTCCAAGGGCAAGCTGTTCTGTTCCTATAGGTTATCCTTTTAAGATCATGTTTACACATAAGCTAATAATGAAATAGCCCCATGAGGGCGAACCTATGGCACACGTGCCAGAAGTAGCACGCAGAGACATTTCAGCCAGCACCCGAGAGGTCGCCTGGAAGAGCCCTACTGTGCATGCGCACGCCCCCCGCCAGTCAGCTGATTGTCGGGTATCTGAGGTGTATGTGTGGGGGGAGATGTGCATACGGGAGATGCGTGTGCATGCACAGGAGGCAAGGCGCATGTGGGGGGGTCACGCACACGGGGCGGGGGGTTTGCACGTGCATTGCATCATGGGTGCAGGCACCCAAGCACGCGCGCACGTGAGCACTTTTGGCATGCAACATGGAAAAGGCTAGCCATCACTGAAATAGCCCATTTACATAATAAAGTATCAGTAAGTAAAAATTAAATGTCACCTACTGGTTAATATGTTCATCCTACTGTGTTGCTCAACAAGCAGATCATATGTCTTGCATACAGAAGTTTGCTATTGTTCAGTCACTAAGTTGCCGCCAACTCTTTGCAGTTACTTAAATGAGTAACACGGTTTGTTAAGTGAATCTGGTTTCCCCTTCGACTTTGCTTGTCAGAAGGTTGCAAAAGGGGACCACATGACCCTGGGACACTTCGCAACCATCCTAAGTGTGAGTCAGTTGACAAGCATCCGAATGTAAATCACGTAACCATGAGGATGCTGCAACGGACATTAAGTGTGGAAAAAATGATCCTGTTACTTTTTCCAGTAATGTTGTAAATTTGAATGGTCGCCAAGAGAACTGGTGTAAGTCGAGGACTACCTGTATATGGGTTGCAGTCATTTTGACTTATAAATCTGAGATTCGAGGAGGGACTGGCTATACAAAATGCAATGAACTCAGGCCAGTGGTGGGATTCAAATTTTTTTCCTCCGGTTCTGTGGGCGTGGCTTGGTGGGCGTGGCTTGGTGGGCATGGCAGGGGAAGGTTTCTGCAAAATCTCCATTCCCTCCCCACCCCACTAACCTACTTTCCAGCTCTGTTCTCCTGTGCAGGGCAACCAAAGAAGACCCAGCCGATCAGCTGGGACTCGGGAGGCAGAGAATAGATGGGGGTGGGACCAGTCACAGGTGGGATTTGCCGGTTCTCCGAACTACTCAAATTTTCCACTACCAATTCTCCAGAACTGGTCTGAACCGGCTGAATACCACCTCTGACGTAGGCCGACAAATACGGGGTTGGACATTAGTTCATGAAAGAATTCATCTTCCAAATCAAAAGTCTCTTGCCTTAAATCAGACATGTCCAACCCACAACCCACAGGCCACATGAAGCCCTGGACAGCCAGTAACGTGACCCCACAAGATAATAAGATTTAAAAATAAAGGAAATTTATTATTTACTATATTATTATAGTTGTTATTAAGCATGTTATATATTTTATATGTGGCCCCAAACAATTTTTCTTCACTCATTGTGGCCCCAGGCAAGCCAAAACATTCATTTGTTTATGAAATTGTATACGACTTCCCAACTGACTCTCATTAGCTTCTGGGCTGTTTACAAAGATTAAAAAACTCCTATAAATAAAAATAAAAAGCGATAATCACCCCCATCAGTGATAACGATCAGTCGAATGAGCCACTTGATGGGCTTCATGCAAGGATGAGCTGCTACGGGCTCGCCCGGGTTTGGGAGAACCCATAACTAATGTTATGGTCGGTTCAGAGAACCGCCAAATCTCACCCCGCCTAGCCCCGCCCACCCCTGACCGCCCTTCCCAGAAGTCTCCATGTGGCCCATTTTGGATGCAAGGTAAGTGCAGGGCCCGCGCAGAGGCTCAGGGAAGGGGGAAAATGGGCCTCCTGGAGGCTCCAGAGGGCTGGAAACGGGCCCGTTTTCAGCCTCCAAAGGGCCTCCGGAGGCTGTGGGAGGCCATTTTCGTCCTCCCAGAGGTTCAAGGAAAGCCTCCATAGCCTGGGGAGGATGAAAACGCCCCCCTCCACCATGGTGCAGGAGACCGATTAGGCCACGCCCACCATGGCCATGCCCAGCCAGCAACCAGGCAGAGAACCAGTTGCTGAAATTTTTCAAGCCCATCCCTGGCTTCATCCTACTCTGGAGTCTCCAAGCCCATTGCCAAAACCACGTCTTTCAGGGCCTTGTGAAAGAGTGTCAAAGCGGGGAGGGGGGTGCAGGGATGATGCTCCCTAGGGAGGGGAGACACTATAGAGAAGTCCTTGTTCTTGGTCCCACTAGATGGAGAGGGGATTTGCAGCACCCCTTGCCTCCCCCCCTCTAGTAGGTCGGGTAGATGTGACCAAGAGAAGATGGCCTTTCAAATATTCTGATTCCCGAGCCATGGGACCACCTACCTTGGTTTTAATTTACATGAAAGCTGGGACATGACCACGGAAGTAAAAACAAGGATAGAGAAAGCTCCAACAGCATTCTTCAAAATGAAAAGGGTCTTCTGCAGCCACAACATAAGCCTAAGATTGAAAATCAGGCTTGTCAGATGCTACATCTTTTTCTATCCTGCTCTACGGAGTGGAGAGTTGGTCCCTGACAGAAAGCCACTTGAAGAGACTAAAGAAGCATTTGAAATGTGGATTTACCAGGCGGCTGCTATGTATAAGTTGGGTTGACAGAATCAGAAATGAGGAGGTGAGAAGCCGCCTGGGAAAGCCAAGGGAAATCATCCAAACCATTAAAAAGCGAAAGCCACAATATTTTGGACATGTGACGCGACACCCGGAAAAATATGGCATTCTTCACTTAATCCTCCAAGGAAAGATTGAAATGAGATCCAGGCAGAAGAAGAACATCATGGCTTCAAAATCTAAGGGACTGGTTTGGACAAAACTCAGCAGCACTTTTTTGTGTGGCTGTTGATAAAAATCGGATCACTTATGATTGCCAATGTCCGATGACGGGTATGGCACAAGAAGGCGGCATGGGGACCACCATGCCTTCAATCTTCAGTGGTTGAAGAAAGACCTTGGGACAAGACCATCTTGTCCATCTTTCTGAATATACTGATTTATGTAATCCATCTGGCCTCATCGCTTATTAAGGCACAGTCTCACCAATTGATTTGAAACAATTATTCCCAGGTTTCTTTCCACCCAATTTAAGTATCCTTTGTGATATGAGGTGTCCTCCTGATTGTTGATGTACTGCATACCCTCTCCCTCCCTTTCCCAGCCTCCCTAGGATCTTATGCACCATCTTATAGCTAGTGCTTGTTACATTAAAACAGTGATCCCCAACCTTTTTGACGCCACGGCCCGGTACCGGCATCAACTGGGCGCCGCCATCTTTTTGACGAAAAAGTGCTTCCGGTGACCTCACCGGAAGCACTTTTTCGCAAAAGATGGCGGCGCTAGCGCCCGGTGAGCTTTTTCGGTAGAAATGGCTTAATACCCGGAAAAGCTCACCGAGGATGCCGCTTATCTTTTGGTAAAAGTGCTTCCGGTGAGCTTTCTACCCGGAAAAGCTCACCGGAAGCATTTTTTTACCAAAAAAAGATGGCGGCGCCCAGCAACCAGCGGCCCGGTAAGACTTGTTCCGCGGACCGGTATCGGTCCGCGGACCGGCGGTTGGGGACCCCTGCATTAAAATGTTTCACAAGAGTTGCCAATTTTTGTCCAGTGGTGTTTATGGTAAGGGGCTTATTAGTTTAGCTGTGACTTGTTCACTTCCTTGTTGTGGATCTTGGAAGAGTTTATCGTTCATTGCATTGCTGGATTAAGTGATTGTTATTTTATTGTTTGTCGTGCAGTTCTTTTTATCTTGCTATTTGAGTGAATTATAGCATGGGCAATTGAACTGATCATAATGTCAGGATTCCGGCAGTTACTCCAATGAAATCATGAGCCTCGAGCCACACTCCCAAAACTAAAAAGGATTTATTTGAAGTTAACAGTCTACGTCCAGCATTAACCTGGGCGTAGCCAACTCTGAGATACGTAATTCATGTTTTATAGTTGACACGTAAATAAATTCTTCATTCTATTCAGATCAGTGAATTTAATCCAATTCAATTCAATGGTTAGCATTGGTTTAAAAAAAATCAGTTTAAATAGATGCTTTATAGCTCTTGATTGGATCGATTTTTCTGAATTGATTTCCAAAATGTCCTTTTACCCATGTTTTACCCATGTTCCCAAGCTGTTGAATGGATTTATGGTTCTCTGACTTGATTCTGATGAATCATCAACCCGATTCAGAAAGTCAACTGAAGTGCCTTATTTAAACAGAAGCTCTTCTGAAGTGATGCGTTTCACAAAGAGCTGTCCATGCCACTTGGATGCAAGTTGTTAACGGGTTCTTAAAATCATTTTAAGAATGATATGCAAATGAACACTGGGAACTGAGGATGAGTTTCCAAGATCGGATTGAGCAATTCCAGTGTTCCCTTTTATTATGCTGAAAGCAACAATGAAAGAAGCTAATTGAATCAAACATTAAAAGTTTCATTTTTCTCATTGTTTCTTATTCTTTACCGTGTGATTCTCTCTGCTTCTTTTTTATGATTTTTAAAAATGTTTAATATAATAATCCCATCTTCAATTAAACAGTGTGTCGTCCGGGTACAAATATCTTTGTAAAATGATAATCAAAATGTACAACAATATTCATTACATTAGCATTAATTCTATCATATTAAAATGATGATATTCAACATAATAATCATATTTGCTTCTTTCTCTTGACATATCTTCTTTATTTCACTAATCTTTTTCTTTTGTCTCTCTGTTTCTTCCATTTTTGTTATCTAACCATTGATAAAATAAGTCCCATGTCATATAATATTCAGTGTGTTCTTTCTCCTTAACTGCAAGCGTTAATCTATTCATTTCTGCACATTCTAATGTTTTCCTAATCACATTCTCGTCTGTGAGGATCTCTTCTCTGCTTCTGTAAGATGCAGACAGCGTAGCAAAGCATAGCAAAGCTTGAAGCATTCTGCACCTATTTTTGTCTGCATTTTTCTCGGACGCATTCTAAGTAGGCTTCATCCAAGGGTGAGCTGCTACGGGTTCGCCCAGGTTCAGGAGAACCCATAACTAATGTTATGGCCAGTTCAGAGAACTGCCAAATCCCACCCCTGGCTAGCCCCACCCACCCTGCCGCGCCCCTCCAAGGAGTCTCCATGTGGCCCATTTTGGATGCAAGGTAAGTGAAGGGCCCGCACAGAGGCTCAGGGATGGGGGGGAAATGGGCCTCCTGGAGGCTCCGGGATGCTGGAAACAGGCCCATTTTCAGCCTCCAAAGGGCCTCCAGAGCCTAGAGGAGGCCATTTTCGCCCTCCCAGAGGTTTGAGGAAAGCCTCCAGAGCTCATTTTTCTCAGAAGCATTCTAAGTAGGTGAAATCTTAATCCTGAATGATGTGATGTAAGTGCCCCTACCTCAATCCTTAATTTCTAGTCCTGCTCTTATAAACCCATCTAGGAACAAGAAAGGGGCTTACAAGATTAGTTGGCATTTTCACCATCCACTCTCATTCTGAAGAGCTGGTAGCTGCTAAGTTGAAAGTCCTCTGGTAGGTACACCTTTGATCATGTTTCTTCCATCGATCTTCAATCCCAGTTTTGAGGTCATCTAAATGAATATCTCCTTGATGTTGTCCTCCTTCAGTCCTCTTCTTCCCAGAACATACCTTCAAATTCTTCAGAATCCTCTTCCAGGCTCACCCAGCAGTCAATAAATCCTAATTAGTGCCAACTTTTTGGTCTATTTATAGACTTACCAGCCAACTTTTCTCTGAATGGAAAACACCAGACCAACAATCCATCTTCAAGAGCCACTAGAAATGTCTAATCTATTCCAGCCACTGTAGCTCTAACTGCCAAGATAACCTCCATTCTGAGCTCCTTCTCTCCAGAATCCTCTACGAATTTAGCAGATCATTCTGGACATTTTAAAGACTTATGATAATTCTGTATTGGTTCTCCATCCTCCTAAAAGAGACTAAATTAAGTCCCATTCTTATACCTTACCAGCAAAGCATACAACCGAAATAAGTTTTTTCAGTTACTAATCTTTCTCCCAAGACCCAATCCAGAATTCACATAATATGGGGATATATGGTTGGACAGCACCAAAGTTGTGGTTATTTCCAGACTTGCCACAAACACATGACCAATTGTTAATTTTACTACAATGCAATATATCTAATGACCATTTTGATCTAGCCTGTGGAATTCTTCCATAAACAAGGTGTACAGGTGAAACTGGAAAAATTAGAATATTGTGCAAAAGTTCATTTATTTCAGTAATGCAACTTAAAAGGTGAAACTAATATATGAGATAGACTCATTACATGCAAAGCAAGATAGTTCAAGCCATGATGTGTCATAATTGCAATGATTATGGTTTACAGCTCATGAAAACACCAAATCCACAATCCCAGAAAATTAGAATATTACATGCAATCAATAAAACAAGGATTGTACATAGAACAATATTGGACCTCTGAAAAGTATAAGCATGCATATGTACTCAGTACTTGGTTTGGGCCCCTTTTGCAGCAATTACTGCCTCAGTGCGGCATGGCATGGAAGCTATCAGCCTGTGGCACTGTTGAGGTGTTATGGAAGACTAGGATGCTTCAGTAGCGGCCTTCAGCTCTTCTGCATTGTTCGGTCTCATGTCTCTCATCTTTCTCTTGGCAATGCCCCATAGATTGTCTATGGGGTTCAGGTCAGGCGAGTTTGCTGGCCAATCAAGCACAGTAATCTCACGGTCATTGAACCAGGTTTTGGTGCTTTTGGCAGTTTGGGCAGGTGTCAAGTTCTGCTGGAAAATGAAGTCAACATCCCCATAAAGCTCGTCTGCGGAAGGAAGCATGAAGTGCTCCAAAATCTCCTGGTAGACGGTTGCATTGACTTAATGAAGCACAGTGGACCAACACCAGCAGATGACATGGCTCCCCAAATCAACACAGTGGAAACTTCACACTGGACTTCAAGCATCTTGCAATGTGTGCCTCTCCATTCTTCCTCCAGACTCTTGGTCCTTGATTTCCAAATGAGATGCAAAAGTTGCTCTCATCAGAAAAGAGGACTTTGGACCACTGAGCAACAGACCAGTTCTGTTTTTCTTTAGCTCAGGTAAGACACTTCTGACGTTGTTTGTTGTTCAGGAGCGGCTTGACAAGAAGAATACGACATTTGAAGCCCATGTCCAGGATCCGTGTGTGTGTGGTGGCTCTTGATGCACGTAACTTTCTATTAATGTGCTTTGATACAGCACTTTGGGAACATCCAACTTCTTTTGCAATTACCTTTTGAGGCTTTCCCTCCTTATGGAGGGTGTTAATGATGGTTTTCTGCACAACTGTCACAGCAGTCTTTCCCATGATTGTGCTTCCTACTGAACCAGACTGAGAGACCATTTAAAGGCTCAGGAACCCTTTGCAGGTGTTATGGCTTAATTAGCTGAGTGGGATACTTTGAGCCTAGAATATTGAACCTTTTCACAATATTCTAATTTTCTGAGATTGTGGATTTGGGGTTTTCATGAGCTGTAAGCCATAATCATCGCAATTATGACACATCACGGCTTGGACTATCTTGCTTTGCATGTAATGAGTCTATCTCATATATTAGTTTCACCTTTTAAGTTGCATTACTGAAATAAATGAACTTTTGCATGATATTCTAATTTTTTGAGTTTCACCTGTAGCGTTGATCTCTGTATTTAGCCAAATTTATTTCCATTGAGGTACCAATTATTTAAAAATGGGACGCTTTCTTAAAGCAAGCATTTAGCAACTAATATTCTTCCTGTCCTAATCTAGGCTTCCTTAGAAAGCATAAAACACAATCTTAGTGCCAGCAAAACCTCTTTTATTTCCACGGCTGTGAATTACGTTCATTCACGGTTTGCAAGGCTTTACAAACAGTCATTCAAGGGAATGTTTATAAACACTCATCTTACCACACTTAGAATGCTGCAGGAGAACTGGTGAAAAGGGTGGACTTAAATCTATACAAAAACTAGAGGAACAAGGTATAAAGATGAATTGGTTTTCATATGCGCAAATACATTCAAGGTATGATAAAGATTTTAAAATAGAAGGTTTCTATGATAATCTGACTGACTTATCTAAGATTTTGACAGGTACTGTTGAAAAGGTGATTAAAAAATTGTATGGATATTTATTAGAAATTAAACTAGAAGAAGAACAAGTTAAAGAAACTATGATTGCTTGGGGGAAGAATTTTGGATATGGGATTGATCTAGAGAAATGGCAAAAATTATGGTCTCAAAATTATAAAATGACAATGTCAACAGCATATAAAGAAAATTTGTATAAGATGTTTTACAGGTGGCATTTTCCCCCGACAAGAATAGCAAGAATGTTCAAGAATAAATCCGAAAAATGTTGGAAATGTCATCAGACACCTGGCTCATATTACCATATGTGGTGGACTTGTGCGGATGCTAAAAAATACTGGACTAAAATCCACATGTGGTTGGAAAAAATGACAAAAAAACATATAGACTTGAAACCAGAGATATTTTTATTGGGAATTTTACCTGAAATATATAGTAAAGATTTGAAATACCTGATTGTAAATGTATTAACAGCGGCAAGGATTGTATTTGCTAAAAACTGGAAAAATGAGAAAATACCATCACAGGAGGAAATCATTAAGAAAATATTGGAATGTGCTGAAATGAGCAGATTGACATTTGAAATTAGAGAACAGGATGATAAACAATTTTATAAAGTTTGGGATCTATTCTATCAATGGTTAGACAATAAAGTATAGTAACGAAATATGTAGACTTTTAGAAAATACTAAATATATAAAGATGTATTCTTTTCTTATTATATCTACAAAATGTTTTTAGGATTTGGGATGATAATATGAATTGTCACAAAACAAATTAAGTAAAACATGATTATTTTCCAAAGCATGAATGAATAAAAGTATAGTCAAATGATTGATTAATAATAATACCAATGTATTTAATATTGGATTGAAAATATGAGATCATATACAATCTAATTGTAATTGAAGACTACAAAATGGAAGCACAAAACAATTTGTAAACCAACCGGCACACTGTATGTACATATATGGAAGATGGCCTGATGTTTTTATGTTTTGTTTGTTTATGTTTGTTTTAAAAACCAATAAAAATTTTATTAAAAAAAAAAGAATGCTGCAGGAGAAGTAATTGCCAAATGCAGGGCAAGGCCAAACTTGACACTGAGTCAAACAGAACTTTTAAAAGCTTGAATCAACCAGATGAACTAATTGCTTCCTGCAAAAGCTCACATCCCGTTCGCTCCTCTTTTATGTCCTGTGGGAGGGGCCAATCATCTCTGAGGTGTGGCCTTATTCCTGAGTTGACCCTGCTTTCTCAATTGTTCTTGTCTTCTGGTGCATGCGCAGGCTGGGAACCAGTTCCAGAAACTCCCCCCGCCTCACTGCTGTCTGAGTCTGAAGGCAGCTGATGACTGCCAGCCTGCCCTGGCCCCATCTCTGCCTCTGATGCAGAGCCCTCGTCCACGTCTTCCTCAGCCTCCAAGACTGGCCCAGTTTCCTCCCCAACCTCCTCGCTACTGTCCAACTCTGCTGCCAGCTTTGTCAGTTGCTGGCGGACCACAACAGTTCCTGAGCAAATAAATGTCCCACATTTTTATATGGCCGTATGAATTCATGTGGTCTTGTCGATGATGCACTGATGAGGTCACCAGATGCACAAGCATAGAATAAGCAGTACCTGGCTCAACAGCAATAACTGTGAGACGGATCTAGATGTCCTGATGGACCACCACTTAAGAATGAGCCAACAGTGTGCTGCAGCTGCTAAAAAAGCCAATGCAGTTCTGGGCTGCATCAACAGAAGGATAGCATCAAGATCACGAGAAGTGATAGCTCCACTTTATACTGCACTAGTGAGACTGCACTTGGAATACTGTGTCCAGTTCTGGTCATTATGACATAGAAAAGATACTAAGACCTTGAAAAGAGTACAGAGAAGAGCAACAAAGAGGATAAGGAGAATGGAGTCTAAATCTTATGATGAACGGTTAAGGGAGTTAAATATGTCTAGCCTAATGAAGAGACAGATTAGGGGAGATATGGCAGCTGTCTTCCAATACTTGAGGGCCAGTCAGAGGAAGTTGATTTATTCTCTAAAGCACCTGAGGGCAGAATAAGAAGCAACAGGGGGAAGCTTGTTAAAGAGAGATCCAACCTGGCACTAAGGAGAACTTTACTGCCAGAACAGTTAATCGATGGAATAGCTTAATTCCCGGAGTTGTGGGTGCTCCATTGCTGAAGGCTTTCAAGAAAAGATTGGACAACCCCTTGTCTTGGATGGCATAACGTATCCTGCCTTAGGAAGGGGATTGGACTAGAAGACCTCCAAGGTGTCATGGCCCTTTCGGAGCCTAAGTCCATGGAGGAGGATGAGCCGGAGCTGGGGCTGATGGAAGTCGAGGTGACAGCCTCATTAGCTTTGGAGGAATGTGGGGAGGAGCTGGATGAGTCCTTCAAGCTTGGGACAGCTTCAGGGAAGAATGATGGACAACCGAGAAAGGGGGGGAAGAGAGGGCAGGCAGTAGAGATGAGGAGTGATGGAGCTCAGGTGATGAGCAAAGACTGTCCCCTCCTGATTCCTGAGCACAGAGAGTGGAGAGGAAGTGGGAACAGCACAGGCCGACCCAACAACTCAGGTGGAGAGTGCCCCACCCCCTTCACAAGGCACACCTGGGGACTGAGACTTAAGGAGACGCTGTGGGGAGGGGCACTTGTCAGGAACAAGCGCTGAATTCATGGAGCTTTGTGTGCCCCTGCCGATGTCTGGAGTTCGTTGGATTTCTTGCCTAGTTCCTTTGCTTCGTTGAACTCGTTGCCTGGCTCTCTTGCCTCACTGGATTTTTTGCCTGGAAGCCATTTTGCTAACAGCATTTTGCTGGACTACTCGCAGCCAGAAGCTGCCAGAGGTTTGCGTGCGAGCGTTTTGCTCCGGGACTTGTTATAAACGTTTCGGGGAAAGTTGGAGCAATAAAGGGGAGTTTGAACTATCAGCTGACTGTGTTGCCTCTGTGCCTTGCCCCGGGTCATCACACAAGGTCTTCCAGCCCTATGGTTCCAACTGGGTAATGAAACGTATATAAGCAATCAACCTGCTCAGAGAGAACTTGAAACTGGTCTTATATTTCAAATGTTAAATATTGCTTAATACCCTGAGCCTGATACGAGATAAATTTAAATAATTGAATGGTGCACAGAACCTGTCGGATATCACTACTTAAGATGTCCTTATCTTCCGGGCAAACAAACTGCAATACTCATTCTGAAATGCCATCAAATGACCTCTTGTTCTGAGTGGAGTTGAACAATTTAACAGTAAAGTTAAACAGAAAAAACAACACAGGTGTGAAATAACACTTCCAGTGCAAATACCGGAATTCTGGAAATTACATCTGAGGTGAATTCATGAGGGATGGTCTATTGATTCATGAAAGTAAATAAATATAGTTCTTTTGCTGACCTTTGCACTTAAGAAGCATATAGAATGCAAATTCATATATAACAGCCCTAAACTTTTCAAATAGATACACCTCTTAATAGCTTCCCCCAGCTGTTTGCTTTTCTTCGATAATAAATACTCTATATCAGTGTTTGTCAGCAGGTTTAAGATGAGTGGACTTCAACTTCCAGAATTCCCCAGTCAGGCAGGCTCATTTAATACTGTGTTTTCCCAAAAATAAGACTGGGTCCTATATTAATTTTTGCTCCAAAAGATGCATTAGAGCTTATTTTCCAATTAGGTCTTATTTTCAGGAAACTATGGTACTGTGTTTGTCTGGCTGATGATACTAACTGGGGCTTATTTTGGGGGGAGAATACAATCATCCTGAAAAAAAGCATGCTAGGGCTTATTTTCTAGTTAGGCCTTATTTTCTAGTTAGGGCTTATTTTCTAGTTAGGCCTTATTTTCTAGTTAGGGCTTATTTTCGGGAAAAACATGGTAGTTGCTAAGGATGAGAAATACTGCTCTATACTATATTTATAAAAGCTGAAATTAATCTAGCACTCATAATGGAGTAACACTTTTATTAGGGACATTCAAATGTTCTTAAGTTCTCCATCATTTTTCTTATGGTAGGATGATAGTTCGGTGACTGTAGAAATTGAATAAATAAATAAAATCAAGGGCTGGAGAGACAAGTAACCAATTCCAAAATTAGTCCAGTTGAGTTCTGAAATTTCAAATAATTCCAAATATGGAATTGTAAACTGCATGTGCTAATCAGTGGTCACCATAGACTTATACTTGGCATTAGATCCAAAATGCAGAGTCCATATTACTCCTAAATAAGTGCCCTGCACACATTTTGTAGTCTAGAACCCCAACTAAAATTTCCCTTGGTGACCACCAGCCTCCTCATGCCTTTCTTTGTTCAAAAATAAATGGAAATCCATCATAAACCAAAGCAAAGCACTTGCCTCAGGTATTAACTTTATTCTGAGGAAGAGTTTGGGGCCCTCAGGCACTCATGGAAAACAAAATGCTGGTTGCCTGCAGTTCATAGAACGATAAACCAGAAAATCCAAATCCAAAAAAGAAAAACAAAACTAAGGTGGCAGGTAAACCAACATAAAAATGTACAAAGACAATATAGAAGCAACATCTAATAGAGCAGGGGTGTCAAACTCAAGGCCTGTGGCCCACAGGGTGCTTAGAGCTGGCCCCTGGGCCAATCAGGAAAAAGCGAAGGACCAGTCCGCAGTGTCTCTGCCAGCAAAAACAGAGTTTGGGAGGACCGTGCGTGGCCCTCCCGAGCTCCATTTTCACTGGCAAAGGGTTGCAGGAGGCTGTCACAGCTGAAAACGGAGCTCAAGAGCTTGTTTTCACTGGCACAGCACTTGGGCCACCACAGGTACCCCTGACACTAGTGACATCAAGCCCCTCCCCCCCCAGGAGTCTCCACACAGCCCGTTCTGGATCCCAGGTAAGTGCAGGGCCTGCACGGAGGCTCAGGGTGTGTGTGTGTAAAAAAGAGGCCTCCCGGAGGCTCTTGAAGGCCAGAAATGGGCCCGTTTCCAGCCTCCAGAGAGCCTCCGAAGTCCAAAGAGGAGGAAAACGGGCCTCCTGGATGCCTGGAAACAAGCTTGCTTCTGGCCTTTGGAGAGCCTCCGGAGTCCGGGGAGGCCGTTTTCACCGTCTCAGAAGCTCGAGGAAAACCTCCAGAGCCTGGGGAGGGCAAAAATGCCCCCCCCCCACCATGGTGCAGGCGGCTAACTAGGCCATGCCCACCATGGCGAAGCCCACCCAGCAATCAGGCAGAGAACTGGTTGCTAGATTTTTGAAGCGCACCCCTACTTTTATTGCGTTATATGTCTCTGTGTTTGTGAGAGTGCACTAGGAAGCACAAAACAGGTTGCATCTGCTCTACTCCGGGTCATGTGCTTAGAAGGGAGCCCTTGGCAGGATCCCAAGCTGCTGCCAGCAAATGTTCAAGAGATGAGTTGATACAGAACTGAATGGGTAGACGAGGTCCATGTACAAAATTTCCTCCCAGCATTCCACCGGCCTGGGATCAATAAACGCGCTTCAAGGGCTCCGATGCCAACTAGTCCTGAGCCTTGAGCCTATGTCAGTGTGAGCATCCCTTCCCCACCCAATCCCCACAGCTCTGGGGGGAATGTTATGGATGGGGTGCCTCCAGGCCAATCCCTTGGAGCCCTTTTGGAAGGCTCCTGTTAAAGCAGATAATCTCTCAGGCTGGAAATAGTTGCCGATTGTCATGAATTAGCCATATGGCTTAATCAGACGAAATACCTGCCTTGCCTCTAACTCCTAATGAATGAAAACAGTAGGTTTTCTTCAATGAAAAATGCATGGGAGTGTGCCATTCATAAAAACATTCAATTACTCATATGGAGCCTATCCTGCTGTGACCCACATTCGTTAGGCTTTAGGAAAGAGAATGACCCTGTCTTCAGAAGCCCAAGACAGCCGCTACCCAGTGGGAGGATCTTCTTCAGTGTGCAAGATGACTATAGAGAGAGAAAAATCTCCCTTGGGCTGGCAGCAAATGGGTAGTTCTGTATTCAGAATTCTATAGAATATATGATCTGAAGAAGCAGGCTGGAGGAATTTGGGCTGCACAATCCCAGATGACCACTCGGCAGCCCCAACCGGCATGAGATTCTGCAACTTGTTCGTTGGGCCATCAGGTGGTTCTCCAGAGAAGCTCAAGTCAAGTGGTTCTTAAGCAAGAGGCACCCCTTACTTTTTGCTCTTTTTTTTAAAATTATGAGGTTCTGCAACCTGTGGGGCCATCCAGTGATTCTCCAGAGCTTTGTAGCTCAAGTCAAGTGGTTCTTAAGCAGGGCTTCCCTTCTTTTGGGCTTGCCGAAGTACCAGAAGGCAAGAAGACAAGGGCTGGAAACTAACCAAGGAAAGAAGCAACCAAGAATTTAGGAGAAATTTCCTGACAGTGAGAGCGATTAATCCGTGGAACAGCTTGCCTTCAGACGTTGTGAGCGCTCCATCCCTGGAGGCTTTTAAGAAGAGACTGGACAGCCACTTGTCTGAAATGGGATAGGGTCTCCTGCTCAAGCAGGGGGGCTGGACTAGAAGACCTCCAAGGACCCTTCCTACTCTGTTATTCTGAATTCTGCTTATGTAATTAGGATTGAGACGGCCTTCTTGGATGTTTTGGCTATGGAGCTTAGTATTGTCTACAAGGAGAGGAAAACTGATAGCTTTCCAGTTATCACTAAATCACAGCTGCTAAAGTCCCTCACTGTTGGCAAGGACTTCTGAGAGCTGGAGATGCTCCATACTTTTGAGGCTGCAGGATCTTAACCCGTGGTGTCAGATCCATTTGGAGAGCTGGATCTTTGGAATGGCTTCAGACCAGAATCCATTTGAAAACGGGAGCATCTCCCACTAAGTTATACCTCTTTAAGTCCTCTTTGCTGGAAGACCTTTTGGAGAGGTTAACCAAGCATTGAACTAGGCAGTAAAATTGTAAACTCATATATAAGAAAGAAGTCATAATAACAAAATAATAATAATAATAATAATACTTCTAATTCTGGAGTCATCACCGGTGATTTACAATCCCTCCTGAAAATTAACAGGAACCAGCTCATTGCCTTTTATTTACTTACAGCCTCCTCCCCATCCTGAAATAGTTATTAAAGAACCACAACTGTTCACGCCCTTGTATTTGAATACACAAAACACACTGAGAGGTGCAGATGTAGCCCAGCCTCTGTATTACTTTAACAATATGTTAACTACAATGCAGTGGTGGGATTCAAATAATTTAACAAGTTCTCTGCCCTAATTATTTCTTCCAACAACCAGTTCACCAAACTGCTCAGGAAGTTAACAACCAGTTCTCCCGAAGTGGTGCAAACTGGCTGAATCCCACCACAGCTACAATGTCACCTGCAACACAAGAGAAATACATTCTTGGTGATTCTCCAATAAGATAAATGCTATTATCCATCAACTAGAAGACCTCCAAGGTTCTTTCCAACTCCGTTATTCTGTTATTCATTGGGCAAACAATAGAACAGAACAGAATAGAATTCTGTTCTATTCTATTCCAATCACACTTGGAGAAGTGTGATTGGACACACAAGAAATTCATCTTCGGTGCATAAGCTCTCAGTGTACATAAAAGATTTAAGTGATAAATCATGATCACAGTCATCATAAATACATTCTTCATGTATTTGCATAAGCCAGTCCTGATACAAAAGAAGACATGACTGTTGATGAGAGCGCATCTATTGGAATACTTAAGAGCAAATCAAATTTAGGAGGCATCTGTTTGTTTCATAGAATGTGCTCTTCTATGGAGAAGTGTGTAAATTACAGTTTTAACACAAATCTACAGTATATCTCATGGTCACTTAGGATCTCCTTGCATCCTCATTCACTCTCTTTTTTATAAAAGTTATTTTTGCTCCATCGTTTAAAAAAAAACTAGAAAAAAGCAACTAGTGATTGGGTTCCAAATGTTTTCTTTACTAATTAATCTGATTAATGACTTGCTCCATTTTGATGACATACACTTGTGGCACCTTTGATTAAAAGTTTCTTCTTCTAAGGAAGGATCTTCCTCTGTTATTAGGGTGCATTCAGCAATTCCGGAGACTGAGGCGTTCTTTACATTATTCTTTCTTTTATTCAATAAGAGGAGACATTTTTCCCCCTTGTAAAAAGAATTAAATGAAACATGTGTCACTTTGCCAAACAGACAAACGGTAGAAATTCACTTACATAAATACAAGGTAGGAACTATTCGCCACTAGTCCACGCAGAACAGGAAGCAATACACAGCACAGAAGATGCAAGAAGAAAGTTACTAATTAATCCTGCAGGATATCTGCACTAAATAGATATCTGTGAACTTACAATTACAGATGGACTTTGTCTACATATAAGGCCGATGCTAAAAAAACAGCAGGGTCATTTTTATTCTGATTCTAGTGTTCCAAGATTGTCAGACTCCTGTTGTGGTTAGCTAGCAGCAGGTGCAGATGGCTGAGGAGACTGAGGACACAGATGAGAGGCCAGGACCATTTGGGAGTGGACTGCTGCCTTCAGAGATTGTGGGGACTGGCAGCAGCGATGAGGAGGTTCCCGAGGAGCCTGTGCCAAGTTCATGTGCATGCAGGGCTGCTCGTAGGAAAGAGCAGCTGTAACAGCACTGGCAACTCGGGAGTAAGGCTGCAAGGTAATGGCCCCTCCTTCAAGAAGATAAAAACCAGCTGTGAATAAAACGTTCTTTGTAGGAAGCAAACACGTTTTGAAACTCCAGCCTCGTGGATATTGCAGTATCTTAAGTTGGTATTTGAAGACTCTTGTGTTGTAAAATATTTCTTATCTGTTATTCTTGGCAGCCTCGCACAGTTTTGGCCAGGCTTGTGCTTATCAAAGTTAATTAGTTTGCTGCAGCCTTTTAACCGGGGATTCGTAAGACTCATTAAAAGGTTTCTGTTCCCTTTGGTTCAATGTTTGTTTTATTGGAAAAAGAGTTTAGGTCAGAACAACTCCTGAGGTGGAAGCAATGTGAGCTTGAAACAAGCAAGACATTTTGCATTTCACCTTGTTATTCAGCATTCTAAGGTCACCTATTAAGTCATCCTTGATATTAAACTGCCTCTCTTCACCTCCCAAACATGCCCTCCATCTCCTAAGCTCGGATCTAAGCCCCTTTACTGTAGATTAGTCTGCTACTCGTCATTAAAATGCATTAGTACAGTAGCTGCAAAGGAAACCAGAGGGATTGAGAATTGTGCTGCTAACTATAGAAAAGGCCAAGGTGCTGAACAGCAAAAGGTGGATGCATAATCAGGGCAGTCATTCATGCGAAGATGAACAAGGCCGATTACTCACTTCCAGACATCATTAAACATTTATCCTTGGCTGTTACCTAGATAAGGACACTGGCAATTTATCCATACAGAGGAAGAGAGCAGTAGTCCAATGTGACAGTTTTAGTCTGTCCTAACTTATAGTGGTATTAAATGTATTTGTTAGAGGATTTCATTATAAATGACTGATTTTATTATTTCAGTCCAAAAGAACTCTGAAGATCTCCGGAGGGGAGCAACACGAGTGACACCAAATTGGTGATATGCACCCAATGATCATCATCTCCATTTAACAACCCCATCATCCCTTGCAGGGAGGAGTGTGGGCAACCGAATGGAGCTAGCAGAATGGTTTAATGGCCGGGAGCTCTTCCTGTCACCAATGTGGAGTTTTGTTTGGCATTCTCGGTAGGACCAGAGAGAGAAATATCTGCCTCTACCCAGGATCGAACTCCCAGCCTCCTGATTGTGAGGCAAGAGCTGCACCTCTATGCCACCCCACCACTCTGATGTGCACCCAATGAGGAGGAAAAGGCCAGGATATTTGCATCAGGTCATTTGATGCAAGTAGTTAAATCCTAGCATCATTTATAAGATGATGCCATTATGCATGTATGGTTATTTGCCCATCCTTCTCTTCCCCTGTGGATGTCCATGCAAAAGTTGTGTTCCTTGACTAGATAAGATGTCCTAAAATCTGAGTTCGGCTATCATGTCCCCTGTCAACTTTCTGTTCGGTAAGATGGTGATTTTATACGGCAATGTGCAACCATAGAGGATACTACTTGTCTTCAAAGATATATGTTCGGCTTATGGTGAATGAATGATTGAGTCTAGGCACCCAGGAACTGAGAGTGAATCTCAAAATATGCTTCTAGGAATCTTCACATTTTCACTGGAGAAAAACAGGGTTTGGTTTGTGAAGACAGCCAAGTTGTAGAATTCACTTTTCAGGGAGTCTTTCTTTATTTGGGAGGAGGAGGAGGAGGAGGCCCATACAAGTCATTACAGTATGTACTGGACTGTCTCTTCAATTTTTCGGTTTTGGCCTAAGTTATTTAATTTGTGTTGGTGGTTCATTTTTTAAAGTTATGAGACACTTCATGGCTTCCAGCTGCACACCTCTGTCCAAAATCTACTTTCAGAATAATTGTGGAGTCTGTACAAATGAGCTTCTCTTCCTTCTCCCCCCTACATGCACTCATCCTTACATGTTAGTGGTTTCCATGGCAAATTTCCATCTGTTTCTGACTGTTTTAACAGGCTTTTTAAATTAAGGCTTAACTATGTCAGTGTTCCAAGATTAGCTTTGTCTTTGAATAAACCATATGTCTGCTTGACAAATCCTGCTATGCTAATAACATGGAGTGGAAATGTTTAGAATCAGTTTTTACACATCTTTTTTGATTAAAAACGAAGCAGTTAGGAGTTGCATAGAATAGGGATATTTGCACAAAAATTCAGTTCTCGTTGTCTAATACAATTTTTGATTTTTGCACATAATTGGTTATTGTATCAATTAAATGGAGAGAAGAAGAGAATTACCACCAAAAAAACCTACTCCACCCTACCACCCCTTCTTTAGTTTTCAATTATTTCTTGATTGACCAAAACCAAAACTGGGCTAACTATTATCTATGCAATCCAAAATGGATAAAATGCCTTCTTTTATTTCAAGCAAGTTTTTTATAAGGACAGAACTCTTCACTTGGCAAAAAGTTACAAGATCTGTTTATTTGAAACAGCAAATCCTTTGAAAGTAATATGGCATTCCAAATGCTTCAAAAGTTTGACCTTACCTTCAAGAAATGTATCCTCAACCCAACAGCCTAGCTGCATGATGCACAGAAATATGCTCACACATACATAAAAGAGTGGATTTGCTCATTATTGTAAGCTGTGTTTTGATATTTATTAAATAATTGGATTGGTCCACACCATTGAATAGGTTCACACAACACATTGAAACCATAACCTCTGATCTACAAACCATGACAGTCTAATGACACCCTATGCCAAAAATGAAACTTATATAATACCTTTGAACCAACAAGTCATGAAATAGTTCATGCAAGAACGATAGATCATAGTAGCAAATCCAGAACAGAAGACCTCTACTGTCTAGCCTCTACTGGAAAATCTCCAGAAAGAGAGATTTCACCATCCTTGGTCATTATCTCAATATTAAATTGTTCTTATTGTCAAGAGGTTCCCCTAAGATTCATTTGAAATAGACATTTCTGAAACTTAAAATTCTTTTTATCTTTTCACATCAGCAATTTTGGATATTGGAAACTCTAGCAAGGTTGAGTTGGAAGTTGAAGCTTCCTATCTGTGCATCAGTGGTGGTATTAAATTTTTTACTGCCAGTTCTGTGGGCATGGCTTGGTGGGCGTGTCGTGGCTTGGTGGGGATGGCAGTGGAAGGATACTGTAAAATCCCCATTTCCACCCCACTCCATTCCCTCCCCACCCCACTAACCTGCTTTCCAGCTCCGTTCTCCTGTGCAGGGCAACTAAAGAAGACCCAGTCAAGCATCTGGGACTCGGGAGGCAAAGAATAGATGGGGGCGGGGCCAGTCAGAGGTGGTATTTGCCGGTTCTACAAACTACTCAACATTTCCACTACAGGTTCTCCAGAACCTTTCAGAACTGGTTGAATACCACAATACCACCTCTGCTGTGCATGTTAGTGTTTCTGAGAGGAGGAAATTGAATGTGAGCCAAGATTGTTCTAAGTAGATTTCATAAAAGAAAGGAATTTTATTTACAAGGAATATATTATGGGGAAAGGCAAACCTGGAAACTTGCTAACTATATCTTACTAAAAGAGTCCAAGATAATGTGTCCCATGTCTGTCTCTTAGATACACACAGGTAGAGGATGGACAAAGAAGGGACATGGAGAAAACCCTTAATTCTTCCCTCCTACCAGTCACCTGAACCAGTGAATGTGCAACTATAGCCCAAAAACTCTGATACAAACTCTTAAAAGAGATTGAGAATACAATCTTTCCAAATTTGGTCAAATAGAGATTGCAAATGGGTCTTGACCCAAAGTTCAAACCATCGCTGATGAGGTTGAAACTTCATTTATTCACTTATTTCCTTCATATATATAATTTATAATAAGCAAGCCAAAGACAACAAGGACTACATTTTTTTCCGAGAGGTCTGCCTAAGGGCAGTATCTAAAAATCATGCGGAATAGGGCAATCCACTGATAAAATAGCAGAAGGCTGAGGAAAACATCATGTTATAAAATAGCTGAGACAAACCCACATGCACTAATGTTTAATTGCCCAGTTTTATCTCTTCTAGCTGGTAACACCATAGAAACAGATATTCCATTTCACATATTTTTTTCACTGTATCCTTTTTCACTCAAGATTTGAGAGAGATTTGCACTTGATTCTTTGCCCTGAAGGCAAATGAGAGTTTTGAAGAATCTGTTTTCGCAAAGCCAGTGGAATCCAGATGCCAGGCAAGATTCTCCATTGCTGCTATTTACGTTTTTAAAAGGCTTGTTAATAACATTCACACATTGAAGGTTGCATGTTGACGGCTCATTTCCTCCGAGAATTTACCTTACATTATAATCTGCTTGTTTTATTCTGAAAATTGAACACAAAATACCGAGCTTGCTTAGCCTAGCTTTGTGGACTGTGACCATTTCAGATCAATCAATTGCAGAAGAGGTTAAATATGAATTAGTCATGAAAGTAGGTTTACTTGTTTTTGTTGGTGGCAGCAAGAATATCAGTATTTGTTTAAACTATTTGGAGATTTATGACATGGTGGACTATTCTTAATTTTGATGTACATGTTTGACTTCTCAATCTATCTCATTGCCCCAAGCTACCTACTGCAAATCTTGATTTCAGCAAATGCTTATTTTAGAATTTAGCATATTTAGCATACATGCCTTTGAGTCATTGTTGACTACTAATGGCTGGCTGCCTCAACAAGTTCTTGTAATTTTCTTGGCAAGATTGCAGAAGTGGTTTGCCATTGCCTTCTTCCAAGGGCTGAGAGAGAGTGACTGGTCCAAGATCATCCAAAAGATTAGGAAGAATGGTTACAGGAATTGGTATGTCTAATTTAATAAAAAAGGTCATAGTAGTAGCAATTCCAATATCTAAGGGGCTGCCACAAAGAACAGCAGATGAACTTATTGTAAAAAGCACCTGAAGGCAGAATATGCAATGGATGGAAATTAAACAAGGAGAGAACCAACCTCGAACTAAGGAGTAATTAACTAAGGAGTAAACTGAGAACAATTAATCTGTGGAATAACTTGCCTCCAGAAGTTGTGATGCTCCATTACTACAGGTTTTTAAGAAGAAATTGGACAACCGTTTGTCTGAAATAGCAATAGCACTTAGACTTATATACCATTCCATAGTGCTTTATAGCACTCTCCAAGTGGTTTACTATGGCAGCATATTGCCTTCAACAATCTAGGTCAGGGGTTCAAACTGGCGGCCCATGGGCTGGATGTGTAATGTGCAGGCCACGTCCACTCCAGGTACACGAATGGGGAAAACATCACGTGACAGCAACATGACGCATGTTTTTTACTGACTTCAGAAAGATGGAAAGCTGAGTCAAACTTGAGCTGGTCAGGATTGAATTCCTGGCTGTGGGCAGAGTTAGCCTACAATACTGCATTTGAACGACTGTGCCACTATGGCTCTGGTATGGAAATGGTACAGAGCTGTGATGGCGAACCTATGGCATGCGTGCCACAGATGCCATGCAGAGCAATTTGTGCTGGCACGTGAGCTGCAGGCAAACTTACCTCAATGTGCATGTGCGCGCCTCCCAGCTGATTTTTTTTGGCTGGTTTGAGGCCTTTTTCGGCCTCCCAGAGGCTTGAAATAAGCCTCTGAAGGCTTTGCAGGCCGAATAATACACTTGTTTCATCACTTCCTGTAATACCGGAAGTGATGAAATGGGCCTATTATTCATCCAGCAAAGCCTGCAGAGGCTTTTTTTCAAGCCTCTGAGAGGCTGAAAAAGGCCTCAAACGGGCTGAAAATCAGCTGTGAGGTGCAGTGCAGGAGTGTGGGGGGGGCACACATTGCCTTCTGGGTGCTGGCTTCTAATAACTTTAGAAGTTATTAAATAAGTAAGAAGCTAATTACAATGAAAAGGAAACAAGCTCTCCACATTATACAGATGGAGCCACTGATGAGGTGAAGTGTTAGGTGAATAAAAATTCTGACATACACAAAAGCTATTACCTGTTATTTCACCGGAATAAAATGTCTGGGAAGGATGTTACAGCACTAGTCCATGAAAAGATGTAATAAAATGGATTAGATATATGCCTCAAAGGGGTGCTAAACTGGAAAATTAGTTATGAAAAGGAACTAATTTCTGGATACAATCCTCTGCAGACCTAATAATGTCTGTTTTCACTACTCTTCCAGAAAGAATGTCAGAGTTCCAAGTAATACACCCATCGCAAACAGAACTCTGAGGCAGGTAGATTCCTCAAAGAATGGTTTTATTGGCTGCATCATATTGGCACAACTTGGTGAAAACCAACTCTGCATGTTCCCACGATTTTCACCAAATTTTAAAAAAAAATCCCTTTTCCCAGTCAGTCAGTCACATGGTCCAATGAAGGTACGGGCCGGTTGCCTGGTAACCTCCTCTCTCTGGCCACCTGTGGGAATGTCCTTGGTTCCCAGGGGAAAGTATTTTGTTTTGGCTACAAAACCCCAACTATTTCCATTCCCCCCGCCCTTATCCCTTAGCTCCAGTGTGGCAACATGGCTTCGGTCAGGTCAGCTTCAGGGTTGACCAAGAGTCAAGAGAAAACTGCTTCTGAAAATAGATCCTTGCTGAGTATTTATTGCTTTTTGATAATTTTGTTGCTCTGGATGAGACACTATTGGACCCCAACAACAGTACCAAGAACAGTCATTGGATCAACCTGAGTGCAGGTGGTCAAGAGACAGTAGCAACAGGCCCCTGTGCCTAAGGTAAAATCCAGAAAACCAACTGTTGGATGGCAGTCACATTTTATATTTCTCTTTGCTACCATTTCCCAGATATTTGTAAACCCTAAGGAAGTTAGAAACTAAATTTTGTTGCAAATTGAAGGAGCCCGAAGCTAACTGCTCTGCATGCTCAACAAATTAATAATTGTAATAGAAAATATTCTGGTTTGGTTTGAAAAGGAGTATTTAATTAAAAGCACAAGGGTTGTGAGCTGCCATACATATTCCTGTTGTTTATGGTGTTATTTAATCTTCTGGGCTATGCAGGTTTGGTGTTTTGTGGTTGTAGAGAACTATCCTTGAACTAAGGAGAAATTTCCTGTCAGTGAGAATAATTAATCAGTGGAACAACTTGGCTCCAGAAAGTGTGGCTACTTCATCTCAGGAAGTTTTCAAGAGAGATTGGACAGCCATTTTTTTCCGGGCTCCTGCCATGGGCAGTGGTTAGACTAGATTAGAACAAGGTCTTTCCAACCCTATTATCCTATGTTCTAAGAGAAGGAACAAAGCCAGATAGAGGGGCAGTCCAGAGAACAATTGGTAAAGTGGGCGTTGGTTCTTACCTGATACGCCCTTCTCGGCGAGCCGCGAGGGAGCATCCAGAGACTGGGATGTGCTTCTGAGTCCTCTTCTTGCAGGCTGAGCTTTAGATGAGGAAACGCTCCCGCCCCTCACGTGGTATCGCGCAGCCTCCCCAGTTTTTTGCGATAACGAGAAGAGAGGTTATTAATTCTATCTAATCTACTATTGGCTCCTTGGCTGAAGCAAGATTCCCACCAGACGGAGAAATTAGGGTGGGGCTGGATGCCGCGGCTCGCCGAGAAGGGGCGATCAGGTAAGAACCAACGCCCATTCTCCTCGAGCTCGGAGCATCCAGAGACTGGGACATACCAAAGCTGGGCTGTCCCCACGGGTGGGACTCCGTCTGGCCCGAAGGCCCCTCCGGATCACTGATGACCCTCTGTAAGACCCGGCGCCAAAGAGGCCTCCGCTGAGGCGTACGTATCTATTTTATAATGTCTGATAAACGGGGACGGAGAGGTCCAGGTGGCTGCCCGACAAATGTCAGCGATGGGGCTTGCGTGGCCCAGGCCGCCGAGGTGGCTGCACTTCTGGTGGAATGAGCGGTTATTCCACCCGGAGCGGGCAGAGAATGGGAAAGGTAGCACCTCGCAATAGTAGCCCTGATCCAGCGACTGATGGTGGAAGGAGAAACCTTAAGCCCCAGTGACCTGGGTTGAAAGGATAGGAAGAGGGGATTCCGACCTTCGCATGGATTGAGTGCGCTTAATATATATACGCAAGGCCCTTCTAACATCTAGGTGTGCCAGAGGACCTCCCTGCCCTGGAGGGCCTAGGGCAAAAATTTGGTAGAACCAGTTCCTGTGACCTATGGAAGGGAGAGTTAACTTTGGGTAGGAATGTGGGGTCAGGACGAAGGACCACCCGATCAGCGTGGAATACACATAGATCGCTCCTAACTGACAAAGCTGCTATTTCCGAAACTCGACGAGCAGAAGTAATAGCTACTAGAAAAACTACCTTAAAGGTGAGAAACTGAAGGGATGAATCCTCAAGGGTTCGAACGGGAACGTGTGAGGAGAAACGAGGACCTTGTTGAGGTCCCATGTGGGGAACCTGTGAACAGTGGGAGGGCACAGGTTGGTGGCACCCTAAGGAAAGATCTAATTCAGGGTGATGAGAAAGGGAACCGTAGTTATCACAGGAGACCACGGTTGAGAGGGCAGAAACTTGTCGCCTCAGGGTGTTAGGTGCGAGGCCTTTACGGAGGCCTTCCTGAAGAAAATCTAGGATCTGAGCCACTGAGGGAGAGAGGGGATCAATCTGAGACCCGCTACACCACTTGCAGAACCCTTTCCAAGTGGCATCGTAAATTCGCAGTGTAGTGGAAGGTCGCCTAGCGGCCAAAATAGTGTCGATGACTTGACTCGAGAGATTCTCACTAGTCAGACGGATCCGCTCAACCTCCAGACGGCTAACTGGAGCCATTGAGGCTCCGGATGCAGAAGGGGCCCCTGAGAGAGGGAGACCCTGTCCGGGGATCCTCCATGGGGCGCTACCGATAAATGCGGAGATCCGCAAACCACGGTCGCCTGGGCCAATAGGGAGCCACCAGGAGAAGGTCTGCCCTCTCCTGAAGAAGTTTCTGTATTACCCTGGGAACTAACGGGAGCGGAGGGAAGGCATATAGGAGCCCTGGGGGCCATGGGCAGCGCAGAGCATTGTGATTCTCCGACCGGTGAGATGGATACCGGGAGAAGAACCGTGGAAGCTGAGTGTTGGACGGGGAGGCGAAGAGATCCACCACCGGAAGGCCGAATATTCTGGACGCTTCTCGAACAGGGATGGATGGAGACGCCATTCTGCCTGGTCCACCGTGGCCCTGCTCAGCCAGTCCGCCTGAGTATTGTCTACTCCGGAGATGTGTTCGGCCTTTAGTGATAGGAGGTTGGATTCTGCCCAGCGGCAAAGGCGCTCGGCTTCCCTCATTAGCTGGATGGACTGGGTGCCGCCTTGCCTGTTGATATGGGCCTTGGCCGTGACGTTGTCCGTGAGAACGAGGACGTGATGTTTGCGGATCTGAGGAAAACTGCGCAGGGCCAGATGGACAGCGTGAAGCTCTAGCCAATTGATGCTGCACCTTTGCTCGGACGGCGACCATTTGCCCTGAGCCGAGAGCGAGTCGAGATGAGCGCCCCAACCGGACAGGCTTGCGTCCGTAGTGACGGTGAGTCGTTGAGGTTCCGCGAAGAGATGGCCTCTGTTGATGGCGGGATTGGTCCACCATAGAAGAGACGTGAGGACCCTTGGAGGGACCCTGACTCTGGCCTTGAGTTGCTTCTTCCGGATCGTTGGAATGGGAGCAGGAACCACTGGAGGGATCTGCTGTGTAGACGGGCCCAGGGAATAATAGAGATGCATGACACCATTTTGCCCAACAATTTAGAGAGGTCCAGTAAGGCCACCCTCCTTGAACGCCTGATCTGTTTGACCAGGGCCTGAATGCTAAGGAACCTCTCCTGGGAGAGGAAAACTCTTTGAGAAACCGAATCAATTATGGCGCCCAAGTGGTTGATTCGGGTGGAAGGGGTAAGTTGGCTCTTTGCCAATTGACTAGGAACCCGTGTGCCTGTAAGGTGGAGAGAGTGACCCTGGTATCCCTGACTGCCTGGGATTTGGACGGGGATAGAATAAGGATATCGTCCAAGTAGCAGTGGAGGCGGACAGGAACGCTCCTGAGATGAGCCGCCAGAGCCGCCAGGACCTTGGTGAAGGTCCGGGGGCCGAGGCCAGTCCAAAGGGAAGGGCCACGTATTGATAATGAAGGCTATTGTGACAGAACCTGAGGAATTTGAAATGGGAAGGCCTGATTGGAATATGGAGGTATGCCTCCGAAAGATCTATGGAAGATAACCAGTCTCCCGCCTGGTGCCTAAAAGAATTGATTGCAAAGTGTGCATTTTGAATCTCACGCTGGATAAGGTGACGGTTGAGCCGTTTCAAGTCCAGGATGGCTCTCCAACCCCAGAGTGTTTGGGCACCACAAAGAGATGGGAGTAAAACCCTTTCCTCTCTGATCCGGAGGGACAGGTTGAATGGCCTGGATGTCAAGAAGATGATGGATGGCTGCATCCATTAGTGCACGTTGGGGGATCCCTTGAGGAGGGGAGGGGAGAAACAATCAGGGGAGCGGACCTGAACTCCAGGGCGAGGCCAAACCTGATTGTGTCCCTAACCCATGCATCGGAAGTGGATATGTCCCATTGGGCGCGCGAAGTGGCTGAGGCGGCCGCCAACGGGGGGAGGAAGAGGCTCTACCTTCTGCGGTAGGGCCTTCCTCCCGATCCCCAAAGGGTCTCTGTAGCCGCCACCGCGCCTGGATCTGTCGCCCGGGTCCGAGCGGTCCTGGGATCGGAAGGAAGGGGGTCTAGGATATCTGGGCGGGAAGGGGGTTGGTAGAAGGGGCGTGGAAAGCTCCTCCGAAAGGGCTGAGAGCCCCTGGCCTCCGACCTTCGAAAAAGGGAGGGCAAATACTTTCTCTTACTGCGGCCCTCGACCAGCAGTGGTTCCAAAGCTGGGCCAAACAGTTTATCTCCCGTAATGGGGGCAGTGGCCAGCTTGACCTTATTCTTTACGTCCGCCTGCCAGTGTTTGAGCCATAGCATGCGTCTAGCCGTGACATGCGACGTGATGGCCCTGGAAGAAAATTTTACCGACTGGTAAGTGGCGTCAGCCGAGAACTCGGCTGCAGCCACTAACTTCGCTATATCCTGGTGAGCTCTGAGATTGGAAGCAGGGATGTGGTCCTTGAGCTGACGTAGCCAGCGGATAGAGGACCTCGTGAAAAATGAGGCGGCCGTAGCTGACTTAATGGCCCAGGCGTCAGATAGGTGAGCCCTGCGTGCGCCTGCTCCGCCCGCCTGTCCTCAGGTTTCAAGGCCTCTAGGGCCTCACTAGGGGTAGAGGAGGAGGCTAGACCCACAATGGGGTCATCGACCTCCGGGATATTCAGGAGGTTAGACAGAGCCGAATCGAGATTAAAGAATCTCTTGTCTTGGCTAGAGGGAGTGGGAGGGGTCCCTGAGGAGGTAAGTTGCTTCGCTACCAGATCTACGAAGATGGGAGGGGATGGGATGACCTCAGCTTCCACCACTGGTTGGGTGAAAATGGAGTCTTCCGGGCCCTCTGGGACAGGGGGTTTCTGCAGCGGACTGTGAAAGAAGGCCAGAGACATTCTTGGCCTTAAGGAGGAGGGACTTGAACATATGCGGTTTAAACAGCCCCCAAAGGAGGGTTGGTCGGGAGAAGGGTCCTCGTCCTCCGACATCTCCCCTTCCATGATGTCAGCCTCTAAGAGGGGTTCACTGTAGCGGAGGATCCCATCCGGAATCCTCTTCCTCTTCCCTGAAATCCCCAAAGTCCCCTTCCTCCTCCACCTGGGCCCCAATCGGGAGGGCTGTCCCTCTGAGAGAGTACCTGATCAACTGGGGGGACCGGTTGTGGAAGGGATCTGATAGATATCGAGTCGTGCTCGGAGGCTCGCGGAGAGAAGCCTGATCTTGTCATGTGTTGTAGTCCTCTGCTATGCCCTGGCGGATGGCTGATTCCATCCAAGCCCTGATGTGAGGTGGAACCTCGGAGGTAGAGGGTTCATCGTGGCGCAGACCAGCGGCTGTGGGTGTAAAGGTGGCTTCGGGGTCCGTCTGGTCGGAAGTCCGGGGTCGGAAGACCCTGAAGCGAACTGCGCCTAGGTAGGGAAGAGGGGTCTGAGGGGAGAGATTGAGCAGAGGTAGAAGGGTTTGGAGGAGGAGGTATTGACGGCTCCGAGCGGGACTCCCTTGAACGCCGGTCAAACTCTTTTTCCAACGCTTTGTGGCGCCTTAAGGCGTCACGTTGGGTGCCTTGGAAGGTTCCTTGTCCTGTCTAGAGCCCTTAGGTTCCTTGTCCTGCCTGCGCAAGTAGTGGGACTTTGCCTTAGCCTTCAAAGAAGGACGTTTAGAGGGATTGTCGTCTGCCATGTTAGATACAATTACTAGCAAAGGCGGTTGGCACGCCCAGATCAGGCCTGGATGAGGCCGGGTGAAGGTGAAGCTGGCCCTCTCCCCTTTTGGAATTTGTTGTGTACAGAGATAACAGTAAGGTATCTAAGAAATATAGTATGTACAGAAAAATAGATACTCTAATATAAATCTTCCTTATCCTTTTGATTGATTTTTATCTTTATTATGCTTTGTACCAAATGTATATACAGGTTATCCGTATATATTTATATATGTACGAAAAATATTATTGTACAAGACAAAAGTTATTTTTTTTTTTTTTTTTTTTTTTTTAATATATTCCTTTTGTATATGTATTAAGTATATATATATATAGATAGATTTTTTTTTTTTTTTTTTTTTTAAACAGTAACCGTAACAGTGAGAACTTCGTATATCTCAGTACAGGCCAATTAGTCAAATAAACACCTGAGGCCTATGGTAGAAGAAGAGCCTCTGGCAGCAGGCCTCCAGACAAGAAAAATAAAACCGGAGGGGGCTGCAACTTCGCCCAAAAACGGGCTGCGGGAGGCCAACAAGTAATACAAGGGCCAGCCAGGTGGAAGAAATGGGCAGCTAAGCTCTGACCCAAGGCCTGGGGCTCCAATTCGCCGCAGCAAAGAAATTCAAAATGGCGCCCGACCACGATGCGGAGCCAAAATGGCGTCGCAAGCTGAACCGTCGGGACGCCTTCGGGACGGAAGGGAGGGCTTCGCTGGTCAGCACAGCGCCTAGGGCCCTAGGGCGATGACCCTCCCGATCGGTGTTTAAGGTGGGGGAATCCAGCAGTAAAGAAAAACGCGTGCCACGAGGCAACGCGGAGGCAGCGGCGATCAGATAAGGGTGGGGGTCGCGCTATCGCGCTGCGAGCCCGCAGCCTTGCCCCAAGGACGGGGAAAAATTTTCCTTAAGTCCAGACCCTTTGCGCAGGAGGAGGAAGGAAAAGCAAACCTTATCAAGACGAGAGGGTTGTAATAGTAAAGAAATGTGCGATCAGCCAAGGAGCTCTCTGAAACACAGCCTGACTCTTCGAGGCTGAGCAAAAGACAGGGAGACGCTGCGCGATACCACGTGAGGGGCGGAGCGTTTCCTCATCTAAAGCTCAGCCTGCAAGAAGAGGACTCAGAAGCACATCCCAGTCTCTGGATGCTCCGAGCGGCTCGAGGAGAATTAGCAAGAGTTAAGTACTTGGGCTTTCATATTGAAGTGTACAGGCTTTTTAATTCAGTGATGACAGGTTGTTTCTTTTCATTCTCACTGGTCAGGGGGTCATAAAGGAGAGCGCCTGCATCGCAGAGAAGCACAAATAATTCATCACAGGGGAGGCAATTGTCAGATTAAATGGTATTAACCCAGCCAAGGTTCAGCATGCAATTGGAAGACGGTAGCAGAGCTAAGCTCAATTGTATGTCTATTTTCCCTGAACAAAAGAACTGTCCAAGATCATTCCCTCGTTGGATGATTTTCTCTGAAAACAGACATTTGGGTTTTAAGGAGAGAAATCCTGAAGTCCTCAGGTAAAACTTGAGTTCAGAGACTTTTGCTTATTTATTCAAGTCTTTTGAGAGTAGCTGAACCCCTGCTCTATGTTGAATGGAAACAGAAATATAGAGATTTGGGGAAAATAGCTTTGCCTCACAAGCCTCTCTCCCATATATTAGTAAATGGAGGAGACATTTTAGCCAAAGACACACCCTACGTCAGATTAAATTACCAGGGCACTTAAAATGCATTCCTGAACACCAAACACCCCAACTTGGAAGTCTCTTTGGACTCTCTAAATTCTCGTCTTACCTAATTCTATTTTGTTTTCAAAGCTTTTTACATTCAAAACTAAACACGGAAAACACATGTGTGCAGCTAAGCATCATATTCATTGCCAAGCATTTATCTGAGGTATATCCCCCCCTTTATTTTCAAGGCAAATGTACAGGTTTTCCTACACCTCTTTTCTGTTTTTGTGAGTTGGCTTGAGTGTCAAGTTTGCATGCCTAAGGGAGAAAGGACTAAAACTTCAATCTCCTAGTTCAGGGGTCTCCAAACTTGGCAACTTTAAGACTTGTGAACTTCAACTTCCAGAATTCCTCAGCCAGCTATACTGGCTGAGGAATTCTGGGAGTTGGAAGTCCACAAGTCTTAAAATTGGCAAGTTTGGAGACTTCTACCCTGTTTCTCCAACAATACGGCCTCCCCCAATAGGAAGTCCCAGCATGTTTTATAGGCATGAAATGAAATTAACCCCCTCCCCCCAAATTAAGGCCTATATTAAAACATGCAAAATGGGGGGGAAATGGCAGGGGGGCTTGCTGTTAGGAAGTACTTTTGTTGCACACCTGGATATGGTGCTGCTTGCGTTGACCCTGATACAAAATGCCCCACCAATGCCGAGGTCAACATCCAAGCCGTCGCCGCCCACCTGCCCAAAGATGCAAGGGGGGGGGAATTAAGTCACCCCCGAAAAGACGGCCTAGCCATTTTTTGGGGCTCAAAAAAAAAAAAATAAGACCCGGCCTTATTATATGAGAAACACGGTATCTTAGTTAGTCCAATGCTTTAACCAATGAACCAAATTGGCTGTCATGATTTTCTGCTCTATGTATTATTTGTTTGTTTGTTTGTTTTTCAAGTATTTATAAGATAAGAGGTATAAGTATAATGTAGAGGCATTTTGGGGGGGGTGCTATTGGTTACAACCCAGTCAAACCTTGCCTAGGAAGAGAATACTTGGAAAGCTGCATAAGGTGATAGACAGCAACCTCATCAATTTGCCTTCTGATAACTGGGTGTTTTTGTCCTTCACAAGCATCCTTCAAAGGACCAGATTAGTACCCTTTAGAAGAAAATGGAAGCATTCAGATTTATAGCAGGTGGCAGAATGAAGTGACCTTGAAGTGACCTTAGGTTGAAAACCTAAGCAGGTGAAACCCAAGAAAGACGGCTGGGTTGTAGCGTAGAGTGGAAAGTTGGGAGAAAAAAAAAAGAATTCTTGGAAGGCCTAGTTTTCAGATGAGTTCTGTTATCGTTAAAGCACAACTCTACGTGTCCATAAAAACATTAGGATTTGAGGCCAAATTGAGACTTTGTGATAGCCGAAGGCATCACTTAGCCAACTTTTAACTTATCTTTTAAAAAAGAAAAATTAAAGCAAGATGAATATTGAAACATGGTTTCTATCTAAATAGATCTTTTTTTAAAAAAAAAAAATAACACCCCAAAGAAAGGCTCACTTGGTGTTCAGGAATGCATTTTAATTGCCTTGGTAATTTAATTTTCCATCGCTAAGCAGAGTGGTTAAGCTCCATTTTACGACCTTTTGCCACAGCTGTTAAAACGAATCACTGCTTCCCCCACTGACTCGGCTCAAGGTTACAAATGGTGATCACATGACCCCAGGACAGTGCAACTGTCATATGTACATGCCAGTTGCCAAGCACCAGAACGTTGATCATGTGACCACAGGGAATGCTGCAATGGCAGTGTGAAAAACGGTCATAAGTCACTTCTTTCAGTGCTGCTGTAACTTTGATTGGTCACTAAAGAAATGGTTATAAGTCGAGGCGTAGCCGTAGTTGTTTTTCAATGAAGTAAGTTAATCCTGGCCTCTATTCTGTTTTTTTTTTTAATCTCATTTTTATTTTGAAGTCTTGCTTTGGGATCCTTTGTAATGGAAAGTGGTATTGCAATATGTAAATGACATTCAAAAACCTTAAACCGTAGTTGCATTTGCTTTCTTTTATTAGAAAAAATACTCCAGAAAAGTCTACAATCATCTGTCAATTATGAATGGCATACAAGAGATTCATGAAACAATAAGACTTAAAAAAAATACAAATACAAACTATATCTGAAAAACACCTATTTGGCAATGTAAAGAAAAGGAACCCAAGCAATTACAGATGACCATTTAATGAAGATAAAGCAGTAACTGAAGTGCTTAAGCAAAAATTAAAAACAAAAGACAAAACAAACACGGCATCTGTTTTAAATAGTTAACATTGCCACAGATCTTTATGAAATACCATTGTCAAACAGCTACAGTATTCCAGAACCATTCCATGTCAGCAGTGCTTCTAAATCTGCACAATAATAAAATTTAAATGTTTGTGAAAACATTCTAAATCCACCAGGCAACAAACAAGCATTTTACCTTCATTAAGGCAGCTCTCCTTATACAATTCGGAAAAAACAACAACCCCAACTTCTATCTCCCAAAACTTTAGACTTTAATTTATTTGCTGTTTAATTAAAAAAAAATAGTGTAAAAAAGTCGCTGTAGTAATGCAAAAAATAAAATAAAATAAAAAACAAAAACAAAATCCTCCTAAACAGGAAGGGTTAGGTTAATCATGCAGTTTGACTGCATATAAGCCACCTTATTAAGTCATTTATTTTACATTTGTTCCTTCCAACAAGCAAGGAAAAAGATTGATTTCATATCCATGTTCAGCAGTGAGGTGCTATAAACCTTCTATGGATATTATGCATCCTTCAAAGATTTCTGAAAGGATATCAATGTGTTTTGTTCTTATTAACAGTAGTATAGAGTCTCTTAGAAATCCAAGAGACATATTATTGTTAAGAAAGGTGCTTGCTTTAAACAAATTCTGGCAGCGCTAATGACATACAATATCCTTCAATATTATTTCTACCATAATATATACATTTTAACTTCCATGCCTCTAGGGAAAAACATCTACATTTTGTGATATAAAAATATATTACAAATCTGCAAAACTATTTACAAGCAATGTCTCATTCTCTATATGCAACTTTTTTTTTTGTCTCAATACAAGACAAAGTACACAAGTTTTCTATTCCTGTAGGGTTAAAAATTTTTTCGTAAATCCTTGCTTAATAAAGTGAGGAAGCAATTTAATTCTTTTCATAGCCAACTTTGGTGCATAAACGATTGTATTTTTAAATGCTTCTTTTTAAAAAATACTTCTTTTTTGACAAACAGAAACATTTAGGCCAAAAGGAGGGAAAGGGAGACAATATAATCTTTAAAAGCAAGCTGGAGTTTTAAAAGCCAAATAGAATATAAAACCAATGTTGTTTCTTCTTCTTTTTTGTATAGATATTATTAAAGTCTGATTGATATACAGTAATATCTTATGAAGAGGACTGGATATACAGCAACACCTAACATTGATCAACCTCCCCTGAACGAATGAATGAATATATAATTCTGATAAAAATCAAAGTATGCCACCACCATTTTGCTTAAACATGATACCACCACTTAAGGTTATGTGATTGGACACCACAAGTTCACTAAAGTGACAACGGAGATGCTTCACCAAGGATTCTCTCTGGCTGTTGCTTATCAATGATGAGATTTCCCCCCCAATTTTTTTTTAAAAATGTGAGTAACGACTAGGATGGGTTTTCAACTGACAATTCAGGGATTGCCAATTCATCCAATACAAGTTTCAAAAAAGTCACTGAAAACAAAAACATTGGTGAGCATGCCAGAGAAGCTTCACCATTGTACCGTCCCATTAAAGGTATGTTAGACATTTATATATAATATATTCCATAAGATGCTTCATTTTCATTCACAGAATGGTTAGACCAATCATAGGCTGGCAGCAGTCGGACACAGAGGGGGTGGGTGTGCCATGTCTGAGGGTGTGTGTGCCTGTGTATTTGTGTCTGTGTGTGAGTAGATAAAGGTAAAGGACTCAAGGAATGTGCAATTCTAATTCCATGGTCAGTGATTAAGACGGTAGGTTAGGTGCCCCCACCAAGTCGATTTTTACCTCTTCAACCTCTTCTGTGGCATTGTTCTGGAAGGAAAAGGAAACACAGCATTGGTGGCTTCTCAAAGGAAGTTTAACTTGCTCTGGTTAACAGGTTCTTCCTGCTGGGAATTAAGACGGAATTACGGGAAAAACACTTCTACTGCCAGGTAAGAGGACTGGCACGCTTTCTGAGGAGACAACCAGGTTGAAGTCAGTGGGGAAAAATTAAGTATTCGAAACATCTGGAAGCAGAAGGAACGACATATTTCTGTTTATTCTTCAGATACTGATTTGAATTGGAGTTATGTGGATATTATCTTTCAGAAAATGGGGTAAAGGAGCCCACAGAAAATATTCATATTAATCAAAGACTCCCATCTCTCACTTTTCCAAAAAAAAAAAAAAAAGATTAATTAATAAGCTTTTTCATCTCCATAACGGCCCCGGTTTCAGAACTGTATTTATCACAATATTTCCCATTATTTCTGATGAGAATATCTGTATTGCTCCCACTGTACCTCTGACAAAGATTACAATTGTCAAAAAGGCTTTTGTGTATTCCTCAGAGCTTTATATATTTAATTAAGAAACAGACTAAAAATGAGAGGATTTCAGAAACTGGTGCCAGATGTGAAATATGACTTTACATTATTGCACTGTAATTAAAACCCCAAGAAAATGTTAAGGGCCATAAAGCTGCTTTATAATTAATATTGCAAATTTAACTAGTATGATTACTTCTGTTAAATAATATGTTTAACAACATGTATTTTCCCAAGACAAAATTTAAATGGATTAATCTTGAGTATGACAAATAAAAGGTAAGCTAAAAAGTTTCTAGGACTCAGATGAGCCTATAGTATGCAGTTCTATAAACATACTGCTGTGTATAGAAGTTGTCGTGAGAATGATTGAGAGTATGTCCCTTCATGCTCCCTTCACTTAACAATTCCACAATGTTTTGGGCCCATATCTTTCCTATCTCTGCAACCTGAGATTGACTTTAGAGGAGGTCCTTGACTTACAACCAGAATTGGGACTAGAATTCCTGCTGCTAAGCGAGAAGGGTTGTTACAACTGATTTTATATGCTTTTTTGCCATGGTTGTTAAGCAAAGCACTGAAAGTTTATGTTTTTTAGGAAATTTTCTAAATTCCTAGATCCATATTAAATGAATAACGTGGCTGTTAAGCGAATCTGGCTTCCCCCGTTGACTTTGCTTGTTGGAAACCAGACAGTAAGATCACACAATCACAATGTGTGTGCAGGATGCTGCAACTGTCATAAATACATGACAGTTGCCAAGTACCTGAATTTTGATCGTATAACTGTGAGGATGCTGCAATGGTTGTAAATGCAAGGACCAGTCATGAGTCACTTTTTTCAGTGCTGTTCTAAGGTCAACTGGTCACTAAACAAATGACTGCAAGTCAAGGACTACCGGTAATAAAACTTGCTAGGCATTAGAACCTGGAGCTTCTAACATTTAAAAGACCCAATACCAGCAAAAAAAAATAGTTATAACTTTGACAACAAATCATAAAACAGTTCTTTTCAGATTACCTTTGAGGAAAAAAGCACAGGAGATATAATTATGGACACTTATGTGTGTCTATCGAGATTCTCAATCATCCAAGTCATGGTTGTCCCAAAGTTGATTTTACAAAAGGCAACTGGATTTTCTTGGATTTTTTTCTTTGAAAACTTCTCATCCAAGAAGCTTCTTCAGTTCTCTGAAGTTTCTTGGATGAGAAGCAAAATGCTTTCAAGGAAAAAAAAAACCAAGAAAGTCCAGTTGCCTTTTGGAAAATCAACTTTGGGATGACATTTACAGTGTTTTCACAAAATCATACCCGTGTTTCTCCGAAAATACGACCAGGTCTTATTTTCTTTTGGGTCCCAAAATAAGCACTAGAGCTTATTTTGGGGGTATCTTTTTTCCCATGTACGGGAGACCCACTTCTGCTGGTTGGCTGTGGGGCAGGAGGCCGTGGGTGGGGCAGTGTCACCACTGCGAGGTGGGGGTGGGCTGAGATGCCCCACGTGCCCCGCCCTGGCCTATCTCAGGTCCCCCAAAGCCAGGCCATTCATGCCCCAAAACCTGCCTCGCACCACAGCACCAACACACTCAGCCTCCTGCTCCACTGCGGCTGCGAGCAAGCAGAAGTGGGCTGATGTCAGGACATGGATGGCTGGGAGTCAGGTGTCAGGGCGTGGATGACCTGGCTACGGGGGCCCTGAGGTAAGCTGGTGTCAGATGCTTGCGGCAGCTTCACTCCCCGCATCACTGTGAGCAACCAGATGGAACAGGTGGGTGGCCAGTGGCGCTGGTTCTTAATTAGGGCTTATCTTGGGGAGGGGGAGGGCTTATATTAGACGCACAAGTAAAAACATGCTAGGTCTTATTTTTTGAAACAGGTCTTATTTTCAGGGAAACAGAGTTTATTATAAAAAAATATAGACTCTAATTGTATAGTAAAGTTCAACAGTAAATTATGATAGGTCTGTCCCCATCCTAACCCCAAAATGAAAAGAAAAAAGGCATTTAATTTGTTTAAATTGCACAGAGCACTAAGATCTTAAAAGTAATACTATATGTATTACAGGCTGAACAGAATGTGATTTTTTCTTTTTTTTAAAAAAAAGATAAAATTTGGACTTTAAAAAATTGGTATACAAACCAGCATGTGATCTTAAGAGAAGTGATCTTTCAGGATTCCACTGAATGTACCTCCTTTACTAGACTTTCTGTACACCAAGCACAAAAAAGTAAAATACACTCGGTAAATACACATATTTACCAGCCAGAGTTTCAGTTCAAAAGCTGCCATGTGACCTCAAGCCTTGAAAATTAACTTCTGGATGCTGTCAAAACAAGGAAATGTTTCTTCCTCTAACATCTGCCAAAAATATGAGTGAAGGTGAACGATCAAAGAGGAATAGCACTGACTACTTTGGCGACCTGCACTGATAGCAGCTCTGGGACAGCTTCAAAAAGTTACACAAGGCATCAAGTCACACTGGGCAAAGCGAACATCCAGAAATGAGGAGATTTACCTGTATATGTTTGGGTCCAGAAGCAAAGCAGTATCTTTTGGTAGTTTTGATAAGTGAACTACTTTAGTTTTTAATTGATGCCTTTCACTTTCATTTATCCACACATCAGGAAGACTATGAATAAAATAAAATATTCAGAAAAAAAAAAAGGTCAGTGATTCACTCTCCATTATCACTACTGGTAAAAGAGCTGCTGTCAATTCTTATGGGGAAAAAAAAAAAATCCACGCCAACATTGCACTGCCAAAAAGATTTGGCTGGAAATCTGCTTCTCTCTGAGCATCACAGTCAGCTTAACTTGTAATTCCAAACCTTTTTGTTGCAGGACAAGGCTCTCCCCCTCTACATCCAAAAAGGCTGCATCTCTTTCAGGGAGTAACGTTTTATTTCTACCATTTTAGTTATGATGATTGGGATAGGAGGCTCGCCCAAATTAAGCATCCGTAGGCACAAAATTCTATGCCATTTTCTAGAACGGGGGTGTCAAAATCGCAACAACGTGTAACTGCAACTTTCCCCTTTGCTAAACCGGAGGTGGACGTGGTCAGCGCATGACGAAGCCAACCCGTGGGCCACGAGGTTGACGCCCCTGTTCTAGAAGCCCTATATGATTTGACAGTAGCTCAACCTCTCTATGCAAAGAGATAACAATAATATTAGTTTGGCTCTGAGGATAGCATTCTCAACAATGTAAAGGAGTCCCTGTGGATTTTACCCTGCTAGTTGTAACCGACTTTCAGGGGTGGTGCTCATCTCTGTTTCAAGGCCATTGAGCCAGTGCTATCCAAAGTTATTTCCATGGTAGTATAGACGGCATGATGACATGGAGTGGTGTTACACCTTCCCATCAAAATGGTGCCTATTTATGTACTCACATTTGCGTGCTTTCGAACTGTTAGGTTGGCAGGAACTGGGGCGAGGACATGAGCTCACCCGGTTATGTGTTGCTCGGGTCTCAAACCTGAGCTACTGGCTTTCAGCTGACAAGTCCAGGGTCTTAACCATTGAGCATAATGTGTATCTACTGGGAGCTTTTCAAAATCTCACATAAGTAGCATTAATTACAATGATTAATATTATTATTCAAAATAATAGCACCCCCAGGCAGTGACTTTATTTAAATATCCATGCATTATTTCTTCAAAGCTAACTAAAAGTTTCAACTACCCTTCTGTTAGTGAAAAACATAGAACCAGTTTCAATTTGGGAAACTGAACTACAACTGTCTACTTTTGAAAAGCAATGGCAAATATGTGAAAGACATTTTCCACAAATTTATTTTGGCCAGTGTTAAGGAGCTTTCAAAAAGTTAATTGAGAAATGGACGTTTCATCCTGTCCACTGAACTGAGTTAAATTGAATTAAAATTAAAACAGAATTGTGCCTCTGTTGAAAAGGATAGAAAAAAGGAATATATACCGGTATGTTCTATATGTGAACATACTGTTTAAAAATTGCTAATTTCTGATACCCTGATTTTTTGTTTATTGAAAAAGCTAATTATAGTTCAAATGAGCATTGCTGATTTTAATATTGGTAATGAATGTATCTTTCCATAATGATTTCAAAGCCCTTTTAGCAACTGCTTCTGTGGTGTTAACAAGGTAACAAAAGCTTGCAATCTTTAGCAAAGTTGAAACATCATATGCATCTTCAATGAAAAAAACTAAAGAACATTCAACAATATATATTGATTGTATTTACTGATTATACAAGTAAGAATATTTCTGCTATTGGCCACCTTTTCTGTTTAGTTTTGGAAACGTGCTAATTAACACAGGGTTAAGGCATATACCTTCTTTCCAATATGTTCAAAAAAACTCAAACAAAATTTAACTCAGCTATGGATGTGTTCAGCACTGTAATAAGGGTAAAAGTCGCTTTCCTTTTTGACTTCCTAATGAATATTACTTTTGCTTAATGAAGACTCAAATGCATGAATTAACTTGGTAATTTTAATTCTCCATCAGAGCTTTATAACAATGCTATGAGCCTAAGTCACATGAACCTCTTCAGTAAGTTGAAAATTCTGTGTATGCTTGTGTAAAATACAATATCGTAATTTTTGCAGGTGCCCAAATTATCTACTACTGAGTATAAATACTTACATATCTTCTGGAGTCCAGTGAAGCAGCAACTTAACTTTTCCAGAGTCCTCTTTCCTTTTAGCTATTACCTAAAAGCAAACATGAGAAAAGCAACTTGAAATATTTATGCTCTTTCTTGAATTCCCTGCCCGTAAAAATATCTGGTCCAATAAGTGTTTTGGTTTACAGTTTTTTTTTTCATGGATTCTGATAGACATCGAAGCAGCTTTCTTCTTCTCTAAAAACAGTTTACTTTTGAGATGATGTTCAAATTTATGTGAGATGATGCTAATATACACATAGTTAGTTCCCTTTTCAATGTCTGCCTCCATTTTCTGAAACAAATATATCATGTTGACTAGGGATTTCTGGGAGTTGAAGTCCACTCATTTTTGAGTGGCTAAGGTTGAGAACATTGACATACACTGGCTGCTTTTCTCAAAGCTGCCACCCCATGCTGCCATGTTGCCACCTCAAAACAGCTGGGGAAAGTTTTTGCACATTATATGTATTTTGCATCCTGTGGAAGAAAACAGTAGGTTTCTTAGTTTAACTCATATAAGACATATCAAATCGGTTGTTTGCCTTCAACATCATGAATGGACTGCATAAAGAGGTAGCTCAAGCCCAAAAGTGGAAACGTCTTGATGTTCTGCAGAAATATTAAGCACAGGATAAAAGCCACACAGACAAATAAGCTTGTAATTGCACGTTTCAGACACATTTCTAGAATTCTGTATCTGGTGTAACAGGGATTGGAGCTGTTTTCAAAGCTAATGGGTCCCTGGGAAATTTAGAAGCATGAAAGATAAAGACTTGTGGATAAGGCTGCTTGAAGAAATGTAGAAACAGGACTTAAAATGCCATGGCGTCAGAGGGAATTGTTTAGGCCGACTCCCAAATTCTGATTGCTCAAACATTTTCCAGTCTGGCTTTTTTCCTTCAAGCATTAAGACCACATTGTTAGTGGAGCCCGATATAGGCAAGTCTGGGGACTGAGAATGATATATGAGGGTGCCTCAGCTTTTCTATTTTCTATGTTTATTTTTAAATGTATTTTTGTGTTATGTTGTTAGCTGCTCAGAGTTGTTTGGTTAAGGTGGGCAACCATATATATTTTCTAAATAAATAGAAAAGGCAAGCCTGCCTCAAGCAGGGAGCCCTGGTAAGAAAATTAGGAATGGAGTTGATTTAGAGAAAATGGCAAACACTGTAAACCCCCATTGCGTAAAACCAGTGGAAATACTGCATATTTACTCCTCTCTTGGAAAGCTGCCTTATGCATTAAGGTAAAAAGCTACACACAGAGGTTCTCAAAAGAGAATCAGAGCTCATCCTAATCAGTTCAAGTGATTAGGGCACAGGGGGGTTGCATAGGAGCTTCCACCTTCTAAGTCATGTTTGAACATTAGCATCTAATTTGAAAAGTAGAAATGATGATACATTATTATTTTCTTATCCTGCATCCTAAATTGTTACGCTCGCTCTAAAAGAACCCCCCCCCCCCAAAGCCTTAATGCAGTATTATTAGCAAAGATTCTATACAAGGATCTATAAAAGTGTATTTTTAAAGGCAATCTTTCAAAGAAAGTATAAATATTGTTAAATGCTAGCCAGGTATTCTAGCAAACATCAGCAACAAACGTATATAAAACAGAAATACAAGGCTGATCGTAAAGCAAGTTCTAGAAACTTGGAAATTACAACTGATGTAAAAACATGCCTGAAATAGTTTTACCTGTTTCCATGTTATTTTCTTAAAATTAAAATAGGTGCAAGATGTCTGGATGTACCGTAACTCTGTTTTCAAACCCATGGAAAGCACTTCACAAATACAAAAGCCAAAAGAGAGAAGGCCCAACTGGCCAGATAATATATTTTATGTATCAATCAAGATATCAAAAGAAGAAGAATTACTACATTGCAGGTGTCATTTACAACTTGGTGTCATTTAAACATTCTAGACTATTATTCCAATAACTATCGTCAGTAAATTGGTGAATTAGTGAGGTATTAAGAAAACTCTAGTTCAAAACATCTGGAGGGCATTAATTTCAATATTCTTTTTATGTGGATTCAGAAGATCCCTCAGAAGGTATCTTACCAAGTAACAACAATGAGCCTTATCGAGGGCGATGGGGGAAAGCAACAGCTGAGTTCCTCATGAAAAGAAATTTCTTTTCAAAGCTCCTGTGGTCATCTTGGTGAGAGGAATGGGAAGACTTTTGCTCAAGACTTTCAAAGCAGAAACAAATAGCCACAAATCAGCAATCAGAGTATTGCTTGATTTGTCTTCAAAGGGTTGCAGGAGCATTCATAGGACTGCGAAGATTCTGACAAAGAAATTAATACCTTCCGCACCAAAAAAAACTTTCCCGTTTCTATTGCGGACTTTTTGAAAAGTCAATCTTTACCAAGAGTGAGGGTTACATATATGCAAATGGAGTTCTGCTGACCTCTCCTGGAGAACCACAGAAACAACTCAAAAGATGTTAGCTACTCTTCCAAATTATACCATTTAGTTTCAGCCACTAAACATTTTGAAACGTGCAGCACTCATACAGCATCTGCCTGTCACTGCTTGAAGCAGCTGTGCCTTCTCCCAGAATTTTATTGCAAGAGTGTTGCTAATAATTCTCATTCTCAAATCTGCAAAATCCTCACTTTTATATCCACCATCAGATATTGCACTTAGATCTCCAGAACCACAGACGCAAGATTTGAAACGGCTGATGATTCGTGTGCTTCCTACTCCTTTCTTCTCAAGCCACATAATTGTCAAATTTATATAGCTGCCAATCTCACCAGAAATGACTTTTTATGGATTCGATCAGCCTAAATTAGACACAGGTGAATAATGACTGCTAAGTTCTGATTTGGATCCATGTTCTGAAGTAGAGTAGCAAGGAATTTCAAGCTAACTATAATCAGTCCGATGCCAAAACCCTAAGAGCAATACCTTACGTAGCAATGTCTCTACTAAGGGCTTCTGCCCAGGTGTAGCCACTCAGATCTCATCTCCTTCCCTATAACCCAGACAACCAGCCCATAGTCATTCTTAAGTTTTGCAATAGGAGACTGGAGTAGGGTTGTGAAGTACTTTGCAGCCCACTGCAAAAAAGGTGTGTAAATAACTTGTGGATGAAGAAAATTTACATAAGTACTGACCCCAAAGAAGGATAGGACAATGGGCCATCACACAGACAGCCAAATGGTCGGAATTGTTCTCTCTTTCTAGGACAATCTTGCAAGTGGGAATAAGTGAAGTTAACTAAAATTAAAGAGTAGGATTGAATCCTTCAGATATCCTCAGCAATAACTCCCATAAGTCTCATCAATCGCCTGGCTAGTTAGGGTAAAGAGGAACGTCAATTAAAATACTGGGTAAATTATAGTAAGATGGAGGGACATTTGCATACAGCATGACATGCTCCAAAATATACTTGCACCTAAGTAGGGAAGAACAGTCAAATGACTGATAAGTGTCATAGCACAATTTCTGTCATCCTTTCAACACTTACAAAAATAAAGCTATTTTCTCTCATTACTGCTTTCAGGCAAAGTAGGGAATTCTTTCCAATCTCTTTATTAGCTCTACAAACATAGGAAATATTTGTATTTTCTTCTCTGCAATTACACCCTCTCATCCCAAAGTCCCTGCTCTGCTACCTTATTGGGGTGATGGAAGGGGATTCGAGAGAGATGGGCGAAGGACACCAGGAAAACACGTCAAAAGTATGCATGCCAAACAGGGTCACCTAAACCATTAAGGAACATCTGAGGCTCTTTTCGAGCACTAATGATACTTATGACCCTAAACCCTTCAGGAGGTTCAATCGCTGAGGTTGCTGTAAAAGGAGAAAGAAAATCCAAAGTGGCAAAGACGGAATTATAACGGGAACACAGAACGTAAAACCACAAATATGGGATGCTCGAGGCAGAAAAAGCAAGACAAAGTGATGATAGAGATTGACACCTTAAGCATTAGATAATTGAAACTGATTGGAATTGGATGCTTTTGAGTGAGAAAATCGTACTTGTTAGGGATAACATTGGTTACCTAACTTATTTGGGTAAAATAATATATAGAGACTATGATTGTGTGTATCACTTTAAACTGTAAACCAAGTTTTTGGGTGCGGTTGTAAAATCACCATAAGAGGGAGCAAGAGAGCTCACTGTTTGCTCGGCTTTTACTGACAATGATGGCTTGATGGTGATAACTGCGTGTTTGCTGAGAGAAGAAAAGGGCTTTGATTTTTCTTCATATCTCTGACTGCAAAAGAGATATATCATTGGACTGATTGATTGTAAGTTTAATGAACTCTTTTTCGACACTGGACTTTGCAAACTGAATAACCCCCGGACTGACTGAACTTAGTGTATGACATATGGACTGTTTTGACTATGCTATAACTCTTGCTGGAATAAAAACTATTTAACTTGCACAGTGTATCTGTCTTACTGATTGTAAGCTACTACAACGTTTTGTCTCACATATCTGCCTGCCTGCTAGACTGCCGTTGCACGTTCTGCTAGGGTGTATATCCCGAACAGTACTGTTTACTACGCAGGACCCAAAAACGAAGAAGAAACAGCCCCACTTTCAGTGAGAAAGGATATAGGAGGACAGGACCTGTGCACAATGCAATTGAGGACCAAATATCATCTGTATTAGAATTTGCAGATAATGTCCTTTAAAAAGACGCTCATCTAAGTTTCTACTTCAACCACTGATGCAAGATGTCATGTTTTATGGTCAAGGTCAATCTGAAAATGACAGAACATGCAAGCAAGAGTTGCCGCTTATGACTAGAGACTGGAATGTCAAAGTTAGAAATATAGGAGCAAAATGTAGCAAAAAGTATGGACCAGGAAACAGGAATTAAGAACAACTTATCACCTTCTGGTTTCTTTAGTTACAGCACATTCATTCTTCAAGCAGAACAATTTCTGAATACATAGAGGTCATTAGATGGAGACTACAGAAGATCCCACTGATTATTGATACAAACAATTGTAACAGATCAATTAGCCAGCAAAGACAGGAGTGGATTGCAGGGAGAAAAAAATCATGAACTGATTATGTGCAGGTTCCATACCAAACTAAAGAGGAAGATCAAAGCCAAAAGTTTTCACAACATAACCTTGAATGTATACCTACCATTTTCAAGAAGTATCAAGAACTGCTTTGAAGCCCTGGACCTCACTGAGAGAGAACCAGAGAAATTGTTAAATGAAATCAAAGAGGTTATAAAAGGTAAATGTAGAACAAGACTGTCAAAGACCAAGAAATAGAAGACACCAAACAGGATGCCAGAACAGGTGATAGAAATTGCCAGGAAGAGGAAGGAACCAAGAAAGTCAAAGATCTCAGGAAGAACTCAAACCAAAAAGAAAAAAAAATGTAGAGAGCTGTTAAATGAGATAAGGAACAGGATTACAGCAGCACCTGTATCTAGTTAAGAAATATGAAATAAAAATAAATTAAAATATATGAAATAGAAACAGAAAGGGAAAATGCAGATAAACTTCCAAAAGATCACAACACCTCGGAGATTCCAATCTCAAATCAATATGCTAAAATGAACAGGTAGCCATTCAGAAAAGATCGAATAGAAATGAGAGGAGATTTCAACATCTAAGATATCTTTCATGATATTCCCTATTCAGAAGTGTGAGCTACAAAGTTGGAAATCAGATCAGCAGACAGGTAGGATAAACTATAAGAATTGAAGGAGCATCTACAGAAATAGAAGAGAAAGCAAAAGAAGAATCTAATAAAGGTTCTAATCACAGCAGCGAATCTGGAATGACCCAGTGGCTGGTTGACAGATTGGAAGAGGTCAGTCTTCACGCCAATATCAAGGAAAGGAGGCTTAACAGATTGTACAAACTACTGCACAAAATCCTTAATTTCACATGTTAGCAAAATTGATGTTCAGTGTCATCTAACGTAGATTATCATCTAACGTAGATTACAGGCCTAAATGGAAAAAAGAGATGCCAGATGTTCAACCTGGCTTTAGAAAAAAAGCTAAACAACAAAAGGCTTTGCTGATACACACTGGATAATTGTCACAGAATACTAAAAAGAAGTGAAAGCATTTGACTGACTACAAAAAGCCCACGTTGACCATATTAATCTGTGGAATGTCTTTAGGGAATGACAATCCAGATCATCATTGTCCTCACTGAAAGCCAGAGTATGGATGGAACCTGGAAAGATAAAATTGACTCCAGGTTGAAAAGTGAGTGAAACAAAGCTATATTGCCTTATTTATTTATTATGCTGGATATATTTTAAGGGAAGATGGACTGGAAGGAGATGATTGTGATTTTAAAATTGGAAAAAGAAACATCAATAACTTGCTCTCTGCTGATGACACTTTTCTGTGACAGATGAAAATGCAAATAATCTGCAAGCTCCAACAATAAATATCAAGGAACAGCTAAAAAAAATGAGACAACTCATTGTCTTGTTTTTTTCATGTGAAATAATTGCAAAATTACCAGGCTCAAATTATTATATTTTGGACACATTACACAAAGGCCTCACTGTTTTGAGAAGTTTATATTGCTAAGGCAAGTGGAAGGAAAGTCGGGGGAAAGGAATGACTGCCAGCAAGGTGGATAAATTCAATTGCAATTAGTACGAATGCCGCATTAAGAGACCCGAAAGGAACCTGGAGAATATCAACACAGTCAATAAGAGTCCACACTGATTTGATGGCACTTAGACTGGGAATGAAGTAACAAGTGTCTCTACAGCCCTTTATGTTGTGTTTGTGTGTTTGTGTGAACACAGGGATGAGTTGCATTCTCTGGTTCATGTGATGGAAAGAAGGCAGTCCTAGAACACAGGAGCTGGCGGCTTTCTGGACTACTGCTCTATTACCTACCTCTCTCACAGGGGTCGGCAGCCCCTGGCCAGATCATGCCAATTTCAGACCTCCATTTTTCTTTTGTCAATTTCTCTGCCCTACCAAATTTGTCACCTTGTGATCTGACGGGAATGTCAAATTCGCGGTGTCATATCGTCACATGATGTATCATGACTTTTCCCCCCTTCGCTAAACCGGGGGTGGGCATGGCCAGTGCGTGACTCATCCAGCCACCGGCTGAGAGTTTGACACCCCTGTATTATGAGGAATCACCATATTTATGGACAGAGTTCTGAGCCTCTTTACCTAATTTCTTTCCAACTTTCCACAAAGTTGGAAAGAATAAATATATAGCCCGGAGAACTATTTGAAGTGCTAGGATAGTATTTCTGACAGCAGAATTCAAATGGTCATTTATCCATGGCTGTGATTAAGATGCTGGATGAGCCTCATGAATCACTTTCAACTGGTCATTCTCAGAACAATCTGCCTGAGAATTATAATGGAGAGAAACTAAATGCAGGGAGGCTCTGTAGACCAGAAAGTCCTGAATGAAAGATATGCAATAAATTTAACCAATTAAAATATGAAAATTGCTGAGTAAACTTGGAGAAATCACAGCCTTAAGCAACTTTATAGGGCTACAGTTATTTTTCTATGTTCTATAGTAGGGCTGTCAAACTCGCGGCATGTGGGCTGGATGCGTCATGGCTGGCCACGCCCTCGCCAGCGAAGGGGGGGAAAAGTCACGATACGTCACGTGACAACAAGAGTTTGACACCCCTGTTCTACAGGGTAAAAGGAGAGGAACATGAACTGCATATATTTTGGGAAGAAGAGCACAGAAGTCTCTGCAGAAGACTTTTCAAGCAACATTATCTAAATTAAATCTGTAATAACAATGCACAATGATGTATATTTCAGTGTAGAAAGGCTGTTTGAAAATATTGAAGATATTATAAATATACCAAGCATGGTAGATAATAATACTTACCGTACTGTGAAATACAACACTGTGGCCTTTTCCCAAACTTTCTATGTGAGCAGAAAGGTTAAAGCAAATAGCTCGATGCCGTATGGCGTCCAAGGTCTGTGTATCGAAGAAGTCATGAGGTCTTGCTAAGGAAGGGGGAAAAAAACAAAGCAAGCCTTCAACTACAATGCAAGGGTGTATGCAACATATTTAAATGTTCAGCTTTTTTATCTTACTTTAAGGAAGAAAGATTACGCCTTCTGCTTTCATAGCACACAGGCTGTAAAACTGGATATATCTACGATGATTCTATTTTTAAAATTATCAAACTGTTCTTACTATGAGGAAGTCATCTGCTAATGTTTCACTGAAGTTTTGCCTTTTGTAATTTAAATGCAATATTCCAAAGTCTGCATTCAGGTGAGAAAGGGACAGGTTTAGAAGGGCTTTTTCTTCTGAAAAACCCTTTTAGGCATTTGAAAACTGGAATTACATTTTCCTCTTTCGAAATTAACCCTTCCCAGTGCATTCAGTGTTAATTTTCCCGTCTTCAAATCAATATTCTTGATCTTCCCTGGACCAATTTTTATAATTTTTTTCTTTCTTTTCAGAACTTGACATAACATTCAAGGAAAGGATCTGATAAACAGAAGATAAAGTGAAACTATTACTTCCTGGGATTTGAAAAAAAACACTTTGTAGTAACATTAATAAAACTATGTTTGTTTTATTTTGCAACCACATCCCACTGCCATCTTACTTTCATTTGCAAGCAACTAGTATTACAAGATTATTTAAAAAAAAATAGCAAAAACTTCCATTTATCAGGTTTTGAAGCAATAGGTTTTGGATTTAATAAATATCAGTCCCAACCTCTCCCAGAATACACAAATCCATAGTTTAGGAAATATGCTGCCTATGTGTGCATTAACATACCTTCTTGGGCAGGCGTGTTAAACTCAAGGCCCAGGGGCTGGATCCAGCCCTCAGAGTGCATAGATCTGGTCTGCGGGGCTGCCCTGGAAATAGTGAAGGACCGGCCCATGGTGCCTCTGCCAGAGAAAACACAGCTCACGAGGGCCACATGCGGCCCTCCCGAGAGCCGTTTTTGCTGGCAGAGGGTCGCAGGAGGCCGTCGCAGCCAAAAACGGAGCTCAGGAGCCTGTTTTCACTGGCAGAGCGCTTGGGCAACCAGAGGCGGCCCCAACACATGCTGGCCACACCGATTCTGGCCTCCTGAGGTCAAACACAACCCTGATGTGGCCCTCAATGAAATCGAATTTGACACCCCTATTCGTGCACAACTGGTTCACTGTTATTTGTTTTATTTATGTATTGTTCCTCAGAAACATCTTAGTTGGTGATTTCTGGCTTCCAGCTTCTTAGCATTTAAGGCCTGACATTTATGATAACCTGGCTCAGCTTTTGGTGCTGCCTTTTTAATTATATTTTTCTTTTTGCTGCTGATTCCTTTTTTTTAGGTTTGGCTCCTTGATAAACCCAGACCAAGAAGCTGAATGACAGGCATTCCCTATTTCTAATGGTCCTTTAAATTGAGGCTGCAATACACTGCTACTAAGCCAGATATCTCCAATGTTATACCTGTGTGCTTAATTAACCTCAGTTAACTTGGCATTGCTCCCTGTTATTCATAAAACATACATATATTTTTATAGCCATGGAGGGTCATTTTCAGATACAATCAACGATTAGGTTAGTGGATGTCCATCCATAAGGTTCCAGAAACAGATACAATCTGGAAAACTAAATCTTTCATAAAATATTTGCTTAACAGCTCATATTCTTTCCCTTTCCAGTTTTATTCCATGGAAGATTAATCTTCATTCAACAGCTTCTCATGACTAAATAGTTTCATAATACCAACCAAGATATAATAAATGTAATTATATATTGCTAAATATGAAACAATACAAGAAGTTTCTGGATTACAGCTAGTGTGAACCACACAGGGCTATAATTCTACCCCTTGACCCTAGAACTTTATTTTTTTAATTAAAGCAGCTTGCATCTCTTGCTTATTTGTAGAAAATACTTCAACACTAGCTGTTGTATGATTGCAATTATTTAAATCCAATTCAAAGACAATGAGATAAATACAAAATGTAAGAAAGTTTAATTCTGATTTATCACACTGAGCATATAATGCTACTGATTTGAGCTCAACTGAACCACAATAATGTGAATAGGAGATTTGAATTATACTTTGCCACTTTAATAACATTATTTTTATGTTCTTGAAGAAGTATTTGATCTAACATTGTTTTCATTATGTGGACTGCAATCATGGGGAAAATGGGTGCTCACAGACACTTTCAAAATTGAGCTGGGTTTTTTTTTAATATACTTTTTGTGCTAAAAATTTTTTTGAAGGCATCCAAATCCAGGTTGGTGAGCTGAATAAATTGCCCAAATTTATGGTTCCTAGTTCTCTTCAGCTGTTCAGCAGAGACACTATTATAACTATCAAATGAGCATACATTAAAATATATATTGAGGTAGATTTCCTTCATCACTTGTCCACTATAGTTAGATATATCTCAAACAGGAAAAAAAACAGAACAAGGATAACACTTCATCTGATCATGCACCAAAATCATCTGGCATCAGTGAATTAAATCCAGCAATGCTAAGCTTTGGTTTTTTGAAGAACACCTTCGTGCAAGATTAAGTCAATGAAGATACGGATCACTTCATAATTTTCAACAAACAATATTATATTTAAACAGGCAGTGGGAATAGGAAAAGCCTGTATGTGACATCAATCAGTGATATGTATCAAAGTATTCATATGTCACACCTGCCCTGCCTTTAGCACTAAAAGATGAAGTTAATCATTATCAAGTCAGAAGGCTGTAGGAAACTAGTAGAATACTCACCGAAATATGGCAAACAACAGAAAAATAAACAAATATGTTTTAACTAAGCTTATATGAGGAAATCTGGAAAGTGGCACAGTGGCAACACACTGGAAGAGGTACATAAAATGCAGTACGTATTAATACAAAAGAAAAGACACTTTAAGAGAATGAACAAACTATCATACAAATAACCTTGATTTTATAAGCTAGTAAAATGATGCTCAGGCTCCCCAATGCAGATTAGACACCCACACAGAAAAAGAGATGCCAGATGTTCAAACTGGCTTTGGAAAAGGCCAAGGAACATGAGACCTAATTGCTGATGAATGCTAGGTAATTGAGAAAGCCAAAGAATATTTAAAAAAAGCCACCATGTATTTCATTTATTATAGAAAGTCCTTTGATGTGCTTAGTGCTTAGAAAAATGGAGATCCCACAACATCCCATTCTCCTCTTGGGATACCTATATACAAATGAGGAAGCCACAACATGGACAGAACATGGCGAAATGGAGAGTTCCAGATTGACTTAGGGAGTGCAACAAGGCTATTTTTTTCTCCCCTTATCTACATGCTGAATATATATTAAGCAAAGCTGAACTGGAAGAAGATCAATGTAGTTTTAAAACTGGAGGAAGAAAAACCAATACCCTGTGTGTTATGAGATTACTCTGATAGCAAAAACACCAAGGATCTGCAAGCTCTAGTAATAAAAGTTAAGAAGAAAAGGGGAAAAGGGGGTCTAAAATTATATATTGTGTAAAGAAACACGTGATATTAGGAAGAACAATCACTATTAGAATTGACAATGAAGATACTGAAGTAATGGATAATTTCTGCCTTTTAGGATCAACCATCAATAGTAAAGGAAGAAATAGTCAAGAAAATAGCGCGCACTGGCACATGGTAGAGCACCCGTGAAAGCCTTGGAAAATATATTCAAATGCAGTGATTGTCCATTACTTACAAAGATCAGAACAGTGCAAATTATGGTAATCCCTGTGAAAGCTGGAATTTGAAGAAGCAGGAAGGAAGACTATTGAAATTTCTTGAAACTTGGGGTTGGAGAAAATACATGAGAATACTGTAGATAGCTGAGAAAACAACCAAACAGATCTCTTAAGCAAATGGCCATGCTCCAACTATCCTACTTTGGATACATTTTGGGAAGATTTGTCTCTCTGGAGAAGGCTCTAATACTAGTAACATTAGAAGAAAAGAGGACAATCAGAAGCAAGATGGATGAATTCATTCATGGCAATGGATGTGCCATTAGAAGACCTGAAATACCAGGGTTTTTTTGTCATGAGGAAAAATATATGTAGCTGATAAGAGCTGATAGCAGTTTGATGGCACATAATCAAACAATATATTCAATACTTAAAGCTATAGTCACAGAGAAATGAAAATGCATTCATGAATAAACATGCAACTTAACAATGACTTGGGTTTATGTATCAGATTCAACTATAATGTTTTTGACTTTAGCTTAATGTGTTGCATGAATCCCTATGGCTTGGAAATCATTTTTCACTAACTACAATAATGTTTGTAAGACAAAACATGACTTTCAATCAAACCAAAGGAATCAAGTCAAGCTACCAGAACATCATAGCTTGAATCAGGAGATCTAATTAGCTGCACCAAGAAAATTCTCATCCAAACCTCCCATAAAGTTCTAGAGGAGTCAATGACTTTCAGAATACTGTGAACATGCCAGGATCCTATAAGGGGAAGGAACTTTGATACAGAAGCATAATTCAGCTCTATGTCCTATGGCTTCAATTCCAAAGCTTATTTATGCTTTATTATTTTGATTTAAAACCATGCAAATATCTGCCAAGCATAGATAGATTCTGAAACACAGAAACACATGAACCACTAATGTTCATAATTTAGATTCAGGAGGATTATGATTATTTTCAACAACACACCTATTCCATGATTGAAACATAACATTTTTTATTACTGTCCTAGAGAATTTTCATTTTGTGATTATGAGAATTTTGATTAATTAACCAAAGTGCAGGCAGGATGAATACTACTGAAATACCAAGAACTGCAGATCCAATTCTATCCTCAGGAATTAGGAATGTACATTTGTATTCTATTTTCTTCTTTAATTCCAGATGTTTGCTGTGTTTTTACTTCTTTTGTTTTCATACTTTTTTACAATTTTAAGTCACCTACAATCAATTTACAGGTTGGGTGGTCATACCAAATAAACTCTTAAAACCAACCAGGATCCATCTCCAATCCAAAAGATTCTAACTGAAACAAATTATCTGGATTGAGGCTTGGCCTGGGAAATGCCATTGGCTGCTGTGGTGGCTGATCTTTCTGGGACCTTCCAGACATTTCAGTGGCATTTGTTACCATTGAACCTGCATCTTTCTGGCTCACCTGCCTGGATTAGAAATTAGATGCTAGAATATATTTATTGGTGGTTCTACTCCTACATGAGTGGTGATATCAATCACAAATGAAGGAGGAGAAACATTCAAGGCCTTGGTTATTATGTGTGGTTCCTCAGGACTCTCCTTTATACTATTTAATATCTATGTAAAATCACTGTGGGAAACTGCATCTCTCTCTCTCTACAATGCGGTAACTCTGCTATGCAAATAACACTCAATTGTATACTGCCACCCCAGGCCAAGCGAGAGACCTCGTGCTTACATCCTGGGAGGATCTGAATGGGATAAAGTAAGTTCAGATTGAGCCCCTCCGAGACAGAGCTGCTATTTTTCAATAGACCATGGGATATCCAAACAACATCAGTTCTCAGTAGTCATACTGAATGGAGTTTGTTCCCAATGAAGGAACTGATCTTTAAATGTCAGGAAGTACTGTTGTCAGGATGGGGCAGGGAGATGGGGCATTGCCCAGCTTCAGGTGTTAAACCAGTTATGGCCCTGCATGGACCCAGAAGCCCTAGCAAATAAATCACATTTTTCTAACCACTGAACTGGACTATTGCAACATGCTCTGTTTGGGGCTGCCACTGGAAACTACTTAGAACAGTGGTCCCCAACCTTTGTGGCTTGGCGATCCCATGGGGGAGGGAGGAGAGGGGAAGTGGGCCGCATGAGTGGCAGGCTGTTGCGCACATATGGAGCCCTTGCACAAGAGGTGGACTGGTGCACATATGTGCAAGTTTCCACCAGCCCATTGTTGGTGCAAGTTCAACTGCGCGCGCACACATGATCCGGCCAACCCTCACATGGCCCAATTCCAAATAGGTCACGGCCCGGTAGTGGGTCGCAGCCCAGGGGTTTAAGACCCCTGACTTAGAAGGTACAAAACAGAGGAACTAAAATGTAGCCATCTACCCCTACATGCATAATAATACATATTTTAAGTTAGTTTTGGTTATGGTTCCGAGTCTATTAAAAAAAAAACCTGAAAGTTACCTTTCAAAGCTCAACACAGCACAGTATCCAGTTACCTCAGTGATTCATTGCTAGGACAGGATCTGCTTACCTGGTTTGATCATTACAAGAGGATTTCAGAGTTCCTCCACTTTTTGAGATAGATGGGAGCGGACAAGGCAGCACATTACTTCAATGGTAACCCCAACTTTATGGAATTCTTTTCCCATCTCTGAATCTCTTGGCTTTTCAATACCAAATTATAACACTTTCATTTCATCAAACAGAATCATGACATTTTTGTTTTTTACTGGAAATGTTAGTTGTTTGGCCTAGTGTTGTTTTAATGTTTGCAACATTAGAAATGTTGTAAAATAACTACAGAGATATACATATTCCCATTTAAATTTAAAAATTTAAAAAAATAACTAAGGGAAGGGAAGCTATCTTGCTATAAAATGAAATACCAACCTTTGCCATCATCTTTCTTTCTAAAAAGTATTTTAAGCCCAACATAGGCTCCAAAGGCAATTATTTAAAAACAAAATTAATAGGCAATTTGAACAGGACTTTGTTTTGAAGTCTGTATAAGAAAAAAAGCACAACTCCAAACATAATCTGGAATATTAAAAAGTATGCTGTAGGCTGCAAAAGGATCCCCATAAAATCCTCCAATGTTTATATCCTTTCCTTGGTGATAAATAAATGCACAAGAAAAAAAGCATTTTTTTGCTATCAACACATGTGAATCATCAACAAGAGCCAACATGATCCTGTAGAAACTCCTAAGATTATTTTATTGCAATGTAGGAAGTAGGAGAGTTGACTCCCCCCCGAAACTGTTGGACTTATAAACCATGGTTTGTTCTAATCCTGACTTACCTGGGAAAGAAGCCAAATAGTTTGTGTGTCACAATAAGCAAACCTCAGAAAGAGCATTCCTTGGTTTGCTTAGCTAGTCCCACTAGTGGAAGCTAAGTGGGAGCTATTGAGCAGCGTTCATTAAGCACGCTTGCTCTTTCACAGCGAGTCAGAATTCTGGCTTACCATGACGTGTGACCACTCCTATTCTCTTGTCAGTGGTTAAGAGTTCCCCAGCACAGTCTGGCACCAGCCCTATAGAGGACAGCAGAGTCAAGGCCTTTATATATCCAATATCCTAAAACCTTAAACGTTTTGTGAAATGAGTGGCTGATTCAATACAAGTGCAGTTATCACCTATGCCACTGCAGAAGTCATTTTTTAACTCAAGACCATAGCAGTATTAACGTCCATCTTGAAAAAAAATGGATTTTGCCAATATAGATCCCCCTCCATTTTTTTTCATGGATCTTATCTTACGGGAGCTTTCCTCTTTGAAGCATCCCAGCCGATAATGGACGACTTGCCAAGTTGTTGAAAGAGAAAGCAGGAGTGCAGAAAGTGCTCTGGGTTCAAAGGGGAAAAGATTCTTTAGAGTCTGAGCACAAAGAATCTGTTAGGAGGGCAGCCATGAGAAAAGGTTGGTAATTCTAACAACAACAAACACTATTCAAATCTTTGTTAGCTGGGCCAGTCTTATTTCCAAACAAACAGCTTCCAACTGTACCTCACTTCATCTTTACAACTACTTCGTAATGTAAGACTGAACTCAGAGATACAACCAGTTCAATTTTTTGTGAATTCTACGGTTGAATGAGAACTGAAATAGGTTTTTCCAGTCCAGATCTATCATATGCAGTCTATGCTAAGTAATCAGGTCAAGCAAAAAAAATAAAAAAAAAAATTCTAACACAGATCCTTTTAGAGAAGGGTTTCCCAACCGTGGCAACTTGAAGATGGAAGGATGTCAACTCCCAGAATTCCCCAGCCAGCATGCTGGGAATTGAAATACACACATCTTTAATTTGCCAAGCTTGGAAAATACTATTTTAAAGCTATCCTTTCAACTAAACTGAAACATTAAAATCGGTCTGAATATGAAATTTCAGTTAGATTACTGAGATTTTTTTTAAACTTTTAATATAGGGATATATTAAGCTTGTTTCAAAAACTATTTTTTCATTATTGTCTACAAAAATATAACTACAAATCCACAATGCCTCCCGCTCCAAATTGTGATTCCTGAGAAGTTAAATTGTGAATTCCTTCAAAATATCATCCAAAATGATGTTGGGGAATGCAGTTCCTTGCAGATCCCTTATGCTACGCCTTCAGTAACCATGACTGTCAGGTGCTAATACAGCATCAGATAATTTTTTTTTAATTGTTTACTTCTTGGCCTAATAAAGGATTCCAGAGAGGATGACAAAAATGATAGTAATCATTGCCCTCTGAATGCCAACTAACTAAGTATTCTGGTCAGTAAAGAAATCCTATCAGACATAGCTTCTGCCTGCTCTAATTCTGAAGCCTTCAACTTCAGAGCTGAGGATAAGTTAAGAAAGTACATTCATACTAGGTATAATCATCTGACTTTTCCATGGAGCAAGATCTTAAATTCAAAGCTACTAATGAGAGGATTTGCAAGAGGGTGGTAAAGAGGCAAAAAAAAAAAAAAAAAAAGCGCTATTGAGAGCAAGCAAGCCATCAAAGGTAAGCTGCGGGGTTATAAAGCGTATCACAGAACTAAAACGTTGCACAGACTTACGTAAGGAGCGCCTCCGTTTGTTCTTTAACTTCTTTCTTTTGTTCATTCCAGCTTTAGAAGGAGACTCTTCTTTTGCCTTTGGCTGGTTGGTAACTTTTGAAGAATTCTGCTGACTGAAGTGTGTTGGTACATGCCGAGCCAGTCCACTCTGGGAAGCAAAACTAGCATTGCAACCTCCCACAACGCACTAAAAAAAAAAAAAAAGCAACGTTAGAGGTACTCAGTGCGGCTATCACTGAACCCAGAAGGAACAGGCTGATGCGATCTTGCTTTGCTGTAATCCTTTTATGAAAAGAACAACTGAGCAATCCCAGTCAACACACTGAGAAGTGCTCACTTCAAGCAGGATGTCAATTATTAAAGATTACCTTCCCTTCATTGTTCTTTAGTGCAACACAGCATGCAATCAAGAAATGAAAGTAGACAAAGGTGAATTTTTGAACACTAGAGCAATAATTCAATTCCAATGATGTGAGAACATAGCCAACAATATGAAGTCATACCAACTGCAACAGCTTTTTTGCATAGTTAACAGCAGATATTAATGGGTTTTTGTTTATGTGAATGAATACTTGTTCTTTTATAAAGAAACAAATCTAACAATAAGATTAAGTCAATAAGATTAGAAAAACTCAGTTGAAGTATTGCATTTCCTCAAATATGATGATTAAAGTAGATGTAATATTCTATGACAATTCCTGCTGTCAGGAAGCGATTATCTATCTATCTATCTATCTATCTATCTATCTATCTATCTATCTATCTATCTATCTATCTATCTATCTATCTATCTATCTATCTATCTATCTAATCTATCTATCTATCTATCTATCTATCATCTATCTATCTATCTATCTATCTATCTATCTATCTATCTATCTATCTATCTATCTATCATCCTTTCCTCTCTAACATCAGGAACATTAACCAAGAGGACATGTAGGAAACCACACCATTACAAACTGTACCAAATGGCCTTCCACTTAGTTTTTTTTCCAACTGTCATTTAATAATTTGAAAATGCTACTAATCAAACCAACAGGATTTTTCAATTAGGTGGAATGTGAGTTCTCTCCAGTACAGAAAGCCTTTCATAGGGCGAAGGCATACACAAAATTAGCAAAATGTTCCAAAATCACTAGAACCATAATTTTTTCTGGTGAACTGCCAAGAATAAAGTAGTGTAGAAAGAAATAAAGTATAATTTCTCTCTCTTACCCACCTGTGTTTGGTTCATCACCTATGAAGGCTGCTTGGTTAATGATTTGGCCATGAGGATCTACACTGTGAAATTCCCAAGTGTGAAGTTTTCTCTGTCACAGGGAAACTTCCACTGATGCATAGACTGGCTATGGGCACATTGACAGACATGGCTATGTGAGAACATCAAATGCCAATGACATGGGGCTATAAAGGTAAAGGTTCCCCCATCCATTCGTATCTGACTCTAGGGGGCAATGTTTATCTCCATTTCTTAACCAAGGGAGCCAGCATTGTCCAAAGATGTTTCCATGGTCATGTGGCCAGGATGACTATATGCTGAGGCTCACAGAACGCTGTTACCTTCCCCATTGAAGTGGTACCTACCTATCTACTCGCATTTGCATACTTTTGTCCTGCTAGGTGGGCAAGAGCTGGGGCAAATAACAGGAGCTCAGCCATCATGCTGCACTCAGGTCTTGAACTCAGCTGGCTTTCCAGCTGACAAGCTCAGTGTTTTTAGCCTGAGTCATTGCAGTGGGAGCTATTCCCACTGTCTATTTGTTTCCAGGCCTAATTCAAAGTGCTAGGGCTTCCTTTGGTTTAATGTCTCAAATGCATGAACCTGACTTTTATAGATTTGTGAAAGAGGGGCTTCTTAAAATTTCTTCTACTCATTATGAGCCACACCAAAAAACAAACAAACCCTTTACTGTGGAATAGCTTTTCCAGAGTGATTAAGCAGGCACGAACCTTAAAGTATTGTTTCCCAAATTTTTTCAAGTTAGTCAGTCTCTCCTATTGTACTTTTATTCCTTTTTGAATCTGTTAATTTAGACAGACTACTGTCATATTTTACAGACAAGTTATTTCAGGGAGAAAGGACAATGCCTTCCTTTCAGATAAATGCATAAATATTATAATAAATATTGAATACAAAGATAAAAGAAAACAAGATAGGCTAAAAAAAACTTGGAAAATGACCTACCTTAAAAGGTTTGTCCCCACTATGGGTCAACATATGCCGCTGTAACCAACTCTGACTTGTTGATGGTGTGTTATACACTTTGCAGCCTTTCCATAAGCAAACAAATACCTAGTAAGAAAAAACACAAATTAGGCGGAAGCTCCTGTTACACATATTTTTAACATTCAATATATTATTTTAACTCAATAAATTACCTGAAAATACACTGCTCAAAAAAATAAAGGGAACACTTAAACAACACAATGTAACTCCAAGTCAATCACACTTCTGTGAAATCAAACTGTCCACTTAGGTAGCAACACTGATTGACAATCAATTTCACATGCTGTTGTGCACATGGAACAGACAACAGGTGGAAAGCATAGGCAGTTAGCAAGACATCCCCAATAAAGGAGTGGTTCTGCAGGTGGTGACCACAGACCACGTCTCAGTTCCTATGCTTTCTGGCTGATGGTTTGGTCACTTTTGAATGCTGGTGGTGCTTTCACTCTCGTGGTAGCATGAGACGGAGTCTACAACCCACACAAGTGGCTCAGGTAGTGCAGCTCATCCAGGATGGCACATCAATGCGAGCTGTGGCAAGAAGGTTTGCTGTGTCTGTCAGTGTAGTGTCCAGAGCATGGAGGCCCTATCAGGAGACAGCCCAGTACATCAGGAGACATGGAGGAGGCCGTAGGAGGGCAACAACCCAGCATCAGGACCATTACCTCTGCCTTTGTGCAAGGAGGGACAGGAGGAACACTGCCAGAGCCCTGCAAAATGACCTCCAATGGGCCACAAATGTGCATGTGGCTGCTCAAACGGTCAGAAACAGACTCCATGAGGGTGGTATGAGGGCCTGACATCCACAGGTGGGGGTTGTGCTTACAGCCCAACACCGTGCAGGACGTTTGGCATTTGCCACAGAACACCAAGATTGGCAAATTGGCCACTGGCGCCCTGTGCTCTTCACAGATGAAAGCAGGTTCACACTGAGCACGTGATAGACGTGACAGGGTCTGGAGACGCCGTGGAGAACGTTCTGCTGCCTGCAACATCCTCCAGCATGACCAGTTTGGCAGTGGGTCAGTAATGGTGTGGGGTGGCATTTCTTTAGGGGGCTGCACAGCCCTCCATGTGCTCACCAGAGGTAGCCTGACTGCCATTAGGTACCGAGATGAGATCCTCAGACCCCTTGTGAGACCATATGCTGGTGCGGTTGGCCCTGGGTTTCTCCTAATGCAAGACAACGCTAGACCTCATGTGGCTTGAGTGTGTCAGCAGTTCCTGCAAGACGAAGGCATTGATGCTATGGACTGGCCCACCCGTTCCCCAGACCTGAATCCAATTGAGCACATCTGGGACATCATGTCTCGCTCCATCCACCAACGCCACGTTGCACCACAGACTGTCCAGGAGTTGGGGGATGCTTTAGTCCAGATGTGGGAGGAGATCCCTCAGGAGACCATCTGCCACCTCATCAGGAGCATGCCCAGGTGTTGTAGGGAGGTCATACAGGCACGTGGAAGCCACACACACTACTGAGCCTCATTTTGACTTGTTTTAAGGACATTACATCAAAGTTGGATCAGCCTGTAGTGTTTTTTTCCACTTTAATTTTGAGTGTAACTCCAAATCCAGACCTCCATGTGTTGCTAAATTTGATTTCCATTGATAATGTTTGTGTGAGTTTGTTGTCAGCACATTCAACTATGTAATGAACAAAGTATTTAATAAGAATATTTCATTCATTCAGATCTAGGATGTCTTATTTTTGTGTTTTTATTTTTTTGAGCAGTGTACATATTTCTGTAAAGAACTTTTGCTTTTAGCACATTTAATGCACCTCCTGACTGGTTCTTACTACTGGTAGCAATGTCTTAGCATGTTAAGAGAAGTTGTCTAGTTTTCTTTTAAACAGAATCAACTGTTCAAAAAATGAGAAATGAAAAGGTGTTTCTAAATTCAAAGAGAACAGTAATTGCCAAGAATCATCACACAATGAATATACAGCTGAAATAGCTAACTTAGTTCTGTGAAGTTACCAATCTAAGAGGACCACTTGAAACGTGAAATTCAGAAAGGATGGATTGAGTCATGACTATTTAAGAACCTAACCAAAATACTTATCTCTGTCTTTAGAAAATTGTGCCAATACCCCCAGATTTGCTGCCTGTTTGAGAAGTTACTTGGGCATTGTCCAAATGGTTATTTGACTTGGCATTTCATGTAGCCTAGATACTTGGAAGAATTTAGGGACTTTTGGAGTTTTTTCTCTAGTGTTGGCCTCCTTAATCTATCACAGATACCATGGGAAACTTGTCCTAATAGCTGTCCAGCTATAGGTGGCTGCTATGAGTTGGTCATTATAAGTGCCTCTTTTGTCACTTTTTCAACTCCACATATTTCAGAATGTAGGAAATAGATTGCCTTGTGGCTGATAAGAGACCAAAATCCTAGACAATTTGTGGAAATGTATGGAAGGAGCAAATTAAATTTCACTTTAAAAAATATCCATTTAAAATATACTTCAATCATGACTTTTTGCCTTAACTTTATCAGTATCTCAAATAATGAGATATTTTAAATTGACCGCGGACATCCTCAGTGGCCTCAAATGCTGACTTCTCACTTTCAGTTGAAGTGGTTTTGAGAGGGTAACACGGATTTCTTTCCTATATTGTAATGAAAAGAGAGGCCCACCTCTTGCCCAAGTCCTAAAAGGATACTTGGAAAGATGGAGACAGATAGGTCGAATAAAAGTCTGGTTAGTAAGTCAGATGAACCTTGTGGACTCTTATGACAACAATGCAAATTGTTCTGTTGTTATTAATAAAATATCTCTTTAAAATAACCCACAAGGAATTTGCCAAACAACACAAGGGCAAATGTGTTTAATTAATGGATCAGATCAGTGGTGGGATTCAAGTATTGTTGCCACCGGCGTGGCTTGGTGGGCGCACTGTGTGTGCACGTGCGTGCCAAACATGCACTTTGCACAGACGCAGAGCATTCTAACTCGCCTCCTGCAAGCCTGCATGATCCTGGTCACTTCAGCAGCTGCCGCGAGGCACTCTTCTGTGCCGCGCAAAGCAGCTGCCCTTCAAATTCAGCGGATAAAGGTGAGTATGGGAGCCCAGGTGGGCGGGTGGGCCCAACAGCAGGGCCAGCAGAGAGAACCGGTTCGGTCTCCGCTGCTCATTGCTGCTACCGGCTCGTAAGAACCGGGCCAAACCGGTAGAATATCACCACTGGATCAGATATATATCTGATGCAATATGTCTACTTCGGTAAAGCATACAATTCCTCTCCACATATTACATATATAATACATGAGTTAACAATCACTAAAGAAAAACACCCTTTTGCAGTAGTGCAGTATGAGCAAAAATATTTTTTCATTGGTAAAACCAATGAATTCTACATTGCAGTTCAACTTACATGTTAGAATCCAATTTATGCCCATGTTATAATGGTGTAATTATAACAGATAATCCTTGACTTACACCCTTCAAAGAAGCCCAAAATTTCTGTTGCTAAGCAAGACAGTTGTTGAGCTGTGCCCCATTTTATGACCCTATTTCCACAGTTGTTAAGAGAATCACTGCAGTTGTTAAGTGAATCTGGCTTCCTCTATTGATTTTGCTGGTCGGAAGCTGGCTGGGAAGGTTACAAAAGGCAACCACACAACCCCAAGACACTGCAATTGTCATAAACATATGCCAGTTGCCAAGCACCTGAATTTTGATCTTTTCAGAAACAGCTTGTTCATATTATGAAAAAAGCAGAAAGTTGTGATTTGATGTTAATGCCTTATTTTACTGCAACAGAGTGTCGAAAGTCAATGTTTCTTTTCCTGTACTTCCTCACTTCTGTTCCCTTTTCCTCCCCATTGCTTTTCTATTTACTTTTCTATTTTACAATATTTTATAATATTGTATAAATAATATTTTATAAATAAAATGTTAAAACAGTAAACAGTCACTAAGTGAATGGTGAACAAGTCAAGGACTACCTCTATATGCAGCTAATGAAACTGTAATAGTTCCATTAATTAGGTGAACTGTATCATCCAGGTAAGAGCAGCGGTGAAGGGAATTGTGATGTTATCCCTGCTTCTGGTCAGGGGATCAAATACAAACTAATAAGGGAACAAGCAGCTCAGCCCCATTCACCAGCCATGATGATCTTGATTCCACCTTCTTTCAGAAACCACAATCTGGCTCTTGCGCTAAGGATTATTATTTTACAAGGACACCACAACGTGATTACTTCAAAAATTGGTTCCTACATGGGGTTTATTAGTATACTTTTATTTACTTATAGATTTGCAGCCTGCCTCAGCCGAAGTGACTCAAAGAAGTATAGAAAAGCAATAACTGCAGCCTGCGCAATAAACCAAGAAATAAAACACACCATTACAGTTTAAAACATTAAAATAATACTCCTCTGGCACTGGGAACTGTATCAAATCCTCCAAAACCTTCCACGACAGCCAAGCTTTTAAGAACTTCCAGAAGGTCATGGAAGCAGTAGCAATCAAGTCCAAAAGAGGCCCCACAAGGAAGGCCCACTTCCAGGCTCTTTCACCTTCTCTTTTGAGCTTTTTTATTCCCTACATTGGGAACTCCAATAAGTCTTTGGTAAATAATGCCCTGAAGGATAGAATGTTATTTGTAATTTGAAAATCTGTATGACCATCCTTTCAACACGCGACTCTTGGGTTAAGGAAAAAAAAAACACCATAAAAAGACAACAGAAATTAAAACATATCATGCTGGAGGCAAATCACATTTAGAATGTTAAAAATGGGTCACAGAATGTCCTTACGCTTGAACTTCAAGGATCTTCAAGGCTTTCTAAAGGCTGGCAGGATTAGGACCTTATGATTTGAGGAGGGGATATCATGCCATTGGGCAGGTGTAGTAGCAAAAATGGAATATTGTTGTGGCTCGCCAGCAGGAGGTGCAGACGGCAGAGGTCTCTGACAGCAAGGACGAAAGGAAACCAGTCAGGGAGGCTGGCGAGGACTTGGACGAGGGTCCTGCGTCTGACGCAGGGATGGGCCAGGACTATTGGAGAGTGGGGTGCTGCCTTTGGAGCTTTTGGAGTCTGGCAGCAGTGAAGCAGAGGACCCCAGGGAGCCTGTGCCCAGTGTGCGCAGGCCTGCTCGAAGGAGAGAGCAGCTGAAGTAGCAAGGGCAACTCGGGAGTAAGGCTGGAAGGCGATTGCCCTGCCCATATGGGATAAAAACCAGCCCTCAGGGATGTGTTCTTTGCAGGAAGCAAAGAAGTTCTTTAGACTTTGAGTCCTCGTTGAAGCCCTGCAAACTCTGGTTTTGTTTTGAAACTTCTGTTGGTTGTTATTTATCTGTAATTAGACTTCTGTTCTTGGCAGCCTTTTACAATCTTGAAAGGACTTGCTTTTATCTCGGACAATTAGGTTTAAATGACTCTTGGCTGGGAATGCAAAGATTTCCCAGCGCCGCATTAAAAAAGGTTTGCTTTTATACACAGTTTGTGTATGTTTAATTGGAATAAGGCTTGGGTCAGAACAAATATAGAGGGAGTACCCAAAATGACCTGGATGGAATTATGCAGGTGCTGTTGGCTAGGCTAAAGGACTGAAACATTTTTAAAGTCCAGAAGATCCAGATACCATTCAGAAGTAGCTCAGACAGACACTCCACTAAATTCAATGAACTGTAAGAAGGAAGAGGAGGTATAGCACAATCAGTCTTACAAGGTTCTCCTATTATAGCTAATTTCAATAAAAATAATTTTCTTTCCTTCCTAAGTAGTTAAATTTCTTGGTTTGATCTTCCAAGTGGAGAGCCACTTTTACAACCCTGTTTAACTGATGGGACCCAGAACATGCAATCTGGTCACTGCCAACACATTCTGAATCAACTCTACAGTAGTTGAATCTGAGTTTTAAACTATTGTTTCATTTAAGTCAACTATACGAGTCTGTTTCAATTTCTACCCTTCAGTGAAATCCAATTTAGGCCAACAAAGTCTCTTTTGGAGACAGCGTGGGACAGTTAAAAGTGGGCAACAACTCCATTTGAAACATCCCCAAAGGCAGCATCTTTATGCCTTTAAAAACAACGATTAGAAAGGGTACACATGAGATTATTTGCTAAGTCGAACAAGGACAAAGAAGGAATGGCAGAAAAGGCACATTCCCACCGCTTGCTCCTAGAAGAAGTACTTGGCATGGCTGCATGGTTTTGCCTGTAATATGCCAAAACTGAAAAATTGTTTAATTTGCTTTGGAATGAACAGTATTGCTAAGTAGCTGTTGCTCCAACTGAAGTACAGCATACCAAAGCAGCTCCTCATAAATTACAGTGTGATTTGTTCCCCTGCTTGACAAGTTGAAGGCCATCTTAGAGCCTAGTCATGATTCTGTGTTGAAAGAATCAGATGCTCAAATATATAATGTGCATTTCCTATGAAAAATTTATTGCAACTAATTAGAAGGAAAATATATCAGGTTGTCAATTCTACCCTAACTTATGGAAAACACACAATAAGAAGACCAGCAATTTAAATCTGAATTGTATCAAATGAAGCCACTGATAGGCGTGCATTACATCTTTTTCGAATTTCACTTGATTTGGGTAACCAAGTAATTCAAAAGAAAGTGCAAAATTTGGACCTAGACGAAGTTTGATGTAACACACCCTTCAGTTAAATTATTTACTGTCACAACTAGCACTATATTGCATAAGACCTCAAAAATGTGAAACATGGTTTTCTTTCACTGACTTAAGGATAGGATCTAGAAAACCATCAGACAATTAGACCATCTTCTTCACAACTCATTCCTTCTTCCCCAATTTTCCAACTCCTCCAAACCAATTTCATTACTTCAAAAACAAGGAATATGGATAGTCCTTGACTTACGACCACAATTGAGCCCAAAATTTCTGTTGCTCGGTGAGATAGTTGTTAACTGAGTTTTGCCCTATTTTGCCATCTTTCTCGCCGTTAATTGAATCATTGCAATTGTTAATAACAAGGTTGTTAAGTGAATCTGGCTTCCCCATTGACTTGGCTTGTCGGAAGTTTGCAAAAGGGGATCACATGAGCCCAGGGACACTGTGACCATCACAAACCCCAGTTGCCAAGCTTCTGAATTTTGATCATGTGACTATGGGGATGCTGCAAGAGTCGTAAGTGCGAAAACAGTCATAATTCACTTTTTTCAGTGACACTATAACTTTGAATGACCACTAAATGGTTGTAAGTCAAGGACTAGCTGTATTTCTCTTAAGAGAATCTGTGCTCTTCCAATTTCTGAGTCTTCCATATAAATGCATACTTTAAAACTTCCATTATCTGCAAACGAAAATCTCTCGTCTTCAAAATCCCACTTATTCTTGCTTTCCCTTATATTGTCTTGGGACAGACGAAGCATTCAAAGGCAATCACAAAGCATGTTGGATCAAAGGGCCTATCCTTAAAAGTCCCCCAGAAGGCTCAGTGAAGTCTTTCTCCACCTTTGAATGTGCAGAGCCACTTTAGAGGTGATTCTGAAATCCCAACTAAGTGTTTCCTGTATACATACAGATGGGAACAAGTGGAGAATTGGATGCCGTTATATGCAGTCTTCCAACCAAAGGTGCTTTAGATTCTCAAGGAAGGATTCCTTCTGATGCTGACATGTTTTGTGCCATCACTCCTTTTGAATGCATTGCAAAGCCCTAACATCCACTTTCACAGGCAGATCATTCCTATCTCTAATCTTTATTCATCCTATTTTACCACTAAAAATCTATCTGACAGCTCCTGCTTCTCTATTTGGAAACGTGCACTGAATGATTGTTTTGGCTTTGCTTTTATTTGGCATTATCTCAAAGTCTATTTTTTTCTATCACACTTTTAGAACTATCATGTATTTCCCAATATTCTACTAAATTAAGAACTGTATCTGCCTCCGTATTCTCACCTGTTCCACCTGTGGTTGTTCACCTTTTCTTCAGCTCACTTTTGTCTATGATAGTAAACATCTGGAATACAATGCATTCCTTCGTACACGGGGTATCATTGTCCCATCATTCAGTATTCCTTATAATTTGTATTTCAAGTCTATTTTAGTTCCCACTCTTGAAATAACTTGATTGTAACAGTTTTAAGCTTTTTTGATTGGTTTTAAAAGGACACATTACAACACTGTACTTTTTTCCATGAAACATGTTTGGTTTTTGGTTTAACACACAGATGTTAGAATAGAAAATTTAAAAAAAAACACCAACCCCTCCTCGCTGACCATCTACATGTATGGACCGAATGTGATCTGCCAGATCCGGACTGGAGTTGAAGCAAGAGTGGCACTGGTCCCAGCAGCAGTTATAAGCAATACTTTTTGCAGATGAAGTCGTCACTCCCTGTCCATTCATCATGACTGGAGTTGAACGTCCACTGGAAATTGTACTGTCTACATCCATTATGGTACTGCTTATGCTGCAAGAAGAGGGAAAAATAATTAATATATTTTCAATAGAGGGACAATTTTGCCAAGTACATGGTTAAATACATTTATATCTTGTCCAACCAGTGTGTTAGAGCATTCAAAGCCACCAGGCTAAAAATCAGAAGACCATAAATTCTAGTCCTGCTTTAGGCATGATGTCAGTTGGATTACTTGAGTCAACTGCTCTTTCTGAGTCCTAGGAAGAAGGAATTGGCAAATCACTTCCCAAAAAAAGTTGCCAAGAAAATTACATGGATCTCCAATGCACTTCTCCAAAAAGAGGCACAGAATTTTAACATTACTGATAAACTTTACAAAATAAATATTTATGAATCAATTATACTGGTGTTATGTTTAAAGGAAGCAGCAACTTTCTCATGGGGACTTTAACTGGTCTGGAAGATATTTAAAATCTTAGGTGCCAATGAAACTGAACAATTCCTAAAGTAAGTAGAAAAGATAATATTACTATGCTTCATTCATTCCTATTCAATCTATGTTAGTGTTTATACAAGTAGTGTTTAATTTACCTTTAAAATCTACATTTTTACCTCATAATGACCAATTTTTCTCAGTAGCCTTTTACAATCCACCAGAAGATTGCAGATGTGCATGTGGGGAAACCTTATCAAGTTTCTAACATGAACATTTTATAGCTGGCTTGATCCCGCAAGTTAATCACAGGCTCCAAAGACCTAAATCAGGACTCTTCAAACTTGACAGCTTTAAGACTTGTGGTCTTCAACTCCCAGAATTCCTCCTCCAGTCATGTTTAGCTCAGTTGAATTCCATAAGAGTTGAATTCCATAAGTCTTAAACTTGCCAAGTTTGAAGACCCTTGACCTAAAGACAGAATAAAAGTAACAAACAAAACAGATGCCTTCCAGCCCTCTGTAGCAAAAAGTCTTACAGCAGCAAAAAGCCAATGAAGCTATTCAATACCCTCCAGGCACATGTAAACTTGAGGAAGCAATAGAAGTGCTTCTGAATTAAAATGCTTCCAGTATTGGGCACACTTAGGGGAGTGATAGACACTCAGTGATGTTGAGAGAGTGAGGCTTTCTCTATCTTGACTTAAATTATTAAAATATACCAATGTTCAAAGTTGAAGCCTCATTCAACTAAAACAAGGATTCAAGAAAAATAAGAGATGTTGTAGGTGTCCCAATGGACTTCCTTTCTTTGATGGAATAAGCTGTCTTCTTCAACAGAAGTTGAGGTATACATTTTTACTCTTTATTTTAAACTGGATACCAATAGCAATAATGCTTATTGCTTCATAGTGCTCTGCAGTCCTCTCTAAGCGGTTTACATAGTCAGCATATTACCCCACCAATCTAGGTCATTTTATCAACCTCGGAAGAATGAGTCAACCTTGAGCTGTTCAGAATCAAACTGCTGACAGTCGGCAGAATTAGCCTGCAGTACTGCATTCTAACCACTGTACCACCATGGCTCTAGGTTGCACTGTTGGTCTTCTACTGGATTTAATGATGTTAAATACAGTACTGTCTATTTAATTTGCAATGCCCAATTTTAAATGCCTTTATAAAAACATATTTTTATGATCTTGCTATTTTGGAAAAGAAATCATGAATTCTTGAAATATATGCATTAACTTTTTAGTAAAACTGCAAGTGAAATAGAAAGTTGTTCTATTAATTATAACTTCTGTCTCAGTTTTATCAGAATGAGATTTATTGTATTTTTTTGTAAAAAAAATCATTTTTTTCTTTAACATCTCTTAAGCCCTTCCTTCAAGCCAAACCGTTACGATCTTCAAATGTTTCTTTACGAAACTTCAAAGACCAGAGAAATCACATTCAATTTCAACAATGTCAAGGTTTCTTTTGAGTTTAGCTTGATTGCTTATGGCTTCATGGAAATATCTGGGTCGTGTTCTTGGCAACAATTTAAAGTATTTCGCCACTGCCTCCTTCTCATGCATCTCATAAACATATATGCATGCGTGTCTATTGGGGTATGTGGGGTTGGGATTTCCAGTCTAGGCAATGGCCCTGGTGCATTTCCTGGAGGTCTCACATCAAAGTACTAACCAGGGCCCAATCCTGTTATTACTTAATGGGACTTTCCAATTTACCATCTTAGAAATTATTCCTGGAATTTGTGCAGCACTTCTGAAGAATACTAGCCTCAGCCAACATTTTAGTAATCACTTAAGGTAAGGCTTATTATAAGCAGGAACCTAGATTCTCATCATTCAACAAAAAGTCCTGGGTGACCTTGGAATGACTGTCAAGGATTTCTAATTCTTAACAATACTAATTATAATATCCACACAAAAATTAAAACCAGCAACCTAATCAAGGCAATATAAACATTCCTATGTTCTCTCAACTAGTTGGGGGAGGGGGAGAAATCCTTCGGAAGAGCTCGGTCAGGATTGTCTGCCTAACAACTAATCCATCTGCTAACGAACATTCTTGCTTGCCAGATTAATCTTTGTGAATTCACCCTCCCTCCCCCAAAAGCTCTCCTAAGGCCTGGGATGTACAAGCACGTCAAGCTCAAAACAAATTTCTGCATTCCCACTTCAGAACAAAAGTTGGCTGTCTGAGTGGCAGCACCTCAAGTTTTCCGGTCAAAGAAAGCAACCTGAAATGTGCCATTTTTCTCCTGGAACAGGCCTTTTCAAGTGTTCTCGGCTTGGAAAAAAAAATGTGCATGTTCCAAGAGATTTGTTTTGAAGCTGGAAACCCTCCGAGGTACTTCAGGCTTTGTTCCAACAGAACACAGCCATCTTGATTATCGCACGCATTGTTTTGTTCAATTTGTTGTGAATTCAGAATTAGTCCTCCTTATATGTATTCACCTATTATTTTTTTTAGCAAAGGACAAAACTTTCTGTAAAAACAAATTTAATTGATTCATATCAAGAAAGCTGTGTTTGAACTTTATCCAATATTCAGTTTACAACAAATGGCTAAAAAAATGAAAAGTTCTAAAAGCATTGTGTAATTAATAGTATCTTTCTCACCTTATAAAATATCTTATAAGCTAGTATGTGCCTATTTCCATTTAAACATGCATGTGCTCCTATCCCCACTGTCCATTGTCTTCCTTGATCCCCATTTCCCTTTTTCCCTCATGTGTGTTTATCTAAAACTGGAAACTTTCAGGGAGTTTCCAAATTTTAGGTTTGTATTTTTGTATTGTGCCGTGTTTGCTTTAAATGCTTGAAATAAGACTATTGCAACTCTTTTACATTAAAAGACAACACAATAAATATACTTTGCTCCAGATATGCTTTTCTGTCCTCCTAGGAAGTCACTTTCATCATTACTGCTCAAAATCTTTTAGCAAATTTAATGAACAGTCCAGAAATCCACATCAGTAAAAACTTCACAGCAAATTAGGCAGAAGATACAGAAAATAATTTTGGCAGCCAATGGCTAAGACTGGTTAGACAACATAGAGAGGATTTAAACAATTTATAAATGTGCCCTAAAGCAGTGGCCCCCAACCTTTTTTGTACCGCGGCCCGGTACCGGCATCACAAAATGATCCGCGGCCCGGTACCGGCATCAGCACGCATGACAAGGCAAGGCAAGCCGAGCGACCGGCCAGCCAGCCGTCCCCTGCTTCTCCCCGCCACCTTCAACTCCTCCTTTGTACCTTTGTCGATGGGCTTCGCCGGGACGGCTTGAACGGTCGCTCGGCTTGCCTTGCCTTGGGTGCTGAAAGAATCCTCGCGCCTTAGTTTTGTTCGAAGCCCGCCCCCTTCGATGAAACTAAGGCGCGAGATTCCTTCAGGACTCAAACGCCGCTTTCAACTGGAAAAGCTCACCCGAAGCACTTTCTCGTCAAACAAGATGGCGGCGCCCAGCAAACCGCGGCCCGGTAGGAAATGTTCCACGGACCGGTACGGTCCGCGGCCCGGTGGTTGGGGACCCCTGCCCTAAAGAGTAAGATGAAGGCTACTGTCCTTCAGGAACAATTTAGCCCCCAAAGATTAGCAATTACATTAATGGTTATGGAATTCAGTATACTATACCTACAATGCAACCAATAGAAACATATTTCAGAGATGCAAACCTTACACTAACCTGGCTCTGAAGCAACAACACAGCATGCAAGCCAGTTTTCCCCAATTCACAACTCAGCCCTTATGCTGCTAGTTCTAGAGCAGGGCTCCCCAAACTTGGCAACTTTAGAACTTGTGGACTTCAACTCGCAGAATTCCTCAGCCACAAGTCTTTTAAAGTTGCCAGATTTGTAGACCCCTGTTTTAGGAATCATAAAATAAGTGTGTCTTTCAGCAGATGTACCTGGGTTTTTATTGCTGCATGACAAACAGGTTTTTAATTTTGAAAAGTAAACATGAAATTATAAAATGTTTTTAAAGATCTCCTCTTAACTCTTGCTCCATTAATTCTAACATGGAAGCTTAAAAAATTGATTTGTAAGCCACTAGAAAGCAATAAATCCAAGATCTTTATATGTACACATAATTCATCATGCTGGAAGTTTTTCATAAGCTGTCAAAATAGGAACAAGTCTGTTAACTTGTCAAAAAAATAAAATTCCTATAGACAAATTTATTTTCCAGAAATCTAGGAAAAATGAAAGTTTTTTGGAATAATTTATATTCCTGCCTTTAGTAATCAAGATTGCTAACACCTTAAAAAACAACCCAAATAACCAAATAATAAATTGCCACCCTGAACATGAAAAAAATCATATAACCTGAGTAATAAACGATATTTTTCTTTAAAAATACAAAGTAGAGCACCTCTATCAAATCTCATAATACAGATGGTAAACCTTAGGACACAAGCCATTTAGTAATAGTAGCTATAAATTATATCCAACATTTTAACTATGATGGGAAATATGCAGATGTTTTGAAATGAACATATGTTAATATAATCCAGCTGCCTATGAAAACTCTAGCTGCTGTACGTTATTAGATATCTAACCTGTAAAAATCATCAAACTCTCAGTTATACACATAAAACATGAAATATTCATGGTGAAGTAAGAAACATCTATCATATGAACAAATTTGAATCAGAAGAATTAGTGTTCTGTAGTAAATTTTTAAAAAATCACCATTACATCAATTATTGTATCTTGTTTCTGTCAGAGCAAGCACAATTTGCAAGAGAAGACTGCACCATGGGAGCTATGATAAAAACACATCTCTTTCTGGCCCTAGTCTTCTTGACTTTATGAAAATGCTATATCACAAGTGATTATTTTTTTCTTCGGATATTAATATTGGATGGTTAGTTCCAGATTAAAGAGAAAGTCCTAAAAGTACCTAGGCACCAAGACATCTTTATAGATTAATAAAAACAGTACTTTAACTATAACCAGAATTGCACCCAACCGGCAACAAATACAAGACCATACCACATTTTGCCGGTTAACAAGTGAGCCACTGTCTTTTATACCAACTGAAGTAGTCTTTAGGGCAGCTTCATGTGGAAATAGCTGTAGTACAGGTAGTCCTTGGCTTCCAACCATTCATTTAGTGACGGTTTGAAGTTACAACAGCACTGAAAAAAGTGACTTATGACTGCCACTTTCCAACCAATGCAACATTCCCCCAATTTGGGCATTTGTAAACAAGATTGTATTTAGGAAGCTACATTGTTCCAGGTTCATATAATCACCATTTATACTTTCCCAGCAAGCTTCCAACAAGGGGGGGGGGGGAGCTGGATTTGTTTAATGACCACCTGATTTATTTAACAATTGCAGCAATCCACTTAAAATCTGTAACGAAAGGTTATAAAATGGGGCAAAACTCACAACTGCCTTGGAATGGAAATGTTGGTCTCAGTGGTGGTAAAGTCGAGGTCATGTGAAAACCAATTTTCATTGTGAGATCCTAGAGCATCTGAAGTTTCTGAAATTGTTTCAAACACCGCCTTCTGTGGAGTCCACTAAATAATTTTACTTTCAGCATAACCGGAAGTAATACCAGAGTTGCAATTAAACAATGTAACTGGAATTAGAACTCAGAAGTCATAAATGCTTTTGTTGGGGGAGATAATCCTCCCCCCAAAAAGCAGCTAAAATCTGTATTAAAAGAGGCAATTCTTCACCCAACCAAATGCAACCTCACCACGACTGGAGCAAACTTCAATTTATTACCTCTTATTACTCTTGAACCAAGAATACAGCATCCTCCCACGGAAACAAATACATTATTTATACATTTTTTTTCACAATGTTAGCAAAACTTCAGAAGACTCCCTACTAGTTCACAAACAAGACAATAACTTGTAGAATAGTGCAGGCTACAAGCCAAGGCATCTAACAGAAGCCTCTTGATGGCATTGCCTTAAACCAGGGGTGTCCAACCTTGGCAACTTTAAGACTTGTGGACTTCAACTCCCAGAATTCCTCAGCCAGGCTGAGGAATTCTGGGAGTTGAAGTCCACAAGTCTTAAAGTTGCCAAGGTTGGACACCCCTGCCTTAAACTATACTTCTCAGAAGGAAACGAGGAATTGTAAGATAATGCCCTCAAGAAGCATCTCTTCAAAGACTGATTTCCAAGGCTCTAAAGCACTTGAAATGACATTCAGACCACACTACAGTGAACTCTAAAAAACTTGCATGGTTCCCCAGTTTATAGTCGTGTGACTCCAGAAATTTTTTTTTATCTGAAATTAAGCACAGGTAGAATTTCATACCATTTTCTTCAGCTCAAATAGACCAGGAAAATCTGTTATTCGTTTCATAGCTGGGGAGTAGGGTGTTTATAAAGAACATATGGAAAATGCTACTTGAAAATCCAGGCCTTGAATGAAAAACAGATGACGTTTCAAGGAGGCAATAAAATGTGCAGTGAAGTACACATTTTCACAAAAAGCAAAAAGAAATGGAGTAAGACTATTTTATCTGAGCCCTGGAGCCCCATAAAAACGACAGTACTATTCAGCTGCATTAGGTCTACCCTTCAATGATTCTGCCAAGAGTTCACTGAATTTTCAATCATGCACTTTAAACAACAATTATGCGATTTAGTTATCTACAACACTGTAGACAAAACAACTTCCAGGAAAGCCAACATTAACCTTATTAACCACAAACCACTCAAGCACATGCAGTCAAGCTTAATAAAACTGTAAGAATCCATCAAGAGGGTTTCAAGTTAGCTGGAATGAAATATTAGAATTAATATCATGTGATTGGTTAAAATATCCAGTTTTTTTTTTTTTGGGGGGGGGGTATTGGTTGCATTTGCCCAAAACACTGAGCTACAACTAGCTAACTCCAATTTAGGTAGCTTACTGTGTGAATCCCACCAATGGATGTTTATTCATTTGACAACTGAATCACATATAAATGAAGTGCAAACCTAACGATCAACCACAGTATTAGTAAAGGCTACCCTAAACTACAACACTACCATAGATGAAAAAGTAAAATTTATCATTATCTAAATATTGGAATGAGATCTTACTGCCTTCAATATTCTACCCTCTTAACTGAAAAGTAGGTATTTGATTAAAACAGTGTGAAAAAGCCTTCAAAGCCAGCTCATAACTGAAGTATCATGCTGTATCCAACATGGGATTGACTTGTAGGTGCAGCACTATTGTCTACAGTAGAACAATAAAAAAAGTGATAAGTTTATTAAGATGCAGAATTTCTGAAATGAAATAAGGTCACTCTTAAGAGTCCTTGCATGTGCTGCCTGTTCAAGAACTTCCAATCAATAATTCAATTTAAAACTAAAGACTGAAAGCGAAGATGGGGAAATGTTCCAAAACCAGCATTAGGAATCTCATAGCTAGCTACAGAAAATGCTGCTGTTATTTTTGCCAAAAGAATATATAGAGAGAAGAATGTCACATTCCTGTTTTTTTTAATCTTGAATCTGTATATAAATATTAAATAGATAATTCAAATTTGAAGATGTTATGCTTAACTTTGAATCATGTAGATGTTACGTCAAGCCTCACAGAAACATACAATTTGACCAATTATGCCTATACATACATTTTTGTGCATCTGTTTATCTTTTTCACTTCAGAATGAAAGGTTAGGCATTATGTTTGAAGGAATGAAGCTGAAAAGTTTCAGAGAATGCAAAACATTAGAATCCTCTTTACATTTTTAAAATATGTAAGTAATCAGACTAAAGTACACAGCATTCATGGGCACAGTGCTTCCTACAGACAGCGCATCAAGACCTCAGTGATACAACAGGTGTCTTCCATCTGATCTTGGAGATTTATAAGACTTCCAAGCCAACATGGCTAATGGCAATTTCTAGTCCAAAGCTGGAGAACTCCAGTGGGAACGGCTCCATAATCCCTCCCATACAATCTCCTTGCTTGTCTTTGTTGAGTAGGATACATACATTTGTTGAGTAGCATACATTGAATGTTAGAACATTCAATGCTTCAGAAACTTCACCCTTTGTAACTCTTAAAGCTCAAATCAATCATTCTATTCTTCCCCTATTCAGGAATTGTAAACCATTGCAAAGACAAATATCAAAACAGTCATGTACATATTAAAGTAGCTGTGGTGTGTTTTTTTTAAATATAATTAGGGGAATCTCTATTCTATATTGTTAAATGTTTTTTTAAATTTCTTTTACTTTTGGGGGAGCGTGCAAGCAACTTCCTGAAGTTAATGACAAAACAGCTTTTTCCCCATCTGTTCCTATGTATAAGCCTATATATCATAAATGCATATGGCAAATATTCGTCACTCTCAAACTTTTCTCTTACTGCAGATGGATGATTAACATTTAAAATGAAGTCATATAGTGCTATGATTATTGCAAGTTTACAAACAAGGGCAGTCCAACCCGTTCCAAACAGGAAATTCTACCCACAACCTTTTCCCATGCTCATTCTCTGGCACCTGGTACTTGGAACATATTGGCTGACCCTGGAGGTAATCACAATTGACAGCTATTATAACCAATGGCATCCATCTGCCAACTTCTCCAAAATCTCTGCTGGTAGCCTGGAGAATTCTCTTGAGCAAAGTTTTTTTTTAAAGGGGGCAAGGGAGAGATTCTCTTGCTTGGTCAGAAATCCTGTGTAGAAAACTGATTTTCACTGGGGGGGGGATGTCTGATCTGTCAAATTCAAGTGCCGTGTGTGTTTAAATTGATCTACAACTGTGAAATGCTTCTTTTAAGTGTATAATAACTTCCAATCTTTTAACTAACTTGTTTATAAAGGACTGATTAGCACAAACACTGGAATCTGTTTGCTTCACATAAATAATCATGGCCTTACATGGCTTTAAGATATATTGAAGATGTGTGTGATTTTTCTTGCTAAAAACAATCTTGTTTTTCTTTAAAAAAAAAAACACTGAACGATTGTCTGCATCCACGTCCATCATTACAGAAAGTTGTGGCACTAATTCTCAACAGAGGCTCTAGTATCTCAGAAATGACTGTAAATGAATTGTACTGGCATATTTGAAATAATTCCTTTCACAAACTCAACTCCTGACCTTTCAAATTTTATTTTCCTTTTGTTGAAAAAGTGCTGAAATTTCACCAAAAGGTTCTGCTCAGGTCACTAAATACAGAAGATAATCAGGAGAATGACATTCCTAACTACCTAGGAGTTGGGATGGACAAAAAAAATGTCTCTTATTCTTGCTGCATCTTGTGAAACCTGAACTTAAGGTTTGAAAGCTAAATTGAAGCTAAATTTTGCATAAAGAAAATTAAGACAAAAGCTCCTTCTCAGTTCTGCCAATCTGATTTCCAAGTATTTCTACCCCATCTTGATCACAAACCAAAGAAATTGTTTTTTTTTTAAAAGTAAATGACACTGGCAAGTCATAGTCATTTCAGACTCAGTTCTGCATTTTTTTAATCTGCTTGTATCTTATAAGAAAATATGTAAGTCAAACCAAAAATTCAAGGTGGTTTCTGAGACAAAGGGACATGACACTGTAAGAGCAATCATTTCAGATAAAATGTCCTATTCAAATGGTCCAAACTACTCTTTACTATATTGCCATGTTGATTTCTCCAACATTAATTCAAAGGCCATGTTAGATACAGAAAATCATGCAAATTACTTTGGTATGAACTATCATACTACCTCAGAGCTCTAGACCCTAACTTAGTTATGCAATCAGGTCAAATCCTGGAAGGAAACATCAGATCAAACAACAAGAAGAGCAATGCAGATCCAACTGCGTCTTCTAAAGCTTATACAAAGAACCCTTCATTTTCACTACTTACAATTTTCTTCTATCCTGCCTAAAAGCAATAAATGTTAAGGATTGACAAAGAATGAAGTTTTAGTTCTTAGCTTGTATATGTGCAGTCTCATTAGTATAAAAACAGAAGAGTGTCCATGACGCTCTGTCCACACGCAATATGAAAATAAAAATTGTTAGATAAAAGCAAAGCAAAGAATAGGTCATAATGGTGTTTTCTTCAGTTATAAATGTTAAGCTTTATCTAGCTATCTGTTGTGTCTAAAACACCTTTTAAGTAGGACATTACATGGGACTGAAGTAGATCAGGTTATCTTGAGACAATTTCCAAACATATAATTTAAACATTTACCCTGTGACTTTTTATCCCAGGCTTCCTTACACTGGCATGACCAGATGCAGGGGACCTGTGATTTTCAAAATTCCTAGGAAAGTCTAGGAAATAGAACAGATAAGTGCAATATTGTGAATGTTAGTTTGCTTTCTCTAGCACTTATAAAAGCATGAAGCACACTAAACCATTTTTCTAGGATCCATTGCCCACTCAGTACTTGCTTTTCATTAACGAATATTTACCTTAATTTTAATAGGTGAATCTATGTAAATCCACCATAACTGACTCCCTATTTTCCAAAAAGAATGTAACATCATATTGGTAATTTATTTTCAATATTAACGTAAACTGAAATGAAGAAGTAATATAGATATTTAACTTGACTGGGTTTTTTTTTTCATCTAAAAGCAATGATTAATAATGGTAACAAAATGTAACAGACCTCCAAATCACTAGTTGCATCACTGGTAGAATAATAATAGTGTCACTGACACCTGGTGCTTTAATTATCCTCTACAGAAAACTTTTATTATGCCAGAATGAACATGTTCAAAACTAATCAGGAAGATTAATCAAAGTCACTTGTTGAAATGGGCACTATAGAAATCACATACACCATCTTTATTTCAAAATAAAATGCAGTTAATTAACAACTCCATGATATCATTTATGTCATGAAAAATTCCCAACAGTTCCTTTAATTAAACTACCCTCTAGCATGGAAAGTGAAAGTTTTCAGGTTTTTCCAGGGGCTTTTCCACTAGTAAACACAGAGACAGAAAAAAGTCTCTGAAGTTGAAGCCATACAGGAAGAGGTGGGAAGAGGCTGTCAATTTATAGCCTTTTCCAAAGTGTTTGAAGTTGCAAAAAAAAAAAGAGGACAAGGTTTTATACTGCCCAGCATATATTTATACACTGCAGAAAAAATTGCATTCTGTATTTATATGGGGAAGTAACTTTTAGGTGGGGAATCTGTCCTAAATAAATTTAAATTTTAAGAGATATGGCTTACTACTTATCAAAACTAAGCACAATTTAGGTATATTATCCCTGAACTTTCCCAGAAACTACACATTCAACATGACTTTCTATAGGATTATATGGCAAGACACAAAACCAGACATGGCCTAGCAATTTTTAGGATGAATTAACACCTATTTTTAAACTGTATGTTTGATCGCAACCTGTATGTTAAAGAAGCAGCAGGGCAATTGAATAGTAATTTTATATTTTGCATTGGTGTATTTCATGTTTCCCCTTCTAGTGAAACACTTTTTAGGAACCCCAGCAGCAGCAAAACTTTTGCAATTTCTGTAGAAATCCAATTCCCACTGGATAATGTGCTATTGTTTTAGTAACTAAACTGAGAACAGATTTAAGTTAAAATAGTAGTATGAATCACCCAGATGACTTTTTCAACTAATATTTACATCAGTTCTACTTGAATATAAACACCATTAAAAACTAAGGGCGCATGTACTAAAAAAAAACCATATATATATGTGTGTGTGTGTATGTATGTATGTATATTATACACACACACATACATACATACATTTTAAGAAGTTAGTCCTGTAAAACCCACAAAACCAAAAGGCTTAACCTAAAAACATACCCAGCACCTACCCTTTTGTTCAGAAACAAAACGGATGTTCATCCATGGCACAAACTCACTTTCCAGCACCGATGCACACGCATTTAGATGTTTTAATGGGATCTCGTTTGGAAAGGAGGGCAGACTATGAATCACCTCATTCAACTATAATTGGGGGGGGGGGTGGGAAGAGATTTTGACTTTAAATCAAAAACCTTTCAAACCCAACCCATCCTAGTTTGAAATGGAGTACAAGAGGAGGATCAACGGAAAGCCAAAAGAGGGGTGGGGGGTGTATGTTAGTTAAGTGGGGCTGGAGAGAAGGTGGGTCATTTAAAAAAGGGCTTGTCTGTGGAGGGACGCCCAATGGGGATGGATACAACGCCCCAAAAGCGGGTAAAGGGGGGAAACCGCAACCCCAGAGGAGCCAGAGGGCCGCCGCCAGCAGGCTACCGACCTGTCCTCGGAGTCCATGCGGCTCAGCGGCTCCCCGTCGGAGGAGATTTCCAGGCTGCCCCTGCGGCCGCCCGACGTGGCACTACTGCAGGAGCTGCTGCCGCCGCTCCCCGTGCCGTAGCCCTCGTCAGCCCCGGCCGAGGCTCCTCCGCTGCTGCCGCCCTCCGCGTCTCCCTCGGATGCCGCCGCCGCCGCCGCCGCTTGTGGGGCCGCCGCCGCGTGACTGGAGTCCCCGCAGCCGCCGCTGCTGCCGCCGCCGCCAGGCCCTCCGCCCGTGCCTACGCCGGCCCCGCCCGAGTCGCCCTTGACGTCGGCCTCGCTACCGCCGGGGCTGAGCGAGCGGGTGTCGTCGGTGTAGCAGCCGCTGGAGCTGCTGCCGGCCTCGGCCTCTTCCTCCTCCTCCTCCTCGTCGTCCTCCTCGTCTTCGTCCTCGGCGTCGTCGTCGTCTTCCTCCTCGTCGTCGCCGTCCTCCTCCTCTTCGTCGTCGCCGTCTCCGGTCTGGCTGACGCTCTCCGGGCTGGGCTCCGACATGCTTTCCGCCCCTTCGCCGTTCAGCGCCGCTGGGGGCGGCTCGGCCTCAACTCCCGCCGCGGAGGTGGAGAAGAAGGAAGAGGAAGAGACGGAGGCGGCTTCGCTCTCGGCCGTCTCTTCGGCAGCGTCTCCGCTTGAGGGCGACGCGGAGGAGGAAGAGGAGGAAGAGGAAGGCGGCGGCAGGACCGCGGGCGGCTCCGCCATGTCGCTCAGCTCGGCCGCCATGACGTCTGGGAGTCGCCGCGCCGCTCCTGCCCTGGGAGTCTCAACCCAGCGCGCGCACGTGTACGTGCGGGCGGCCGGGGAGGAGGAACCCGGGCCGACGAGGGGGCGTGGCTTTCTCTGCGGTTGCGGTTGCAGCGCTGTGTGCGGTATGGAGTCCGCCTGCAGACAAAAGGGTTGGAAAGGATTCGCGGACCAAAGGAAGGCAGGCGCATGCGTGCGTGTATCCTGGCGGCCGCGGTCACTTAAACCAGTGCTGCTCAATCTCAAAAAACCCAGTCGATATGGACTTCAGTTCCCAGAATTCCTTAGTCAGCCGTTGGGGAGTTGAGGTCCACATCTTTTAAGGTGGTTCAACATTGATAAACAGGGGCGTAAACCAGAAGTCTTCAAACTTGGCAACGTTAAGATTTGTGGACTTCAACTCCCAGAATCCCCCAGCCTGTACAGGTGGCTGTTAAGAACTACATGTATATTGACTGAAGAATTCTGCAAATGAGGGTCACACATTTCAGAATTGCCAAGGTTGAGAAACATTGGTATATAGATCATGGCAGATGATGGGACATATCAATATGTCTTACATATTCTTTTGAGTTGTCTTGGTAATAAATGAGCTTGTGTAAGAACTGAGATGGAGGAAACAGTGAAGCAAAATAAAAACGGAGGGAGATATGTATATATTGTTATCTATTACATAAGAACAGTAGCACTAGAAGGGAAGATATTGGAGGCTGGCATGCTAACTGAAATATGCCGATGACACTATTTTAACTGAAAGAAAAATCTTTAAAATATTTCATTTTAGTAAAAATGAAAAACAAAAAGTAGTCTATTGTCAGATATTACAACGTCTGAGAAGTAAAAGAAGCAAACGTTTTTAATTTTCTTAGATCTAATGAGTAAAAAGGGACAGTGGGTGAAGAAGTGAAACATAAGTAAACTTTAGTGAAGAATGCAATGACAGTTTTACAGAATACTATGAAGGATAAAGATAGTTTTTTAAATAATAAAAATCAGAATGGTTCTACCATTGCTAAAATAAGGCTGTGAGAGCTGGACATTGAGAAATACTGAAAGAAAAAAAAAGGATAGATACCTTTGAATTAGGAAATTAGTGATACATTACTAAGAATTTCGTGAAGAACCAATCAGTCAGTCTTCAAATAAGTAAAAATCGATTGCTGTCTTCAAGTTATTATCACAAAGCAGAAACTCTCATGGTGTGGATATGTGATACAAGCAGTTGATAGACCAGACCGAATGACTATGCTTGGTAAAATAAGCATAAGACACTTAGAAGGAGCAGAGCATAATGGATAATTTGATGGATGTGATCAGGGTAGTTATAGGAGGTAAGCAGAGTAATGATAGGAAATTATGGAAGGGAAAACCTGCAATTCATTACTAGAAATAGAGCAAGATGATAAATGTTTGACAGTAAAATCTAGCTCCCAAAAACCCATTTGGGTATCCCAGAAATTTAAATTAGCATGAAGCACATGAGAAGATGTGAAGAAACAAGGACAAAAGGTGTGGGGGGGGGGAATCAAGCAAAAAGAGGCTTGTATATTTGTTGGTTTATAACTTAGTTTTCTAAAGCTTCCTGACTCAACAAAGTCTAGGTAACTTACCATTAAAAACAACATCACGGTACATTAGACCAGAAAACAGATTGCAAGTAGTTCACACCTTACAACCATTCATTTAGTTCAAAGTTACAGTGGCACTGAAAAAAACATAACTTACAATCAGTCCTCGCATTTACAGCTGTCACCATGATGGTCGCTTGGCAACTGACATGTATTTACGATGGTTGCAGCATCTCTGGGTCATTGAGATCATCATGTTCAGCCTTCCCAGCTAGCTTCCAACAAGCAAAGTCAATGGATTCGCTTACCCACTCCATGATTCACTTAATGACTCTGGCAAAAAGGTCATCAAATCAGGCATGAGTGAGGTAACAATGGCCTTGCTTAGCAAGGTCCCAATTATGGTTGTAAATCCAAGATTTCCTGTAGGCAGTGTAAATTCTCTTTTGTTCATGCCTTTTTTCTTTTTTTGCTATTCCTACTTTTGCTTGTTTATTAAAACGGCACTAGATTGCTGTTTTATTTTCTAAGCTTGCTTGTGGGGCCCTTGTGGAATCCAGAGCAATTCTTGGAAATAAAGATAATATTAGATGCTTTCCTATGGAAATATTAGGCAGAGGAAAAGGGGCTCTTTGCCAATAAAAAAAAATGTCTACAGCCGCAGTGGCACCCAGAGATACTATATTGGAGAGTACAAAACAAGATTTCCCCCCCACAAGTTCTCATATTTTGGCTCCTGCCAAGAACTGGTTGTCAAGAAGGAGAAAGCACTTGTAGAAGGACCTGCAAAATCCACACGTTAAGAAAGATTGTGGCTTAAGATAACAACTGCTTTTTTTTTCCGGGGTCAACCGTGCTCTGCAGTTCCCAGGCCTAGTCAGCAAATACCCCCTCTCTCTGCTGGAGTTCATGTGGAATCTGTGACAGAACTTTTTCGTCAGCTCCTGATGCTACTGGCTGAAGTTAGAGTCCCATCACACACACACACACACACACACACACACACACACTCCTTTCTATTGTGCCTTTTCCCAAAGCCTTCGCAAAGTGCCCCTTCTTAGGACCCCATCTGCATTCCTATGTCATCAAGGCATGCCAGCTTTCATTTCTCAAACTCTGGGGGACAATCGTAAACCGTAAACTGCAGGAGAACAAAAGCTGTAGGGGGAGGAGGCAAACTGCTGGAAAACAGCAGCTGCCCTAGCTTAAAAAAAAACAAAAAACCTCAGAGCTTAGGGCCCCTCTGTGTGCTCTCTACTCCCACCCCCACCTTCAACGTCCAGAGTTTTTCCAGCCTTCGCTTCAAACTCCCTAATCCGCTTGGTGCACAAACTGGAAATGAGCTCGGATTGAATTACTTCTGGGTGACAGCAACCAGCAGTAATTTAATAAGTCTCTCCCCCCCACACACACCTGGTTTTCTATAAGCCAAAAGCTAGAACTTTCTGGAGAGAGTCAGAATTTTTCAGCCTGGAATGCTCTTTTCCCTCCCAATATTTCTATACTGAGGAAATTCATTTGACGTAGTGAGAAAGGGCAAGGTTTGGGGGTTTAGGGCCTTGGTAAGAACAAAGCTGGCAAATAAAACAGTCTGGGGATATAGCCTCTGTTTTTCATCTGCCAGAAGGAACCAAATGCTCCTTTTGCCATGGGGCTGTTTTAAACTAAGGATTTGTTCCCAGCAGACAAAAATGAAATCTTATTCCAGTTCATAGTCCAGATCTGTACAGAATTCTGGCTGTGTGTGTCTCTCTCTTTCAATATTTTTGTCAGTCTTCTAAGCTTTGTGGGGGAACAAGGTTTCCAGGAGATGCTGAAACAGGTCTAAAAGTGTAGCAGACTTCTGAATTAAGTGAAGCCCCACATTTATGATAATGATCCATCACTATCGTTGTATGTACACTGAGAGCTTTTGCACCGGAGACAAATTCCTTGTGTAGTCTAATCACATTTGGTCAATAAAGAATTCTAATTCTATTAAATGTCCTTTCCACTCTATGAATCCTTCCCAGGTGAGTCAGGCGATGAGCTTGTTTGCACAATTACACCACAACTGTAGTCCTTACTGTTCTCTTAGTGCACTGATGATGATGTTATGAACCACCAAGCTCAGAGAGCACCAAGGACCCCACAGTTCAACCCTGAGATAAATATATATTATCTTCTACCCGTAAGCCACAGGTTTTTAAATCTTGGTTTGAATGTATTGAATGTATTGCATGAAGTCAAAAAAATTTCAAGGAGTGACATAGCAGCACGTTGAATGATATTGACTTCACAACCCATCTAAATCTAGGTTCCAATCTCAATCTTGACTTTGGAGAAGGAATATTGGTGCAAAACAACTGTTTTACTCCTGCTTTACTCCTTTGGAATTGCTTATTGCCCTCTTCTCTCTTTCACACATCTCCCTTGCTAAAGTTCCTTATGTGGCTCTTATACTCTTATAAAGTTCCTTTATAGGTTTTTGCAGGGCAGGTGTAAACCACAACTGTTAATGTCACAAGGCTACGTGGAATAACTTTATTTTCCAGAGAATTTTTGTGTCTCATTTTTCTCATCCAACATTCAGTCACTGAGTGTTACCAAATTCTACGCAATATCAGACCAGACATGAGATCACAGTGAAATTTTTTCATAATGCCCTTACAGAGTATTGGAATTTTTTAGGTGTCTTTTTGTGATAGTATGATATGTTTTCTCTGGTTTCTGTCTGCCCCACATTAGAGGTTGCTGACATTAAAGAACAACTGCAGATTAGTAATAGAATACTATTTTAACATCTGGTCTTGGGAAGAGTGTGGTGCAGGCATCTCATGAGTGAAACAAGGAAAATGAGGCTTTTTTAAAAACTAAAAATGTAACAATTGAACAAAGACATAGGGACATAAAATCATCATCACGCTGGATCATTCAGCAGCACATCTTTCTAGCTGAGTTACTCAATATCCTAGTCTTGGACTTTATTTTACTTTACAAAGTGGACTTTACTACTTTGTATGAATTCAGCCATAGGGGAGTACAGGCAGTGGTGGGATTCAATTTTTTTTACTACCGGTTCAGTGGGTGTGGCTTGGTGGGTGTGGCAGGGAAAGGATACTGTAAAATATCCAGTCAGAGGTGGCATTTGCCAGTTCTCTGAACTACTCAAAATTTCGGCCACCGGTTCTCCAGAACTGGTCAGAACCTGCTGAATACCACCTCTTAGTACAGGGGAAAACACTTGCACTATCCTGGACTGAATTTTCATGTCAAGCTCTTGGCAAACAATTTCAATCCAAACCAAGATTTTCTCAGTCATAAATCAACAAGGTTTATTGAGGGGGAGAGGTTACAGAAATCCCAGCAGTTTGACCTTGGTTACTGAGGGAAGGATTCAAGCCAGAGATGTTTACAGGAGTTGGAAGAGAAGACTGCAGCGATAATGGTAACCCAACCCTTTTCACGTGTCCCCCTTGTAGATGCCCTCATTTAAATCAGTCTCCCCAATCTTAGGTGAATTAAATATAATTCTGTTCTTGTAGCTAAACCTTTAAATTAAGGAAAACATGCTTAGGGTCAGGTTGACAGAACTAAATATTTGAGAAAATTTTCTCACTTGGCAAACACCTTGCTTAGCAACAGAAATTCTGCTCCCGATTGTGGACTATTTGCACAGCCAATGTGCTCTACTGTGCATTCTCCAGATGTTTTTGGATTACTGAAACAATAAAACCCACAGCTACTACTAGTAAGCAGCTGTGTGGGATAAAGTTTTGGGATTATTGAAACAATAAAACTCACAGCTATTGCTAGTAAGCAGCTGTGTGGGATAAATTGAAGAAGCTGAAAAGTTGAACAAGCAAGCTCTTTTTTAGTCATGTTTAGTCATGTTGCAGATGTTAATAATCTAATGCTGATCTGCCAAAACTATCAAATGAAAAAGGTCAATTTCTTATAATTCTATCCTCAGTAGATAACTGTCCCAACTTTCCCGCTAAGGAATTGAAGCTATGGAAAGCAGAGAGGGATAATCAATAGGTTACATATTTGAGCAGCTGTCACGATGGCTGGGACTTTATCTATCCTGATGCCAAGTTGACCTCAGATGGGTTGATGAAGTCCATTTTCATGCCAAAGAGACTTTTGAGCTAATCACAATTTCTGCGCTGTAATCTTGGTTTTGTGGGGGAAAAAAACCCATGGAGAATGACTGCTATAAACACATACCACCTTGAGCTCCTGAAGAAAAGGCCAGATGCAAATAGATCCGATAAGTAAATTACTAATGGATTCCCCTCCCCCCCCTTTTTTTTTTTTACAAAAAAAGAACTATTGAACTAACTTATAATACCACCAAGAATTGGTGGCAAGCACAAAGTTGAGTCTGCGTTATCAAATGTCCAAATGATGATTAAATCAGAGAATGATTTTCCGCTTATTAATAAGAACACACAATGCAGCTTTGTGTGTCCTGTAAATGAAGCGGCACCATTGTGGACCTGAATAATCCCAGAGTGCGTAATGAGCAAAAGTAATTTTTTCCCCATCTCGAAGTGGGGCTGGCTTGCGTGAGGGATATGAAAGGAAGGCGCTTGCCAGCCCTTTCAGAACAATGGCTCCAGATGGAAGGAGATGTAATTGGTTTTGAACAGCGTGAACATCTATCTGTACAGTGTGTGTGTCCTATCCCAATGGGCCTCTCTTGGTGGTGGTCGGGGGTATGATCCCTTTTTCCTTGTGCGTACAGCAATCAGCCATGTTATGTAAGAACAGCCAGACACTTTGGTTTCATTGGTCATCTGTTTTAAGCACTTGCTCTCCAAAATCTGAATTCAACCATCATAAATGCACGCAGGAAAGACACTGGTTTTGACAAGGCAAAAGGTGGAAGATCAAAAGGCCCAGTGAATAAAGCCCACTCTGGGGTGAATTAGCTGGATTTCAACAGCAACCAAAAGCATTGTCAAAACTGTGTCTTGCTTTATGAACCTAGTCAAGCTTCTGGTTCAGTATTCCACTCTTTTTTCAGTTTAGGTTGCCTTCACACATTCAGAAGCATCGTATTTTCACAGCCGCTCTCTTATTTTCTCAATTAATTGCACAATACACAAGATAGTGAGATCAAGAAAAGAAGCACATTCAAACACAGATTCTTACCTAAAATTAATCAGGTGAGTGACACAATACAAAACAATTCCAGAAAGGCCTTTTGAACCTAGTTAGGAATTTCTTGATTTGAATATAATAGATGGTCAGCTGTTCAGGCCATACAGGTACTTGAAAAGCTTCACAGAAGCAGCCAATTTTCTTACCCACATGAGTGGTAAAGGATGAATTGCTGTTCCTTTAAAAATAGGTCCCTTCTTATAACAGTTTGACACCAAGAGCCATGGTGGCATAGTGGTTAGAGTGCAGTGTTGCAGGCTAACTCTGTCCACAGCCAGGAGTTCAATCCTGACCAGCTCAATATTGACTCAGCCTTCTATCCTTCCCAGGTCGGTAAAATGAGGACCCAGATTGTTGGGGGCAACATACTGACTCTGTAAACCACTTAGAGAGGGCTGTAAAGCATTATGAAGTGGTATATAAGTTTAAGTGCTATTCTATTGAATATTTATGATTCTTTTATAGTTTCCTTGTTTTGCCTCGAAATCTTTCAATCACTTTCAATTGCTTAATTCTGCTGTTTCAAAAGTATTTATCTATCAAGAAATGAGAGGAACCTAGTACCTTTGTCCTCAATTAAAGAGATAATTTAACAGATTAAACAATACAAATTCTAATGAAAAATAAATAAAATTCCACAGCCAGGATTCTGACCAATTTGGAAGGGGCCATCTTTAGCATTTCATCCTGCTTGTAGATATTGGAATAGATCCTGGCAGGAACATCCTTCACACTTCTTGTTCTTACATGTTTATCCTATTTTGATTTTGTTTTTTCCACTTGGATTGTGTGTTGTTTTAATTCCGTAATTTTCTTTTAACCGGCTAGGAGTAAAGGGGTTATAGCAAGATTAAAACAAAAGGAGTCAAACAATAATTCCCGTTAAGACTCATTGCTAGATGCATAACACCTACACCGCAGTTTAAGAACATCAACATTTATTTATAACATGATATAAAAGAAATGAGATATGAACATTTTGCCTTTGAACAATAATAAGGGGTTTCTTATACTTACATTAGTTGTGCTCATTGTATAATATATACACAATGAACATAATTACATTTGTACACAGACTTAACTGGAGATTGAATATACCTGCTTCTTGATATATACACCCTATTTCAACACAGGAAGAAGAGCCCAGTCTATTCAGTTCCATTTCTTTCCATAAAAAAGGCAAAAAAAAAAAAAGGCTGGGGGAGGGGAGTAAATATTAGCATTTGTGATTATGCGGATAGCAGAATGGCAGTAACTGACTTTGCAATCTGACTGGGATGTACTTACAGAACAACAACCAAAAAAAAGAGACACATCTTAACTTCGCAATGATTTTTTTTTTTTAAAAAAAATGGCACATCTTAAATAGAGGATGGCATTGATTAATAATCAAAAAATAAAAATGAGACAGGATCAGCTTTGGAAAGAAACCATGTTTCAGTGTCGACAGCAAAATAAACTATACGGAAAGAACCCTGGAGGAAGCCAATGTAACTGAATCCTTCCAAATTCAAACCCATTCAGGAGGGGACGGTTCTGATTGTAGGCCGCGAGGAGGAGGAAGAGGAGGAGAACTCTCAGTTGTGTGGATGGAATGAATACAGAGCAGCGATAGCAGGAAGCTGGTGACGGCGGGAAGAACTCTTGAGTTGGTCGAGGATACAGTGGGGATATTTAAAGCTCTCTTGGAATAAATGTTTTCCACAACGTGATAAAATGATGCTCTATGGACAAAAGCATCGGAACTATGAATTTCATAGATTTCATAAAAGTGACTGTACAGCATCCTTGTCTTTTCACAGGTGAGTTCGGGAGGTCAGCCGTGGATGGTCTCAGCAGAAGCCAGCAGGGCTGAAAAAGAAAGACGTTTCTGTTGTCACCCAAGAATCCGAGGGAAGAAGAAAAGGTGCAAATATATATATTTTTGAAATAGGGCAGGTCAAAATGAAACATCTCTAAAATCTTTGATTGCCCAGACAGATTGGGGGAAAGGAGGAGGATTTTCCATACTCAGTCAAGGCAAAAACAGGCTGAGAGAAGAAGCATCTCTTCTGACAAATACTGTTCTAACCGAATATTGAAATTGATGACAAATTCTCCTGAAGATTACCAAATTATGAGGGCAAATTCAGTGGTGGGATCCAATTTTTTTTACTACCGGTTCTGTGAGTGTGGCTTAGTGGGTGTGGCAGGGGAAGGATACTGTAAAATCCCCATTCCCTCCCCACCCCACTAACCTGCTTTCCAGCTCTGTTCTCCTGTGCAGGGCAACAAAAGAAGACCCAGCCCATCAGCTGGGACTCAGGAGAATACTTGGGGGCAGGGCCAGTCGGAGGTGATATTCTCCAAACTACTCAAAATTTCCACTACTGGTTCTCCAGAACTGGTCAGAACCTGCTGAATACCCACCTCTGGGCAAATTACTTATCATTTAAGGAGAACTGAACTCATTTGGAAGAGTTCCAGAAAACCTAGATGGGTGAAACCCCTATAGGTAGTGCTCAACTTTTAACCACTTGTGCAGCAAATGTACAAAGGAACCAAAAAAAGTGTTTTAGGTCCAGTCCTCACACTTACGACCTCACAACCACTGCAGCATCCCTGCACTCACGTGATCAACATTCAGGTGCTTGGCAACCAGCATGTGTTTAAGAGTGTTGCAACATCCTGGGCTCATGTCATCTCCATTTGGAAACTTCCCAGCTAGCTTCCAATAAGCAAAGTCAATGGGGGGGAAGCAGGATTCACTTAACAATTGTGATTAAAAATAAGGTCATAAAATTGGGCACGGCTCATTTAATGACTGCCTTGCTTAGGAACCAAAATTCTGGTTCCAATTATGGTCATAAGTTGAGGACTATCCGTATAGCAAACTTTCTGGCCATGAGCAGATATGTGATACCTGTTCCCAAAATTTTCAACCCTAAAGTTCACCCACTTAGAAGGTGCCCTGTTTGGGGATGACTTAATTGTCCTTTTCCACTGAAGTGGGATTGTGGAATTTTTTAAAAAAAAAATCCTTTAGACTCAGGAATGCAGCACTGAATCTGGTAATGCAGAACAGGTTTTTCAACTGCTTTGTACCAGATAGCTCAGGAGTGCTTCTCACTGAGCTACTAAACTTTAGCTTGCTGTTACCAATCGGAGCTAAGGGCTTCCTTGATTGGTCTTTAATCTATGACCATTTATTTCAAGATGATACAATTAAAAACAACAACAACATAAAGGTATGCCAAAAATGTGAAGTGGCAAGAGCAGTAGTGGCATTCTACCGGTTCGGCCCGGTTCAGACGAACTGGTAGCTCCAAGGATCATCTGTGAGCAAACCGGTTCGTACCGACGATCCGCTGCTGGGCCCTCACCCAGCTCTATACTGATCTTTATTTCCTGATTTTCAACCTCAGCTGCTTCGCGCGGCACAGCCGATTGCCACGCACCAGCTGTTGAAGACACAGGGAGAGTGCAGGATTGCAGGAGAATGTCAGTAGCAAACCTTTTGCGTACATGCAAAGTGCGCCCAACAAACCACACCCACAGAACTGGTGGTAAAAAACATTTGAATCCCACCGCTGGGTAAGAGACCTTTCACTGTAGCCAATTAGTTCCTGGATAAGCCTTTGGCATCTCCAATTAAAGGAACTGACAGCAGACAAACGACAAAGAACCCTGGAGAGCCTTCTCGTAGTATAGGGATCTGGGAAATGATTTAGTTGAGCTGTTTTGGCTAAAATGCCAGGCACCCAACTGAGCCTCCTCAGGCAGGGCTAGAAGCCTGTGAAAAAGCCCTTGGTCCCTTCCTTTCCATTTTTATTTGTAAAGTTAGCCAGAAGGGCAACTGGAGTACGTGCAACCCCTGGATGTGTTTTTTTACAATCTATGGATAGGAAACCCAACCTGCTGCTGCGGAGTTTCCCTTTGAAGTCTGCGCTGGCATTTCGAACGGAGAAGATACCGTATCCTCCTGTGGCTCTTGAATTCTGCTTTTTTCACTCTCTTCTGAGCTGCTTTCAAGTTTGTGGTTGATTCGCGAGGCCTCCTTGTTGGGGCTGCTGGAGGGGAGGGGGGGGGAGAGAACTAGGTTTAGAATTTCCTCTAACCTTTAATTAGGTTAACTGATACGATATACCCTTTCAATAAAGTCTGTAACACAAAATGGTGACTGTGAGGTATGCCAGCTTATGTTTTGCAGGACAGAGGGCTAGGGAGGGGCCCAAACAAAGGGACCTGCTTTTGCTTTGAACTCTGCCTGATTACTGGAGAAAGGTTTCAGGAGTTCAAAGAAATTGGCTCGGCTAGTCTCCCACTCCTGTATCCTGAGAATAATCCAAACATAAGGAAAGGGGAAATAATTTAAGTTCAGGAAACACCGATACTACAGTTGGGCCTGGGTTCTAGTTGAATGGGATTCTGTGAGGAAACAGCTCCTCTATAGCAGAGGTCTCCAACCTTGGCAACTTTAAGACTTGTGGACTTCAACTCCCAGAATTGGAGTTGGCTGGCTGAGGAATTCTGGGAGTTGAAGTCCACAAGTCTTAAAGTTGCCAAGGTTGGAGACCCTTGCTCTATAGGCCAGGCAGAGAAGTTGAAAACCGTCCCCAAAGAAGGCAGTTCCCAAACCAGGCCACCCTGATGCCAAGCAAGCCAGGGACTCGGTCAAAACATTCCACCCCAGTAGGTTACCAAACTGGCTAATGACCCCAACAGAGCAACACTAAAAACAAAAAAGGCAAATGGGACATCATCCAAATCAAGACATCCACCACAACTGTCCTGCAAAAAAAAAAAGTAAGCAGCCACCAAGAAAAAGAAACTAAAGTTACAAAAATGGTAAGAAACATTGTGGACTTTTTTTTTTTTTTAAGAAGATGTTCTGCACCTTTAATAGGATCAATGACAGGGGTCTATGGACAGATTAACCTGCTTTTTACAGGAAGGAATTTTAATGCAGGGCAGATGGTGAGGACAAGTCCATATGGGAGCAAATCCTCTCCAAGATGTTCTTGTCCAGTCAGCTTCTCTCTTTCGTGCAGCAACCCCAGTGTCTGTTGTTCAGTTGGGAAAAATTTGGGGAAGAGATCCAAAGCAACTGTAAAACCTCCAAGAATGTAGGTTTTTGTCTGCTTCACATCTTAGCCTCGGGGACTACAGCCCTGGACTTGAAAAAAAATATTCCTGGAGATCCTGCAGATGGCAAGTGAAACTGCAACAGGGAAAGAATTATATGCCTCTTTTGCAGATACTTTGATAGACTACCACTACACAGCAAAAAACATTTCAAAACATTTCAGATTAGAAGAATCTACATTTCCCACCGTTCTCACTGGATATATGGTCCAGAATATAATCAACAGGCCCTCCCAAATATGCTTTTCTCAAAAGGCAACTGGACTTTATTTTTTCCTTGAAGACATTTTGCTTTTCATTCTTCTTCAGTTTAGAAGCTTCTTGGATGAGAAGCGAAATGTCTTCAAGGAAAAAACTAAGTCTGGTTGCCTTTTGAAAAAAGCATCTTTGGGACAGCCGTGGATGACCCGGAATCTCCATAATCAACAGATCCCAATTTAGCTAAAATCTGTCCACTTCTTGGGTTAAGTTGGAAAAAAAAATGGGAAAACAAACTGGAAAGTACTAAGATGAGAGAAAGGTATGTCTGTACAAGATGTCCTTGCTTAATGACCTGTTGCTTAACAACTGCTCTAAGGGGTAATGGACTCCCCTCCTAATGGTTCCAACAGCCACCCACTACCCCCACGGGACTGCATTCTGGATGCTTGGCTATCAACTTGCATTGATTGTCATTGATAGCATCTGGCGGGCACATGGCCACAATTTTTATTGTTTGCCTGTTTCTGGTGTTTGCTTCCAGTTTCTGGCAAAAACCAGCCATTGAATAAAATGGATTTGTTTAATGACCACTATGTTTGCTTTACAACCGCCACAAAAAGGGTCATAAAATCGGGCACGGCCATGGAGTAACCAGCTCAACAATCCCCACAACATACAACCATAAATTTTGAGCTCAATTATGGTCATAAGCTGAGGACTGCCGGTATGTTTTTATGATTATGTGTGTAATCCATTTCTATATCTGCCATCTCACCAATGTGACTGGGCAAGTAAGAACATAAAGAGCATAAAGAGCATGCAAAGTACAGTGGTCACTGGGGATAAACTAAAAAAAATCCCATCAAAACAACCTCTTAAAGGCCTTCTGATCTTTTGAAAATGCAATGCGTTTTAGGTCTGCTTGGGATCTGTTTTCAAGATTTCCCATAAGCAGCTACTCAACATAGCAAAGCAAAAGTCACATTCTGTTCTGACATCTGAAGGCAGAGGCCACTGAGGTGGTCACCCAGAGATGGCTACCAAGTCAGAATGAGTACTTTTTAAGAGGCAGTAGATAGCAATAGCACTTAGACTTATATACCACTTTACAGTGCTTCACAGCCCTCTCTAAGTGGTTTACAGAGTCAGCCTATTGCCACCCCAACAATTTGGGTCCTCATTTTACCCACCTTGGAAGGATGGAAAGTTGAGTCAATGTTGAGCCTGGTGAGATTTGAACTCACCAAATTGCAGGCAGCCAGCAGGCAGCAGAACTAGCCTCAGTACTACACTCTAACCACTGTGCTACCGTGGCTCATGATACAGAAAAGGCATCATCATCTTCTCCATATGCCAAGAGCGAAGCCATGTTAGATTATTTGCAGGACTGGCTACAAATACCTACTATCCCCTTTGCTTTACCTGGCATCACTATCTCCTTTCTGTTCTTCTGGTTTCTCAGGTGCTTGTTCAGGATTTCTCTCCTGTGACTCCAAAAGATCCGGGAACAGCTGTTCTTCATTTTTTGGTAACTGGAACAGTGAAATAAACATTAAAGAGCAAGTGTTAATGACTCTTAATGGGATAAATAGAAAAGTTTTGTGTTTCAAAACCATAATGATTTTACCATAACCATGTGGCAAAAACTGAATTTGCTAGCCCTTAATTTAATGCCGTTTTTATAAGCACTATAATTATTTAGTTTAGTGAATTCTGGCAAATTCAGAGTAAGAAAAAGAAAAACGATATGAAGGATATTTAAAAATGGTGTCATTCATGTATTTGAGTGCATCCTTGTGAATTAATTTGTATCCTGTCTTTACTATTTTTACAAATAACTCAAGGCAGTGAACATATCCAACACACCTTCGTCCTCCTCTTTTCCCCAAACAACAGCCCTGTGAGGTGGGTTGGGCTGAGAGAGAGAGTGGCTGGCCCAAAGTTGCCCAGCTGGTTTTCATGGTTAAAGTCGGGTTTGAACTCACGGTAGTCTATCTTCTAGCCTGGTGCCTTAACCAATAGGCCAAACTGGCTCTTATTGTCACTATATGATTTGTTTTCCTAACAGGTATCCAATTTTGAACAGACAAAAATTTGCAGAGTATTTCTAAAACCATTAAAATAAAAAGAACACATTAATAATAGAAATTTATTAAAAAGTACTGAAATTATATCCAAGAGTCTTAACAAGCTACTCCTTTATTCATGTGTATGTACCACATAGAAGGAAGGAAACAGTACCTGTGTGATAAAAGTAGGGTTGTGTTCATTGGCACAATCATTTTCTTTCAACCAAGGTGTGTCTTCTACATCATTTGGGTGGCTTTGGCTTATGTCACTCATTCTAATGCCATATTCTACTTCCTTGGGGTTGCATACAAAGTCTTCTTTCCTTGGGCTCTGTAGAAAAGATTATTATTATTATTTTGGAATTAATGAGACAAGTGATGCTCCTGTTACAAATAGAAATGGCAGTTACAGAATAAACAACCAAGGAACATGCATGTTATGTGAGATTCCTTCAGTTCATATTATTACAAATATAAAAACAAAACATGGGAGTATGCAATAGTATCTTTACCTGTGCATGAAACAAATACCACTCTTCTCAATACCTGGTAAAAGAATATTTGAATCCCTCCTTAATTTTCACTCTGACAACAGCATTATAAACTATTCTCATGACCTTTCAGAAATCAAAGAAGTAGAAAGGTGTAAATCAGGAGGAGGAAGATTGTTCCAAAGTTAACCTTCTCTAAAATGATAGCTTGCAGATGTCTTGAACTTTCAAGACTCATAAACCTCCTTGACTGGGAGTTTCTGATTGGAAAGCCAAAATGTCATGCATGTTGTTCTTCTTCTCAACACCAGAGTTTTCCTTGTCATTAATTGGAAGCAAGAGTCCACTAACTTTACCTAACACTGTCAGATAAACCACATTTTCAATAGAAGAGAGTCTCTGTAGCTCAGGGTTGAACTATGGGATTCTTGATACTTTCTAAATTTGACTGTTTGCTTCCAGATGTTTCATTACCCAATTGGAAAGCTTCATCAATGTGCTGATGGTATTATAACTAGTTGGATATCTCTGCAAGCAAACAATCAAACTCAGAAGAGCACCAAAAAGTCCACAAACAACACTTCCTCTTACTGTAAGAAATAAAGGTCAAAACTCCTCTGGGCTGAATGTCTTGGTGGCCTCATGGACATGTCCATGTGGTCTTCCCAACCATGATGCAGAATTGGATTGGTGCTGTGCTTTTTCATTTTAGCTGAGATTGGCTGATGGCCCTACTTAAGCCCCAATAAGGCCTCAAATTGCTTAGCTGCTTGAAATTCACCAAGATCAGATCAAATTCTATCTCCATGGTAGCACTTGGAAAGAATCTAGGTCCTTGAGATTATAATACCAACAGAACATTGTTTCTGTCTGTGAAAGAGTGTTTCACTGAAAGACTCAGAACGCAAGGGCCTACCTGCAATAATTTAAAAGGATTTTCTCTGACGGGGGCTGGGCTTTGTGAAGGGGAGAGATCTGAAATGCCAATAAGATTCAGCCCTTTCTTTTTCTCACGCAAACAGGCCTGTTGGTGCCTCCTTATTCTTTCCATCTGTTCCTCCAACGTCATTCGTGGGCGAGTACTTTCTGCCAAGCATAACTGCTCCACTGCGCTTCTCGGCCTTTCCTTGAAAGAAAGAAAGAAAGAAAGAAAAAGCAATGATAGTAAAAGTATGTCCTCAAAGGATACCGTTTTGCCACAGATGCCACATCCTTCTGCAGCAAGGCTACTTCAAATCCTACATACACACTTAACCATCAAGAGTTTCAGGTTTCTAATATATTGCTCGGTAAGAAACTCTCTGCACACACATCATCTAGATTAGGGGTCTCCAACTGTGGCAACTTTAAGACTTGTGGACTTCAACTCCCAGAATTCAGAAAGCTGGCTGAGGAATTCTGGGAGTTGAAGTCCACAAGTCTTAAAGTTGCCAAGGTTGGAGACCCGTAATCTAGAATACCAGTGGGCGAATTTTCAGCACTGTAATAATGTCTAAGTGAGTCTGCCACCAATAGTCAGTTGGCCACAGAATGGGCTTCTCTGATAAAAGAGATAAGCACTGTAATTTTTCTCTGCCCATTTTGAATTTTCTCAACAGTTAATCAGTGGAGATTCTAATCAAAGGCTGCATTAGAGGTCTATGTTGTCAAATCCTGTGTGATGAAGCTAGATGCAGGAAACAAATCTTACAGAGTTTGCAATCGTTCCTTCAAGGTTATTCCTTCTACTCTTTACATCAGCAGTGGGATCCTACCTGTTCCACTACCGGTTCGGTGATAGTGTGTGTGTGTGTGTGCACCTAACACGCGTGCACCTAACGCGCGCGCAGCTTTCCCTACACCAGCTGAGGCCTGCAGCACCAATCAGCTGAGAGGATAAGGAAGTGAAAAGTGCAGGGGCAGGTGGGAGGGCTGATCCTGTGCTTTTCCCCCTTCCTTCTCCTCTCAGCTGTTTGTCGGAGGCTTTTATTACCAGGTCGGGTGAACCGGTCTGAACCGGTAGCATACCACCACTGCTTTACATCCATATCGCTTGCCCTGTTACTAGATGAGATGCCATATTGACGAGAGCATTAGAGGAAGCCAAGAACACAATCTATTTCTTTTAAATACCGTTCTTAGGTCTATCTTCTTTGTTTTCCTTAAAGTCACGTAGGAAGCGATTGTTGAAGATTCTGGGGTGGGTGACTTTGTTCTGGGTGGCACAACTCCAATGGGAAAATGTGAACCTAAAAAACAAGAGAAAGGCATCTAAAGTAAGCCACTGTCAGAACTAGGCTTCATTCCGGTGAGAAGCATGTTAATCTGATACATTTCCAGATTTAATGTAACAGGACTTAGCAAGGATTTTGCAATACAATTGCCTTAAGATTTCCTCAAGCTGTTTTCTGCCCAATACACAGGAATAGACTTTCAGAACTTCTAACTAGCCTTTAACCACCCTGGTTGGGAGTTCTACTCAAGCACACCAAAGCAACTTTTGATTGAAGAAGGCTGGTATAAGGTGCGGAGAATTGGGATCATGCATTAAGTTCCAATTAAGATTATATTGCTCAAACTTATATTTAAAAAATTGAGACAATTTTTGGGCAGCACTAAATTGGTGCTAGATAAGAGTCAATGGAATTCAGGAGGAGTTGGACTTAGTCATTCATGGGAATGCAATGACTCCAGGCTAATTACTCTCTTGATTCTGCCTGCTTTTCACCTACAGGTTGTTGCACGGTACTCAAATAAGGTATCATTAGACTGAAATCAGAGAAATATAGAATAAAACTGGACCTAATCAAGATGCAAGGTTCCTGGGCCAATTGACCACAGTGTGTTATGACAAATTGTAGGTATTACCATTTTGGGATACACATAGTACATAATATTAAGTGTTCTACCTTATGATTCTTGACTCTTGATGAATGTATCTTTCTTTTATGTACAATGAGAGCATATGCACCAGGACAAATTCCTTGTGTGTCCCATCACACTTGGCCAATAAAGTATTCTATTCTATTCTATTCTATTCTATTCTATTCTATTCTATTCTATTCTATTCTATTCCTATTCCTATTCTATTCCTATTCTATTTTTTGATAAGCAATCCTAATTTATCAATTACATCTGGCTGTTTAAAAACTAGGTACCACCCATCTTCTCGTCTCCTGCATTTTATTAATGAGAGCCACCTACATCCACATCCACTTGGATGTAGACCTAAGTCACTTAGAAAACTGCAAAATTATTTGGATTGCAGTCACAGCCTTAAAATAAAGCCTACCAATTATTCAATCAAACACTTTGCCTTAACAGAAAAAAGGATGTAGTAACCGTATAGCAGTTTTCACTAGCGATGGTTTTGCTTTTTTTAAAAAAAATTTCTAAATTAAAGAAACAAACCAATCTCATACACGGTGTGAGACTAAACATTTCCTCTTTCACTTTCTTCCTACATTCACAATTTTTGCAAGCAAGTCTCTCTGAAAGGAAGTTCAATTATTGCTTATATAAACGTAGAAACTGTTTCGCCAAGAGACCTGGACTACTGAAATTACGCTATTCAAACTGTCTCTAGCTAATTCATTCCACTTATGCAAACAACAAGCATAAAACTGGTCTCCAGAGACCATTGGCAAAGCAATAGTAAAGTCCCAGTTTAAGAGGCTTTTAAATACAATGAAATGCTTTCTCCTCACTAGTGTCAATAATTTCTTTTAAAGTTTATAGACCTGCATTTTAGAAATTAATTGGTGTGCTTGCTGCAAGAGAGTGCCATTGCGCTCAAGTTGGCAGGCAGGGGAAACACAAAGAAACTCTCATTAAAGAAGAAATGATTGCCTAGCACAATCACAATGTTTCAAAGAAGAAGAAAAATGCGATTTTTGGCACCATGTCCAGACTGAATCACGTTATTACCAGAGAGACAGAAACTTTATTTTGGTCATTGACCAACAACAACAGCAAAAATCATTCAATAAAACAAATAAAGCAAAGTTAACCATTAACATGAAGCTTATCTATAATGTAACAAGATTGGTTACATAACAAAGAATGCACATAACAATTATCCGATAAAAAAGAATAATTAGTGGTGAATGTCCCTGTAGGACTGGCAGTATAAAAGAACATATGGTTTTTACAGTACTCATGTCACAGGACAGTGTCATGTTTCATATGGGGTTCCCCCTCCCGCTATATTTCCTTTCCAAAATAGCTGTGGGAGAGCACTGGTTATTATCTTTAAAGCCCTTCATGGTTTTAGACCAGGTAATCTAAGAAATCAGCTTGCCCCATTCCACTTGATCTGGCAGAAGGGCCATGCCATGGGCCCCATTGGTCAAAGAGTTTTGGCTGCCAGGGTCTAGAACAGGGGTGTCAAACTCAAGGCCTGTTGGCTGGATGCGGCCTGCTCAGATCTGGAAACAGCAAAGGATCAGCCTGCGGTGCCTCTGCCAGCAAAAACGATCTCAACTTTTGCTGGCAGAGTGCTTGGGCCACTATAGGCGTCCCCAACATCAGTGCCATCGAGCTGGCCATGCCCATCCTGGCCACACCCACCCCAGCCCCCTGAGGTCAAACACAATGTGGCCCTCAATGAAATCGAGTTTGACACCTAGACTTTGACACCTAGACTTTGATACCTAGACTTTGACACCTTGTTCTAGATAACAGCCTTTTTTTTGTTGTGGTCCCCGTCTGCAGAATATCTCCCCGCTTGAGGTAAAGTCTGCTTCCACCCTTTGGGCCTTCAGGAAGGGCATCAAAACCTGGCTAGTTAGTTAGCCCTGATGGGGTTGCTCAACAGTGGAGGTGGTTGGTGGATCAACTAAGAAGAGGCTGCCTCTGAACTGATCTGGCCTTTGTTTGGCCTTTAATGTATGTGATATTTTCTACATTTGTATTAATTGTAAGCTGTCCAGAGTTGCTTTTCCAAGTGAGATGAGTGGCATATAAATTTAATAAACAAATAAAATCAAGCTATAGATAAAAACTTTCCTTAATTTGGGAACTGTGATGTAATAGAAATATGAAGCTGCTACAGTGGGGTCCTTGGTGCTCTCTGAGCTTGGTTGCTTTCTTAAGGATGTTTCATTACCCAACCAGGTAACTACATTAGTGCACCGATGATGTAACATACTTGGGTAATGAAACATCTACAAGAAAACAACCAAGCTCAGAGAGCAGCAATGACACCTCCTCTCCCCCAGTTCAGCCCTAAATTAAAAATACTCTATTGAAGCTGGTATAGGAACTAGAATTTGGTTATTTATAAATATATTGAGAGAAAAAGCAGCAATTTCTGTCTGGCCTTCTGTGTCTACCATCCTTTGCCTTAATAGAATAGAATATAGTTCTTTATTGGCCAAGTGTGATTGGACACACAAGGAATTTGTCCTGGTGCAAATGCTCTCACTGCACATAAAAGAAAAGATACATTCGTCAGGAGTCGACAGTCATAAGGTATGACACAATGATAGTCAGAGGGTACAATAAGCAATCAAATCATACTAGGAAACAGTCAATGTAGATAGTTAGGATACAAGCAATGAGGTTACAGTTATAAGTGGGAGGAGATGGGTGAAAGGAAAGATGGGAGGAATAATAGTAATAGTAATTCAGACTTAGTAAATAGTTTGACAGTGTTGAGGGGATAATATTGATCTAGCTTGTTCTAGACCCAAAGTTAAGATAGCATCATTGGGAAAACCATAGTGGATTTGTTTCTTTTGGATATCTGTTTCTCAGGACAATTTGAAGTTTGTCTGCCAATTTTGGAGGGGTCAGTCCACGAGGATTGTGGGGTAGTTTTAGCCCGGAGATAAAGATATTTTACTAGAGATTGGATTTACTGACTTCTGCTTCCTGTCGGAAGTATTGCATTTGGGGACGCAGTGGGTAACCTGAAACTTGCTTCTCAAATTTTTTTGCTGGAATTCTTTTTAAGATAATCATGCTGTTATATGATCCTAGTTGAACCCCGTGTAGCAGTTGTGCTCGGGCTTTAGCTTCAGACAAGCTAATTGCCACAGGGATAAATTCTGCTCCTCTGGCAAAATAATAATTTAGAATAGCTGAGGTCAATCTCAGGCTCACGGCTGACTCAGCCTTCCATCCTTCTGAAGTTGCTAAGATGAGGACTCACATTATTGGGGACAATAATGTCCCCATTATTGGGGACATTATTGCTGACTCTGTAAACTGCTTAAAGAGGGCGGTAAAAGCACCGTGAAGCGTTATATAAGTCTAAGTGGTATTGTTATTATAAGTCACATAATTCAGGTGGACATTTAAAGATCTTAACTTGCTCGACCGATTGCCTACCTAAGTTTCAATTTTAAGCATTTGAAGAAGATGAGAATCTTGGTCTTGGCATAATTTATTATTCATTCCTCCTCAGTACAATAATCTGTAAGGCTCTTTTAAGGCCAATGGAAGATAGAATGACTATATCAACAGCGTACAGTAGTAAATTGATAGATCTAGGGACTATCAATTTAGGAGAAGGAAAAGTAGAATGGAGAATAAGTAGAAAAGGAGAATGAAAAGTAAGTGAAGAACCAATAAATTTATATATAGTTAGTTTAGTTACTCACCTGACTTTCAATCTTCTCATGAATTTTAATGAGCAGCAGAAATAGACATCTATTGGGGTGTATCTAAATTTACACTATAGTTTAGATTTGGCTATTGTGTCGAAAGCTGACCTAAAATCAATGCATGGTGCATAAAGGAATTGTCCAGATTTGTGGGTATATTTTTCTTCTAGGTGTTGCAGCATAGTCTGAGGCTACGGTGGCTGTAGGTGTGAAAACTAGTCATAAGCCATATTTTTCAGTGCTATTGCAACTTCCAACGGTCACTAAACGAATGGTTGTACTTCGAGGACTATGTGTTGAAGGGCTATAAATATGATTTGAGAAAGATGGGGCTACCCACTTTCAGAAAATGACAGATCTTTTTTCACACAGCAACATTACACACACACACACACACACACACACACACAAAGAGGCAGTTTTCATATTGTTCATAAAGAAAGAAAGCTCGTGTTATATAGTAAAATTACTTCCAAAAATTATAGCAATTCATTGTTTGCCGTCCATACTGGTTTTTCTCATAGCCATAACGGACTCAAAGTTTTGTTACAAAGGAGAAGCAAAAATATACCAATCCTCACAGCATCAATCTTCACTGGTCTTAACATTTTCTGCAGGCTTTGTGCTCTCTAATGACAGTGACCACGATCTAAAGTCAGGAAACCTAGCTAAGTCATCCCATACCACTTGCTAATTTCCCATACTGTGTTAATTTCCCCCCCAAATTAGTGATTTGGAAATGGCTATTTCCTGGAATAAGTAACATAATAGTGTAAACCCCTCTTCTGGCATCCCTGCAGGAATCGCGGAACTAAAGGCCTTCCAAATACTGTTAAATTACATGTTATAGCTCAGCTATTTCTAGATGGTTTAAGTTCTCCATCTGTTAACAACAGGACCTAAAGATCTTAATATGCAGCCACAAGCTATTTACATAGAAATAACCTACAAAGAGCAATTCAAACCAGGCTCAGCTCTCTCCTCCCACTGTTTAGAAGTGCAGATAGTTAAGCATTTAAAGACAAATCCTTAAAATAAGACTTGATTCCATTTTTACTCTACACGCCTTATCCTGAGTAAGATTACTAGGTATATAGGTGCATTGTGTGGGTTATTATAACAATGTTTTATGCACAGGTAATCCTCGACTTAACAACAGTTCATTTAGTAACCATTCAAAGTTACAAGGGCACTGAAAAAAGTGACTAATGACCACATTTTATAGTTACAATCTTTGTAGCATCCCCATAATCGTGTGGTCAAAATTCACATGCGTAGCAACGACTTCATATTTACGACTGTTGCTATGTCCCAAGGCCACGGGATCCCCTTTTGCGACTGACAACCAAAGTCAATGGGGAGACCAGGTTCACTTAACAACGGTGTTACTAACTTAACAACTGAAGGGATTCACTTAGCATGAGCAAGAAAGGTCATAAAATGAGGCAAAACTCACTTAACAAATGCTTCACTTAACAACAGATATTTTGGGCTCCATTGTGGTCGTAAGTCAAGGATTAAAGGTAAAGGTAAATGTTCCCCTCGCACATACGTGCTAGTCATTTCTGGCTCTAGGGGGCGGTGCTCCTCTCTGTTACAAAGTCGAAAAACCAGCGCTGTCCGAAGACGTCTCCGTGGTCATGTGGTCGGCATGACTAAACACCGAAGGTGCACGGAACGCTGTTACCTTCCCACTAAAGGTGGTCCCTATTTTTCTACTTGCATTTTTACATGCTTTCGAACTGCTAGGTTGGCAGAAGCTGGGACAAGTAACGGGAGTTCACTCCGTTATGCGGCGCTAGGGATTCGAGCCACTGAACCGCCGACCTTTCTGAGTGACAAGCTCAGTGTCTTAGCCACTGAGCCACCGCATCCCTAAGTCAAGGACTACCTGTATATAAATGAAAATATTAAACTATTACAGGTAGTCCTTGGCTTACAAACACAACTGAGTTCAAAATTTTCTTTACTAAGCAAGGTAGTTGTCAAGTGAGCTTTGCCCCATTTTTTGCCACAGTTGTTAACTGAATCACTACAACTGTTAAGTGAATCATGTAGACATTGTGAATCTAAGTGCCTGAATGTTGATCCCATGGTAATACGGATTCTGCAACAGTTGTTAAGTGTGAAAACTGGTCATAAGTTATTTTTTCCCCACTGCATTTGTAACTTTGAACAGTCACTAAACAAAGTTGTAAAATGAGGACTGCCTGTATTAGCCAACTGCTTCAATAAAAGACAATTTACCAGCCAGGAAGATATAGACATGCCTTGTTTTCTTTTTTTTAACTGCTAAGGCTCAATTCCTTAACTTAAAATATTTGACAGGGTAAAACAATTTTTCAGGCTATTTTACATTTTGCATATTATTTGATATTGATGTTTTTTTTTCACTATGGGGAAAGACAGTCTGGAAATAAACATTAAACAATTCATGTTGATTATCTTGCAAGTCTCCAGGACAAAGCCCTGATAAAATGCACAGGCATTGATCTGTTGATCGATATTGCTACAATGAATGCAAATGCACACACAAATTAACATTCCTCATCTAAGGACACTTAAATCGCTCAAACTAAATGAAGATTTATACCGAGTCTTAAATTTAGCTCACTATTTTCTTTACTATTAATGGAGGCAAGGACTAGATGGCTTATTAGATGGCTGAAAGAAGCTGTTACATATCTGTCCGTATCTAAATGGGGAGAGCAGCAGTATTGGTGGTTTCAGAATATCAACAAAAATATTAAAAGGATTTTTTTTTTTTAACTAGACACCATCCTTTCTCAAAGTAAAATCATATTCAGTGCAATTCCTGTTCTGAGATAGGACATTGTGGCCTACGTGTTCTTCATGTTCTTTTGCAATGTTTCCTTATATTCAGGTGAGCCCTCCAAGGAGATGATGCAATTGCATTTAAGGCTATTTATTCCGTTGCTGAGCTGTCATTATTATAATGGCATGGGGCGAAGTTACCTCTTTGTCTCATTACATCAGCCTGTCTCACCCGGTCAGGCAGAGAAAGTATACAGGAAGTCCTGGATTTACAAGAGTTTGTTTAGTAACTGTTCAAAGTTACAGTGGCACCAGTGGTGGGATTCAATTTTTTTTACTACCGGTTCTGTGGGCGTGGCAAGGGAAGGATACTGAGAAATCCCCATTCCCTCCCCACCCCACTAACCTGCTTTCCAGCTCCGTTCTTCCATGCAGAGCAACCAAAGACCCAGCCGATCAGCTGAGACTTGAGAAGCAGAGAATAGATGGGGGCGGGGCCAGTCAGAGGTGGGATTTGCCGGTTCTCCGAACTATCGGTTCTGTGGGCGGGGCTTGGTGGGCGTGGCAGAAGGATACTGTAAAATCTCTAGCCAGAGGTGGGATTTGCCGGTTCTCCAAACTACTCACAATTTCTGATACTTGTTATCCAGGACTGGTCAGAACCTGCTGAATACCCACTTCTGAGCAGCACTGAAGAAAGTGACTTATGGCCATTTTTCACACTTATGCCCTTTGTAGCATCCCCATGGTCATGTGATTTACGTTCGGATGCTCGACGACTGTCTCACATTTATGACGATTGCAGTGTCCCGGAGACACCTTCTCACAAGCAAAGTCAACGGTCACTTAACAACGGTACTACTAATTTAGCAACTGCAGTGATTCGCTTGACAAACGTGGCAGAGAAAGTCTTAAAATGGGAGCAAAACCCACTTAACAAATTTCTCACTGAACAACATAAAATTTGAGCTCAATTGTGGCCGTAAAGTTGAGGACTACCTGTATTGCAGACCCCAGAATTTCGACTGGCAGGACCCAGGAAGCGAGCTTTGTCTGGCATTGCTCCTGCTCTGTGAACATTCTCCCCTCCCTGCCCCCCACCCCACCCCCAGAGGTGAGGTGGACCCTCACTCTTCTGGCCTTCCGGAAAACCATGAAAACGTGGCCTTGCTTGGGGTGCACAGAGGAGCACAGATCAGTGAGGCTGGTTAACGTCCTGGATGCCCTTGATTTATTTTTAACACTCTTTTATCAGCCTAATGCCACTGTTTAATTAAAGTGATGGTAGAAAAAGAAGAATGGACCATTCATAAGCAGGAACCCAAGGACAAAAGAATGCTCTCAAAGCTGACAAGTCCACGTATTATGGTATAAATAGGAAAATAATAGTTATAATCACGATGTATAATATTATGTAGTCAGAAGAGATTATACTGTATGAGGAGTTTTAATCAGGATGTATACTATGATGTAAAAAAAAGAAAGGGACTTGATATAACCAGTACACACCGACGTTGTAAAATTGGAACTGTGATGAATATTAATGAAAAATGCACAAAATATATATACCTATACACCAGAGGTGGCATTCAGCAGGTTCTCTCCAGTTCTGGAGAATCGGTAGCGGAAATTTTGAGTAGTTCAGAGAACCGATGGTAACCTTTCCTCAGGAGTGGGGAGGGAATGGGAATTTTACAGTATCCTTCCCCTGCCATGCCCACCAAGCTACACCCACCAAGCCATGCCACACTCACCAAGCCACACCCATAGAACTGGTAGAAAATTTTTTTGAACCCCATCACTTATACATACATTTATAAATTTTATATCTTATTGAACAGATAAATATGACTTAGGCCTGATTCATGCAGCTCATATGTCAAGGCATTTGAAGGCTACCCCAGATCAAATTTTTTTTCAACTCACCCACCTTATTATTCACCTTGACCCGATCTTGCTGGCCATATCGTTAAATTCTTATACAGTTTTAAAACCAACATGAAAGTTTGAATTTGACCACCGGTACTCCTCAATTTACAGCGACTGGTTTAGTGACCAAAGTTACAATGCCACCTTTCAGTGACTTAGGATGGATGTCGTCACACTTCTAGCATCCCCTTGGCCACATGATCAAAATTCGAGTGCTTCACGTTAAACATGTGTTTAATGACGGCTGAGGCATCCCAGGATCATGTGTTCACCATTTGCGACTTTCCCGGCAAAACGAACAAATTCAATGACGGAAGCCAGATTCACATAAGGATTGTGGGATTCATTTAACAACGGCAATAATTCATGAACGAAGGCAAATATATGTGTCCCAGGATAATGTTGCAGGATCCAGTCTGGTCAGTCATCGAGACCAGAGGTTTAAGTTTTCCTTTGGACTCGTGCTGGTTATACCGTTGTTTGGTTTGAGTTGGCTGAGAGAAGCATTGAATGGTGTGCCCAAATAGCCCAGAGAACACATTCCGATAGAGAGAAGTTCCCCAAGGATGAAAGCTCAGAAGACCCCCTGCTCCTGGTGACGGACCCAGATTGGATTCTACAGTAATTCACTTAATAATTATGGCAAAGAAGGCTGTAAAATTGGGTGTGACTCACTTAACAACTGCCTTGCTTGGCAACAGAAATTCTGATTCCAATTGTGGTTATAAGGTGAGGACTACATGTAGCTGGAGTAAAACAATCAATGGATTTGCACAGGGAGAACAGCCTAATGAGCCATGGTGGCGCAGTGGTTGGAGTGCAGTACTGCAGGCTACTTCTGCTGACTGCTGACTGCCTGCAAATTTGACAGTTCGAATCTCACCAGGCTCAAGGTTGACTCAGCCTTCCATCCTTCCGAGGTGGGTAAAGTGAGGATCCAGATTGTTGGGGGCAATAGGCTGACTCTGTAAAACCACTTAGTGTGGGCTGTAAAGCACTGTGAAGCGGTATATAAGTCTAAGTGCTAGTGCTAATAAATGGTACAGTTGCCCAATGCCTTTGCTTCATACGGCTTACTAATTATTTGCTAGTTGAATGAAATGATCCTTATTATCCATATCTTCAAGTGAAGATATGACTTGTTGACATAAGGCCAGTAATTGGACATTTTATGGGAGCACAAATGAGGCCTTCAGTATCGGCAAGCTTACAAAAAAAAAAAAAAAAAAAGAGAGAAATCATGAGAAAAACACACACGCAAAAAAAGGGTTGAGAAGCCAAGGTCGGGAGAAAGGTTAAAATATACAGCAGTAAAAACTCTAGATAAGGTCTATTTAATACAAGACAGAAGACCATTTGGCAATTACAATAAAAAAAAATTTTTATGAAACATTTTTTGGTTTAACGGCAAATCTGGAATTTTGTACTACTGGTTTCAAGGAAGGATGAGCAAAACAGCGTGGAGAGCTGGAGGAAGAAAAACTAAGAGTGGGAATCAAACAACTGTTGGAAGAGTAGTGCACACACCAGATGGGAGCTGTGATAATACAAATAGTCCTCAAATTATAACCATTTGTGTAGTTTCAATGGCACTTGTAAAAAGTAACTGACGACCCCGTTCTTCACTTATGACCACTGCAGCATCCCTCTGGTCATGTGATCAAATTTCGGCTGCTTGGCAACTGTCTCGTATTTATGACGGTTGCAGTGTCCTGGGGTCACACGACCCCCTTTTGCAGCCGTCTGACAAGCAGGGGGGAGCCTAGATTCACTGAACAAACGTGCTACTAACTTAACTACTGTAATGATTCATGTAACAAATGTGGCAAGAAAGGTCGTAAAATGGGGGAAAAAAAAACTCGTTTAACAATTGTCTTGCTTAGCAACGGAAAGTTTGGGCTCAATTGCGGTCATAAGCCGAGGACTCTTTTAAGAAGAGATTGGACTGCCATTTGTCAGAAATGGTGTAGGGTCTCCTGCTTGGGCGGTGGGGGTGGGTGGGGTTGATGACCTACAAGGTCCCTTCCAACTCTGTTAATCTAATCTAGACTACTGATATTATAAAACTGGGAATCGAACCTGAAATCTCTATTTATTCTGTGTCTAAATACAGATATTGGATTTGATCTTTAGTATCTTTGTTTTCCTCCCCTATTGTTTGAGTTATGCCTCAGTCAATGCCTTCCAGTCATGTTAATTAAAATTTAATGTTGCATGCTCACTTTATATGAAAATGTTACCCTGCTAATGAAGCTATTTCCTCCCGTGGTGGCTACAGGTTGCCCTATTGCCTGTAGATGGAAATGAAGCCATTTTAAAGCAAAGGGTCTCATTTAATACCTTTAGTCATAGAAGCTTCTGACTCAGAAACGGGGTCCCCTTTCTCTTCTCCATTCGACTCGTCAACTTCTGTTACAGTTGTTAGCTCAGGTTCACTTTTATAAAGCCGATAATCAGGACCCTGGAAATGAACCAGAAGAACACAAACATAAGTTTGTTCTCCTTGTTTGGTGTATCAGCAGCTAATTTCAAAGGAATTTCCTGTCACGTAGGACAACATTTGCATCAAAATCTGAAGCAGAAAAAGCCAAATTGTTCTAATTTCTTATCCAATAATTCCTAAGCATCTTTTTCTTTTTCATTTTTGAGCCCCATAAAAACCGTCTTTTTTTCTCCTTCTTCTTTTCCTTGCATCATCATTTAAAAGAAGTCTTTAAAACTGTGTTCCCTCTCCAATTTCTTTTCTGTTCAAATGTAAATCATATACTCCCTCTGGCAGGGAGTTTTCTATCATGATTTTAAAAAGAAAAAAAAAACTTTGGATCTGCATGACTGGTTTTGAATAAACGATCATAATTTTTAAAAAACCATGCCGATAAAAATGGCATGTTTCAACACTTACTGTATACTCAATAGAACATTGCAAAACAACTTGTTCTAACAGCCTTAAACAACGTCGTGTTTTGCTTGAACGTAGCATGGACATGCAACCAATCCGAGTCAAGGGAGACATTTATATTCACAAAATGTTGAGGGGAGAGGAGGAAAAAAACCCAACCCCAAAATAAAATCAGAAATGGTAAACACGAATAATGTCCTTGAAAAAAAAAAAATTAAACCAAAAGACGAGAAAGGGAAAGCAACGTAAAATGAGTGGGATGTCAATCAAATAAAGCGGCAATTGTGCGGGAAAGGAGATGGGAAGGGTACGTGATGCTCGGTGGGTGGACGACGTGGCAATGGTGGCCACTTACACTGTGAGCTCCATTTCTTTGGTAGCCTTGAACTTGATGAATCTTCCTCTCTTCAGGCAGATGGACGGGGCCCCTGCTATAACAGAGCAAGGAGCTGCTATCACTGGGCAGAGGGGGGATTATGGGAAGTTGCTCTGCAAAGTCATAGGACCGAGGGAGCGGAGGACGAGGTGGGACTACTTCCTCTTCCTAAAGATTGCAGAACAGTCACCTGATTTAGATGTGCTCATCTCTCACAAGACTTACACAACTTCTTTCAAATATTTCACAGCAGTCACAAGACAGTTTGGGGTTAGAGCAAGGGTGTCAAACTCAAGGCCCATGGGGTGCTTAGATCTGGCCCGCATGGCCACCCTGGAAACAGCGAAGGACCCGCCCTCAGTGCCTCTGCCAGCGAAAACAGAGCTCAGGAGGGCCACAGGCGGTCCTTGCGAGCTCCATTTTTGCTGGCAGGAGGTTGCAGGAGGTTGTCGCAGCCGAAAACGGAGCTCGGGAGCCCATTTTTGCTGGCAGAGTGCTCAAACCGCCACAGAAAATTCCGACACGAGTGACATCAAGTTGGCCACACCGATCCTGGCCACGTCCCTCCCAACCCCCCTGAGGTAAAACTCAATTTTGATGTGGCCCTCAATGAAATCGAGTTTGACACCCCTGAGTTAGAGGGAAGCTGCTGTCGCAACAAAGGATAGAGGGAAAAACCTCCAATTACGTCAGTTAGATACACAAAGGTGGACATAACTCTCATTTCTTTCCATTTGTACACAACTGGGTACTATTTAAAAATAGACATTAGTTCCTCTTCACTCAAGCAAAGGAAAGAACTTTACTTGGGACACAAATACAGGTAGTCCTCGAGTATGGTTCGTGACTGTTCAAAGTTATAACAGTACTGAAAAAGGTGACTTATAACCACTTTTCACACTTACAGCCGTTCAGCATTCCTGTGGTCATATGAACAAAATTTGGATGCTTGGCAACTGACTCATATTCATAACAGTTGCAGTGTCCTGGCTCCTAACTTATCAAATGGCAAGATTGACTTTACAAATGTGACAAGAAAGGTTGTAAAATGGGGCACTCACTTAGCAACATAAATTTTGGGCTCTATTGTGGTTGTAAGTCAAGGACTGCAGCCCTTTACATAAATAATTATTCTGTTTTCTCTCCTATGAATTTATTTACAATTTTTGCTTCATTTTATGCATCGATATATCCCTATGTACATCAATGTTCAAATATATCTTTATTCACCAAGGGTGAATACATTAACCAAGGAATCATGAAAAGATTTTATAGCTTTTCCATGTAAGAAATTCTGTCCAGTTTTTTTAAAATACATTGATACCAACCTAGTTGAGAGTCCTTTTAAAGCAATATTCTACTCATACCAGAGACAGCAATTGCATTCACCTTCATACATTTCATTAAACTGTTGTTTCAAGTGCTCATAATTATATGAGACACACAAAGCAAAACAATATTTCTCTTTGTCTAAAATGTGTGTGTGATGAGGGACCCAAAAAAAAAATCAATATTCAAATTTATATTCATAATAAGTGTAATCTGAATGCTTAACCTTTAAATGCACCCCTTCTATAAAATCTTATTGAAACTTATGAAATATACACATAAATGGAGAAGCAGGAGCTTAGTCTGGAAATTAAATAGCTTCTATAGAATCTCAAAAAAAAAAAAAGGTAGAAAAACATACCTCATTTTTATATTTTGGTGAAAAGGTCTTCGATGCTATGATACCTATTTGAAAACAAAACAGACTGTTTAGCTTATCATAAATAATGGTTAAAAATTATGGCTGCAGTAGCAGAGATTTGCAGTGATTTAGAATTTCCATGATTTCCTTTTTGGTCTTTGGAAGTAAAATTGCCTTTCATCAAACAAGCATAAGTACAGCATTTATTCATTGTACGGGCTTCTCTGTTATAGATCTGCAGGAAGTCAAGATGCTAATTTACCTGCCTCCGTGGTGCTGTTTCTTTGCTGCTTATGTTTACTCAAACCTTCCATTACATCCTGAATTCGCCAAAGCTCTTTCTGAATCTGAGCACGCTGTATCCCAGCCGACTCACTCTGCCAGAGATAAAAGTTAGCAGTGAGACACCGTGCTTTTAATGCATCCAATTATTTTCAACTAGTATCATGCGCCCTTTTATGTTCTGTTCTGAATCCACTGACATTCTCCTGGACCTAATCAAAAGGCTATTTGCTGGCTTCTCTCAAGATAACCAAACTCTCAAGATAGTTACTGCTGCAATAGTCGGCACACGTAATTATGGAATAGCAAGTTCTGCCTTGTTGGAATTGCGCACAACGTGTGAGATCTGCACAGCAAAGGCACATCCCTAAGTGAAATGGCCGGATAAGTAATCAAAGAGCCAGAAAGAAGGAGGGAAAGAAACAGGTCCAGCCTTAAAACCTGAGTTGACAAGGGTGTTCTCTGGCCCTCAGACCCTACCTAGCTGGTTCTTCTAAAAATATGTTTTATTGGTGGCTGGTAATTGCTTGGGCATGTGGTTAGTTATTTATTCTCTTTCAGGAGAAGCAGTAAAAAATAGTAAGCCAAATAATCTTTACACACAGACACACACCACACACACACACACACACACACACACTGTATATGCATACACACACATACACATATTCTGGAGTCCAATCACATAAATAAATCGTGTGTGTGCGTGTGCATGTGCATGTCCAGGCTTATGGGATTTTCTTCTATTGTTCCCTAATTTTAATGTGAGCCATCCACAAACATTATGGAGTCTAATCACATAAATAAATTTATTTTATATATGTCTATATGTGTGTGTGTGTGTGTGTGTGTGAAACATATTTAATAAAATATTAATCACATAAATTAATTTATGTGATTGGACTCCATAATGTTTGTGGATGGCTCACATTAAAATTTAGGGAACAATAGAAGAAAATCCCATAAACCTGGGCAAACACACTCCTTATAACGTAAAATACAACCAACGGGCTCAAGCACAATTCTATCCCAGGTTTTTAAAGATTTCCAGAGCACCATTAGGGTGGGAGCTAAACAGAACATATGCCAATGCCATTAAATTTCTCTGTAATGTGCTAACTGTGTGAACCAGGGACATTATTCATTACTTTTCTACCAGTATTTCTACGTCTTAAAATTTCCCCATCTGTAATAATGCTATGTACAGGACTTCTACACCTACCTTGGTAATGGTGGTATTTCTGTTTTTTAATAGTGTGCATTCTATGTGCTGTTTTCACTTTCACTGAAAATCAAGAGGCTGATTGGTTTTGTCTTTATTAGAATTATACAGATGGAGATAACTGGATATTTATCCTATAGGGATCAAACTCTTTGCCTTTATCCACATTTACTGACTACCCCATAGTTTGGCAAGTCATGTAAAATCCCATAAATGGGGTTATGATATAATACGTAACACCTGTTATCTCTCTTCTGTGAGAGTTTAAGCAAAAGACCCTGAAAGCGACTGCTAGGCTGCTATGCTCCTGCATACTCCTAAATCTAATACACTGTATGCAGGCATCTAAAGTGTGAAGGTCTGTGAGTTAATTTTCAGGTAGATCAGGGCTGTCAAACTCCCGCCCTGAGGGCCAGATGTGTCATGTGCTGGCCACACCCATGCCCGGTTTAGCAAAGGAGGGAAAAGTCCTGATATGTCACTTGAAGCCGCCATTGAGGACGTAAGTCAATCTACCCCTAAGGTAGATGTTTGAATCCCAAAGGAGAACATCTAGCTTACCTACACCTGAAGAATTCCAATCAGGACAAAACATGTCATGTGGTACCCCCTACTGACCAAAAACTGAATACGCATTGTGCAAAAATAAAGAACCTGCCCATAGTAAATATTGACCTAGATAAACAAATTCATCAACTTGCTCTAGTTTTTCACCATTTATATATAACTAGCAATCTTTCTACCATTTTTCCTCTGAAGCCAATTATTATGGTCTCTGAAAAAGAATAAATTTATAAATCAACAGCCCTCATTGTACATTACTGTTCGATGCATGCTGCCAATCATTATGTTCTCAGCCAAAAAATATTACAGTCTGTTTACAATTCTCAACCAATATGCTGTACTGTCACCACAAACTTTATTCATTTAGCCATTAAGCTAAAGCAGGGGTGTCAAACTTGCGTCGTCATGGCGTCGTCACATTACATATCGGGATTTTCCCCCCTTCGCTAAACCGGGCGTGACACATCTGGCCCGTGGGCACGGAGTTTGACAGCCCTGAGCTAAAGGGACATCCCTGCTCTGTCTTGAAATATTTTTTAAAAATCTAATTATTCTCATGCCTGTTTTACTTATACCACATGCTGCTGATAAACTCAGCAACCAATCTTTAATCTCATTCTTGGGCAAAACATTCCATAATTCAAGCCTATTCATTTTATCACAGACATTTTCTAAGCCAAAGAATGTACAATAAGCATTCTTTCTCAACCTGAGATATTTCTCATTAAAAGCAAAGATCAGGTTTACACCCTCCCTCCATAGCATAAAGCAATACCTAGAAATTACCAAATGTTATTCTTTGTCACCATCTGTATCCTTTCAATCAAGTATTCTGGCCAAATGCTTAATAAATCAATTCCTCTACAAGTTTTTCATTCATTCTTGTTCTTTTCCCCTTTGTATAGAGGAACAATGACAGTTTCTCTCCAACTGCAATCTTTATAACATGCTGAAACAAGACATACAGCCACTCTAGAAGCAAACCATGCGCGTATTTTCGCATCTTTTCAATTTCATTATTATTTCAGCCATACCATTTTTTTCCAACATTCTCATGCCATCTATGATTTCCTTTTCATTATTTCTTGAATGCTATTATCCATAGTATTAATTTCAATTCTACTCTTCAGCGTATTATCATTCTGATGCAAATCTCTAGAACACCCCTTTCAGAATTCCCTCATGTCATTTCCATCCTGTAACATTCAACCTCTTTTATTTTTAATTCCATTCCCTCAGATAGAGCTTTTCTAATTAATCCTTCTACCATTTTTACAAAACAACACTCTTGTCGGTTTAAACAGTCATTCTGTTAAGTCTTTTCTGCAACATAATCCGTTATGTTGCAAAAAACACCTAGCACGAACCCGCTAAGTCCAAAACAGTATTTGTGATTTACATAATTAATATTTTCTCATGGCGACTCTGGGTGGCATACAGAAATAAATCCCCAATGAAAAACCCAATAACCACCGCCCCCCCAACTCCTGCCAACTTTACAACAATCACTTGATGGGCTCCATGTCATCTTGGACAGCAGTGGGATTCTACCTGTTCCACTACCAGTTTGGTGAACGCACGCGTGCAGCTTTCCACACACCAGCTGAGGCCTGTAGCGCTAATCAGCTGAGAGGGTAAAGAAAAGAACAGGGGCAGGCGGGAAGGCCGATCCTGCGCTTTTCTCTTCTTTCTCCTCTCACCTCACCGTCAGAGGCTTTTTTTTCCTCCCCTCATCTGATCGTCGGAGGGTTGTTTTTTTTACTACCAGTTCGGCTGAACCGGTAGGAATTTTTACTACTGGTTTGGCCGAACTGGGCTGAAACTCCACTGATCTTGGGAGTCTCCAGATCTGCTGGCAAAAACCGTGTCTTCAGGGCCTTTTGAAAGAGTGTCAAAATGGGAATCCATTTATTTCCACAGGGATGATCCCACCAGAGAGAAGGCCCCATTAAGTCAACCTCCTTTGGAGAGAGGACCTGTAACATCCTTAGCCTCCCTGCTCTGAAGAGATTTGACTGGGTCAAAAGATGGTGCTTCAATCAAATAACCTGCTCCCAGGCCATGTAGGGAGCTACAGATCATAAAACGCCCATACCCAGAAAATGTTATGGAACAAAGTTGATGTTCTAGTCACACCTGAACCTCTCCTGTCCGTTCCAGCTGCTCCTGCATGTGGTTCTTCGTGATTGTTACATCATATTCTAGTTTGTCGTATTCTCTCCAAGCTCTTTCGAGTTCCTAAAAACATATATAAAAATATCTGTATCATATTTTGGTGGCCACAAAGATGCATACACATACTTTACAAATCCAAGGACCATACCCTATTAAGAAATAATACAACATCTGATTTATTGACATTCAGTTAACACTGACAATTAACTCACCTTCTATTGCTAGAAATTTCATCACTAATGGTCTAAAATAGGGAAGTTAAAAGCCACATTTAAGTGGCATGTGGGTCAGACTTTAGGTGGAAGTTTATTATGATCTTCTGAAAATATTTCTTTCCCCTACTCAGATTTACTAACAAGCATCCATGCTGGCATTTCAGCTGTCTGGCTAATTGAGCAACTCCTTGGCATTTTCAGGGGCAGTCAAGGTCCAGAGGTAGCCTCACCTCATCCAGGCCCTTACCTTACAAAACCAAATACTGTGACAAAGTATGGATGGGTGGGTATGTAGAAGAAAAGGTGCAAACATGGAGCAGACAGGGAAGCAGAAGGCAACATCTGGAGACTGATAGCTATTCCAAGGCAGCAAGAGAGCTATCAATCAACTGCCAGGATCACAAATTAGACACAGACACAGTAATGTCCTGGTGGTATTTCTGGTGGGAGCCTGGCCCTGGAGCTCAGCTGGAGTGTTCAAAACCAACTCTGCTTAAGAGCAGAGCTTGGAGGTTGACCTTGACCTTGGCCACCAGAATAGAAGCAACCTCATTGAGTTAGTACCTCATCCTAACTAGAGCCAGAACTTTTGGAAGGAAGCAAAGGTTGTATGAAACTTTAGAGAGTTTGAGACTTTTGTTTGGACTGAGTATTGAAGAACTGAGTATTGACGACATGGCAATATCAACTTTGAAGGCCTAGAAAGGTGAGGTTAGCCTGGAGCAATTGTCTATTGTTGGGGAAGGTATGTGTTGCAACAAAGTAGTATATACAGAAGGGTTACACTGTGGTGTGTTCAGTCCTTGCAAAGCAAAGAACTCTCACAAAATAGATCCCATACTTTCAAAATAATAAACAATAATGAGAGCGCGCTGAGCGACTTTGAGCCAGTCATGCTCTCTCAGCCCAATCCACCTCACAGAGTTGTTCTTCTGCGGGAAATAGAAGGAGGAAGGTGCATTAGATATATTCAATGCCTTGTTAGTTGTAAAAGTAATAAAGGTGGGATACAAATAAATAAAAAATAAATAATTTAAGATACATTTTGATTAGAGAAAGATGAGAAAGATCTGTCATCTTTTCAGATGGTTGACAATTCAACACTCCAAGGGGGAATAGGTCTGCAGTTTCCTTTATTTATTAGGAACTGATATTTTTTAAAATATTATTTATTGTAAATGGTAAAATACAAAACAGAAAAACAAACAAAACTAGTATTTTAATTTGAAAAAGAAATGGAAGATCTTGCTATCAGTGATGAAGAAAGAGGGAAGTCTTCTGTTGACTTTCTCTATTGTCACTGGTTTCTTGGATTTTACTGGGTTGTATTTAATATCTATTTAATGAACTCATGGAAGGAGATCCAATAGAACAGTTGGTGCAAGCTTCTTTTGCTCAATTCTGACCCTTCACTTCCATCCATTACTTGCCATGAGTGATTCCCTGTTCTTTAGTATGGCATGAGTTTTTAAAAAGGTTTTAATGTGGATACTTCTTCTGAAAAGTGTCCTTTCACTTGCTGCTTGGATACAGTTCATTTGTCAGTAGATTTATAGCTATGTTAGTTGGAACCACTGAGCTGACGTCTAGTGACCATATGGACAAAACCTGACTTGTCTCTATAGAAGACAATCTATAGCAATTCCAGGTGCATTACAATAATATACACTGCTCAAAAAAATAAAGGGAACACAAAAACAACATATCCTAGATCTGAATGAATGAAATATTCTTATTAAATACTTTGTTCATTACATAGTTGAATGCGCTGACAACAAAATCACACAAAAATTATCAATGGAAATCAAATTTAGCAACCCTTGGAAGTCTGGATTTGGAGTTACACTCAAAATTAAAGTGGAAAAAAACACTACAGGCTGATCCAACTTTGATGTAATGTCCTTAAAACAAGTCAAAATGAGGCTCAGTTGTGTGGCCTCCACGTGCCTGTATGACCTCCCTACAATGCCTGGGCATGCTCCTGATGAGGTGGTGGATGGTTTCCTGAGGGATCTCCTCCCACACCTGGACTAAAGCATTCCCCAACTCCTGAACAGTCTGTGGTGCAACGTGCATTGGTGGATGGAGCGAAACATGATGTCCCAGATATGCTCAATTGGATTCAGGTCTGGGGAACGGGCGGGCCAGTCCATAGCATCAATGCCTTCATCTTGCAGGAACTGCTGACACACTCCAGCCACATGAGGTCTAGCATTGTCTTGCATTAGGAGGAACCCAGGGCCAACCGCACCAGCATATGGTCTCATGAGGAGTCTGAGGATCTCATCTCGGTACCTAATGGCAGTCAGGGTACCTCTGGTGAGCACATGGAGGGCTGTGCGGCCCCCTAAAGAAATGCCACCCCACACCTTAACTGACCCACTGCCAAACCGGTCATGCTGGAGGATGTTGCAGGCAGAAGAACATTCTCCACGGTGTCTCCAGATCCTGTCACGTCCGTCACATGTGCTCAGTGTGAACCTGCTTTCATCTGTGAAGAGCACAGGGCGCCAGTGGTGAATTTGCCAATCTTGGTGTTCTCTGGCAAATGCCAAACATTCTGCACGGTGTTGGGCTGTAAGCACAACCCCCAGCTGTGGACGTTGGGCCCTCATACCACCCTCATGGAGTCTGTTTCTGACCGTTTGAGCAGCCACATGCACATTTGTAGCCCGCTGGAGGTCATTTTGCAGGGCTCTGGCAGTGCTCCTCCTGTCCCTCCTTGCACAAAGGCGGAGGTAGCGGTCCTGATGCTGGGTTGTTGCCCTCCTAAGGCCTCCTCCACGTCTCCTGATGTACTGGCCTGTCTCCTGGTAGCGCCTCCATGCTCTGGACACTACGCTGACAGACACAGCAAACCTTCTTGCCACAGCTCGCATTGATGTGCCATCCTGGATGAGCTGCACTACCTGAGCCATTTGTGTGGGTTGTAGACTCCGTCTCATGCTACCACTAGAGTGAAAGCACCACCAGCGTTCAAAAGTGACCAAATCATCAGCCAGAAAGCATAGGAACTGAGAAGTGGTCTGTGGTCACCACCTGCAGAACCACTCCTTTATTGGGGATGTCTTGCTAACTGCCTATGCTTTCCACCTGTTGTCTATTCCATTTGCACAACAGCATGTGAAATTGATTGTCAATCAGTGTTGCTACCTAAGTGGACAGTTTGATTTCACAGAAGTGTGACTGACTTGGAGTTACAGTGTGTTGTTTAAGTGTTCCCTTTATTTTTTTGAGCAGTGTATAATTATCTTTGTTTTTCCTCATTGTTCATCAATCATAGTGTCTATTATCACTGAGAAAAGCACTGCTTTAACTATTCTGATCTTTGGTGTAACAGAAGTATGCATATGTCGTAAACTTATCTACATTTGTCCCTGCTTTCCTGAATAAGATTAATCTTTTTACTTTTCCAGCAGTGGTTCCTCTTCTTGAGTTTAAGAAAATACAAATGTGTACCATTCTCATTTCTTGGCAATCATTGAGAATTTACAAGTGGCATTACCTTCATCTTAATATTTTAGATTAACCCAGGTTTTTCATTTTCTATTTTATTTTCCTAATGAGCATTTCTGCAACTACTGTAGAAATGTGCATAACTTGGAACTGAACATTCTGGAGAACTCTGAAATCTTCTGTTTCCCCCTCTGAACCCTTGCCAAATATCATTCAAATGATGCCATTCTTCAGGCATCTGTATGGATGTAAGTTGCCACTTTCAATTGGTGAATATAATTTCAGAAATTGGTCCAGCGAAGATTCAGCATGAACTGGGGTGGCGAGGAGGTGAACTGGAGAGAGATGGGAACAAACATCCAATAGTTCTCCAGAACATTTAGCTCCAGAATCACCAAATTTTGTGTGTTTTACTTTCAGCGGACAAAAGGTGTCATCTGCATTATCTCTAATTCTTTGTGTTTCATGCTCCAATTTTATTTCCAGCTGCATTGTTTTCCAATGTTGCAATTTTTCTAAAATCTTTGCCATGTAATCAAATCATGACAAGACATGTAATTGTTTCACTCCCTTCCCTACACTGAACCTCTTTGTTTCCTCAAATTCAGTTCTTACAGTAGCTTCTTGTTTATTTTGAACTTCGCTCAAAAGAATAATCAAGTAGCTCGGTATGCCTATTAGCCTTAATGTGTTCCACATTTTGGCTCGCTCTACCTGATCAAAAAGCCTTCCTTCGGACAATGAAGCAGGGGTAAACCTCCTGAATTTATTTTGTTCTCTTCATCATCCAAATCAGCTATCTAACCTTAGGTTACCCTGCCTTTTCTGAAAACCGTCTTCAATGAAGCTTCTGTTTTCTCCTCTCTCCCCAAAACAGAGATGGCAGAACAAGGCTGGGGCTAATCTTTTACAGTACGACTCTAACAGATATTGTACTGTTACAAGATATTGTACGACTGTTACAGATATTGTACTGCCAGTGCCAAATGGGGGCTGGTGCAAATGTTATTTTTTTATTTGGTGTATGGCAAAATGTTAAAAAGCATGGTACAATTACATTCTCAATGAGCAAATATGAAGCTATTTATTCTATTTACAAATCCAAAGGTAGACTCTCTATATTTATACAGTCACTAGATCAGGGGTCTCCAACCTTGGGAACTTTAAGACTTGTGGACTTCAACTCCCAGAATTCCTCAGCCAGCTTTGCTGGAATTCTTGGGAGTTGAAGTCCACAAGTCTTAAAGTTCCCAAGGTTGGTGACTCCTGCACTAGATGATGTCATTTATGGGCTCAAAAGGCCCTGTTTCACTACATGTCACACTGTCTGCTTTGGAGCACCACAGCTTCCTTTATGGAGGAGATTAGGGCACCAGCCATGCTGGGTTCTAATCCTGTTAGGAATTGACCAGATCTTACTGGGTAGATTGAATCCTTTTGATTCAGCTGTAAAGCAGGGAATGTACAAATCTGCAAAGGATACATTTGTTCGAACATAAACGCTACCATATACTGTAGGTCTTTGATATTTTAAAGGTAAACTGCAGTTCTTTCAGAGGTGTGAAAAAGATGAGATGGTGGATATTAGCTATTCCAGCCAAATGTCAATAACGCTAGTTTGGATTTCTGCACTGAAGAGGGACTAGAATTCAGTGGCCTAAGTAATCTCTTCTAATTCTATGATTCTATGCCTATAGAATAGGGACGTGGTGGCTCGGTGGCTAAGACAATGAGCTAGTCAATCAGAAAGGTTGGCAGTTTGGCGGTTTGAATCCCTAGCGCCGCGTAACAGAGTGAGCTCCCATTACTTGTCCCATCATCTGCCAACCTAGCAATTCGAAAGCATGTAAAAATGCAAGTAGAAAAATCGGGACCACTTTGGTAGGCAGGTAACATTGCGTTCCGTGTGCCTTCACCATTTAGTCATTCCCCCACAGTGCGCAGTTCATCTCTGCACCTGTGATCACCCCCGCGCGCTCCACGCACTGCGCGTCTCTGCATATGCGCCCGCAACCCACATGTGCGCTGCGCATCTCTGCACATAGGTGCGTGTCTCCTGCGCACCCCCCACACATGCGTGCCAGATATCCGACAATCAGTTGTTGGCCGGCAGTGGTGCGCACGCATGTGCAGTGGGGCTCTTCCGGGCGAGCTCTCGTGTGCCAGCAGAAGTGGCTCAGCGTGCCACTTCTGGCACACGTGCCATAGATTCACCAACACGGCTCTAGGTGTTCCACCATGTGGAACAGATTTATGTGCTACACAGCTGTTTTAAAATAGCTGGATCCTTGACTTACGACCACAACTGAGCCCCAAATTTATGTTGCTAAGTGAGAAATCTGTTGACTTTTGCCCCATTTTTAAGACCTTTCTTGCCACCGTTGTTAAGTGAATCACTGCAGTTTTTTTTAATAGTAACATGGTTAAGTGAATCTGGCTTCCACACTGACTTTGCCTGTCAGAAAGTTACCAAAGATGAACATGGAATACCGCAATCGTCATAAATATGAGACAGTTGCCAAGCACCTGAATTTTGATCACGTGACCCTGGGGATATTGCAATGGTCGTAAATGTGAGAAACGGTTGTAAGTCAGTGCTGTTGTAACTTCGAAGGGCCATTAACTGAACAAAGTCGATTACCTGTAGTTGTTCATCAAAATTAAGTAGGTTAGTAGGCTGTGTCTAAGTCTAGGCATCTAAAAATAGGATGTCTAGCAGAAGACAGGAGCTTAATAAAAAGCAGCTTGGGGATAATAACACAATCCCCAACAGATGGAAATGGCAAAGGAAAAGGCTAGGGATCTGATTTATTTTGACTACAGAAACAAGAAACTGAAAGATTTGTGGTGATATATTTCCATGAAATAGCTGTGGAAATGATAGCTTGAATAAATATGCCAGCTTGATGACCTCAGGATATTTTAAGGTAATTCATCTGATGAAGAATTCCAGCTTTTGCTAGAACAGACAGTGCAGATTTTACCAATATTTTTTTTTTTAAATAAAGGCATTCATTTATTCCCACTGTAGGCTTTCTAAACCTGCTATAGATTTGGCAAATCAAGACGAATCGGTATTTGCAAGCATGAAATAAGAAAAAAAACCCAAGAAACAACCCTACAATAAGAAACATCACTAGTGAGTTTTACTAAGGGAAAAGAATTGCATTTTCTTACCGCCGTAGCCCGAGATACTTCTCGACAAGTGCTAAGCAGGCCATTCTGTAAATCATCCCTCTGTAAGATGACATTTTGTATGGCAGCTGGATTTTCTGCATTCATTTGTATCTCTTGGCTGGCTGATAGCAAAGCTTGCTCAAGCGTGTACTGTGGTAATAAAAAGAATAATTTTTAATGTTCTGCATCATTGGACTGATTTTCTTTTTACGTCACTTATCAATGTTCTGATAATAAAGCGTGCAAAATAACATAAATCTGGAATAATAAATATAATTATCCTACTTTTTCCTTATGCAGCTGCTGAAGCTTCTCTTCGAGGGCCTGCACGACTTTATCTTGTTCACATAACCGGCTAAGCTTAGCCTAGTGCAGAAAAAAAAGTTGTGGATAATTCATGCTACTAGCTGCTTTGAAATACTGACTATTGATACACAGACTCTCTATAGACAGGTGCGTGCAGAGACTGGAAAAAATGTCCAACTGCAGAGCTTCACTTTTCAAGTCAAAATCATGCATTTGGCTGGAAACAGAAGTTCAAAACATCTTTATTAATCCTCTTAGGTACCATACTTGGAACTACTGGTCCCTCTGTCAGTGGTGGGATTCAATTTTTTTTTTTTTACTACCGGTTCTGTGGGCGTGGCTTGGTGGGCGTGGCAGGGAAAGGATACTGTAAAATCTCCAGTCAGAGGTGGGATTTGCTGGTTCTCCAAACTACTCAAAATTTCCGCTACCGGTTCTCCAGAACTGCTCAGAACCTGCTGAATACCACCTCTGCTCTCTGTATGTGTGTGTATCTTTAAGTGCACATGGAGTTTAGTTTCAAGTTCAGGCATATAATACAGGTAGTCCTCGACTTACAAAAGTGACCATTCAAAGTTACAATGGCACTGAAAAATCTGACTTATGACTGTTTTTCAGTTACAACCTTTGCACCCCACCCCCCGGTCACTTACGACAATTGAGCCCAAGATTTCTGTTGCAAAGCCAGACCCTTGTTAAGTGAGTTTTGCCCTATTTTACGACTTTTTTTTGCCACAATCACTGCAGTTGACAATTTAGCAACTCAGTTGCTAAGTGAATCTGGCTTCCCCATAGGCTTCGCTTATCAGAAGGTTCCAAAAGGAGATCACCTGACCCCGGGATACTGCAACTATGATACATACATGCCAGTTGCCAAGCGTCTGAATTTTGATCACGTGACCGTGGGGGATACTGCACACGGTTGTTAGGTTTGAAAACCAGTCGTAAGTCACATTTTCCTGTTGTAACTTTGAATGGTCACTAAACAAATGGTTGTAAGACAAGGGCTATCTGTTCTTCCAGATATAAACTGACTCATATTAGTGCTTATGGCCTATGTCATCAGGGTTGTGTTTGACCTCTTGGGGGGGGGGCGGTGGCCATGGCCGTAGTGGCGACAACCCACTCGACATCACTCTTGTGATCAAATGCTACTTTTGCTAGTACGTTGTTTCGCTAGCACTCTGCCAGCGAAAACGGAGCTCATGAGGGCGCACCTGACCATCACGGGCTCTTTTTTGCTAGCAGAGGGCTGCAGGAGGCCGTCACAACCAAAAACGGCATGGCCCTCACAAGCTCCATTTTCATTGGCAGAGGCATCGTGGACCGGTCCTTCGCTGTTTCCAGGGCAACCCTGCGGGCCAGATCTAAGCACCCTGCAGGCTGTATCTGGCCCACAGGCCTTGAGTTACACACCCCTGACCTATGTGATCTATCTTAGGTACCTGCACAAGGTATTGTACATTTTTCGTAATGGTTCAAATTCATCTCAAGGAATAATTCAGCTGCAAAAAGCTAGAATGAATTATTAGACTGTTCACTTATAAACACAGCAGTTTAATTTAAAATTAAAAAAAAATATTATTCAGAGAGCTAACAGTACTTACATCAATATCCAGTTCTTCTGATCTGTATTTGTACAGAGTAGACCTACTTTCATCTTGCGTCAGCTATAATAAGGAAAAACAGTGCCATCAAACCACTTCACTAAAATCAAGCCAAACCATGCATTCGGAAGCGAACGTTTAATTAAGCATACATTACTTCAGATCAAAATGTTAAGCACTTAATATGCCTTAATCAACACACACTATGTAAATTCCTTCATAATGGATGCCAAATTTAGATTGTCAGAAAGGAGAATGGTTTTTATTCTTGCTGGAAAGCTTTCTCAAAGATGAAAACGGAATGGCATGCTTTCTGTGAGCTTCAGATAATTTATCATAAAATAATCTAAATTTAGTTTTGTTAGCCCCTCAAATAAATAAGGCAAATTAGTACATAAATCAGTGATACTAAGGACCTGTCATCCTAATAGCAGAGAGTAAATCTGTATGTGAAGATTCAGAAGATGAAGCTCCATCCTGCCTTTTATTTTACCTTTCAAGAAAGCTCCGTAAAACTCTTACCTGAGATGTATAGTTATAGTTACATTCTCAGTTACATCTTATGACAATGAAAAACAGAAATACAATTGCCTGTGGATAGGGGCTACTACTCTGGGTGTATTTCGTGAAGCTTTCTCCTAAAAAATGCTTCTAACATAACAATGTGTATAAAAAGGTTTCTCTATCTTGAGAGGGGAGATGCACCAGTAGTTCAAAATGTAAAATACTGGATAAAACGTAGGAAGTATTGAGAAGATAAGCATTTAGAGAAGAGTTCACTGCCACACAGGGGCAAAATAGCCCATTCTAGATAAACAGATACAGACTGGGAATGTCTAAAAACAGCAGGAATGTTGGTTACATGAGATTTCCCAGTTTAGTTCTACTATAAACCATAGTTCTGATACCTCCTTCCTCAAGGGATATAAATTTCTAAATGGAATGGCAGCTAGTACAATCAACTGTAGTGTGAAGGACATTGTCTATGCATTAGATTCATTCTCACCTCTACATTTTAAGACTGCCAATTAGCAAGATTCTTAAAAAAAATTCTGAAGAGGATAACTCTATGGAATACCATTGGTTGCCGCAAAATCTTTTGAGTAAATCCACACACTGTGCATTTAATAAACAGACAAGAGGCCCAATATAGATGTAATGCCCTCATGTGCTTTTGAACACTTCCCCATTCCTTTCCACTCTTTAACCATGAACTTGTGTTAGGTCTGAATCAGCAGTAAGTTAATTTTATAATTAAAATTAATTTGATAATTAAAAGGATTGTCGGAGTTTTAAACAGTTATTTAAAATAAATTTGCAAGTCTGAAATAAAAAGGACAAGTGAGTTTGGAGTCAAAGTGACAAATGGAGACGCAGCTTTATGGTCAGGATAGTGGAAGAAGGGAAAGAGAAAATGCCTCAAACACATATACCTAATTGTTACATCTGTACTGAGGCCATCACAATAAACACTTCGAAGTTCTGAATCCTTCACAACATTATTTAAGTTATTAATTCTCAAAATATCAATTACCCTCCTTACTTTCCCATTCATGCACAGTATTTTTGTGTATGCAATTAGATTAGAAACCTAACCTCATTGTGTTTAAAACAATAAAACTGGAAAGACAAAGATGAGGCAAGGATTTAGCAATACAAATATTTCAATCACAAAACAGATCCGCCCAAAGGTTTGTTTGTTTCTTTTAAAGTGTTTCATTTCAAGGCATCTATCCTCATGCAAATGCGCTTGGTGACAATCTGAGAGAATGCACTGTGTATTAAAGCCATATAAATAACTTTGCTTTGAAATGAACATTTAATGAAATGAGCACTGGAAGATGAAAAAGCCACAGCACCTTTAAATTCAAAAAGATTATATGTTTTAATTTGGTGTTATGTTTAGTACCTTGTTTTACAAACCCACTTGAATATATTCTACACAATTCACCTTGATAGGAGAAAGAATTGAAGAATGGAAATATATATATATATATATTTAATGATAAAACAGATATGCTCAAATATGGTTGATGTAAATCTGGCCAAGCTCTCAAAGGAGAGAGATATGAATCAATCTGCAGAAATTATAGGATGAAATATATGTTTTGTCTCCAGCTGTCATTTTTAATGAAGTTATAGACAATTCTGAATCTTAATTACCTATTTTTAAAAAAAACCTAAAACTGAAGCAAATGCACTGATAATTGCCTAAACTTCTTGGAACAATATAATCTATCTAATTAACACCCTGTGTTATCTTAAAATAATGACAATTATCAACAGTACATTCTATCAATCTCACATTTTCAGGAATGAAATTTCAGAAGGAATAATTATTCTTATGTAGCATTTGTCCATAATGTAATAACATGCCACACTTCAATGACACTGAAGTTCACATACTGTCTGCTTTCAAACAAACCATCATTTTCAATTAGTTTTTAAGCTACACGGTTGATACTACCTTAAACTGAAGCACAGATAACAATTACATTTTAAATTCAGTTATAGGCTTGGAATCAAAGGGAATTTCTATTGGCTCCAGAGTATTTAATCTATGGAAAACAAAAAGGAGTAACAGTATCCTAAGTCTTTTACAGTAGTTTGAAAATTATGTTCTAAGGAATAGTGCTGTCAGAGTTCTTCATTTTGAAAACTGCCAACGGTAAAAAAATATTTCATGGAATGACAGCTTGTACACCGTATCTTCTGATCTCTCATATGTTGAAAAATGTTGTAGACATCTATGTACCCCCAAAATAAGGTCAGTTTAAGATGGAAGTAACTTTCCAAGTGGAAAACAGCAAATTCACTCTATTAACTAACCTAATATCACCCATGGTTTGGTGGAATCGGTCCCTGGTGCCCAAAAGGTTGAGGGTCGCTATTTTGGGGCACTGAAAATGGCTTAATGCCAAAACAGACCATTGGCCCACCTAGTTCAGGACCTCTTTTGGGATGGCTCCAATTGCAGAGATCAAAATCTTTTTTCACCAATACAGTTCTACCAGCTTCTCCTCAGAAAATACCTGCATCCTTCAGGTATTCCGTAAGAAACATGGCAATTATATTCATGACACCTCCCAAATCATTTTTTTTGTACATGCATAATTTAAAAATGTTGCTTAGAACTCAGCATGAAGCCTAAGGGCACTAGAAAACTTTGGCAATTTTGAGAGAGTAATGAGGGGAAAGAACCATTTCAAGTACAGTCAAAATGCCACAAAACACATGGGATTTATAACTATTACTTCTGCTAGTTGTAACGTCAATATATCATATGTTTATTAAGTACTACATTAAAAAGATGAATTTATCATGATAGCTATTCTGGAAATGGTATATATGAAAGCTAATATTTAAAATGCAGAATTAAACTAGATGGGCCTTTGGATTGGTCCAAAGTGCTCTTGGACTGAGGATTCTGATATTACTGAGTACTGAGAGATGTGGAAATGTAGTTAGTAGAATGTCTTTTTTCAAAATGATGACCTAAATCTATCATTTCTTATCTAATTCTGGTAATATCTTTGTACTTGGAAGCTTAATAAAATGAAATTAGAGTATTTCTAAATAATTCGTAGCTTCCCAGACAAAAATGGATTGAAAAAGGAACTCCCTCTTCAAATTTTTGGACTTCACAAACAACAAGGCACTTCCCATCACAACTGTTTAGAAAGCATATCCTCTATGGCAGGGGTGTCAAACTGGTGGGCCGCGGGCCGAATGCATCATGCACAGGCCATACCCACCCCAGCTCCACGAAGGAGAAAAACATCACGAGATGTCACGTGACAGCAACAAGACTTGGTGAGTTTGACACCCATATTCTAGGTCCACAGAGGGCAAATAGTTATTATGCCTCCACCAATTTCCTCAATTTGGAAACAGTTGTGGGAGCAGGGCACCAATAATGCCAAGCTCACCCTCATGCTGGGGCTTCCGTACATAATACGCATCCACCATTACGGTAAGCTTCTGCCCGTCACCAAATTTAAAAATAAGCTATTCGTCTTTTGTAACTGATCATAAAATTGTTGGCAAACAACAGGCATACGATGCTACTCAAAGTAGGAAGCCTCATGAGATCACAAGCATTTGCAAATCTGTTTCAACCACTGGGCTCAACCTCTTAAAAGCCCCAGAGAGCCATGGGCATCCGTGGGGGAGGGGGTGGGAAAAGGCCCATGAAATTTGTTTTCTGACATCATGATGAAAACTCTTCTTATATACTTGCATATCACGAGGCATGTATAAAAGAGCAGTGCTTAAATCATGGCACGAGGCTCATTTTGCCATCTTGGTATCATCTTGGCTAGCCACAGGAGCCTGTGCAGAGAATAGTGGCTCAGATCTGAAGTGTAAGAGTTGTATTTAGGAGTAAAAACTAGAAAGGGGTCATGCAAAGGAATTGCCCAGAAAATGAATTTTGGGTGCTAACTTTTCTGGCATAAATACCTTGCTCACTTCAAAGATCAGTTTACTCCTTCTTTTTATATAACCTTGCAGAAAATTCAAGTATTTTTAGCTACTTGAAGCTATGGGAACGTTTCTGATCTTAAAGGAAATCATTCAGAGCAAGCTAATTGATAAAAGCTGCAAATATATTTTCCCCAGTCGCCATCTGGATGTTCTGAATTAAATATTTGCAGTTGATAAAAATGCTATGTTGAAAGCCACCCCAACTGTAGAGTAAGGAAGATGAGCTTGACAGAGTTATGCCATCTGTTGTCAGGGTGTAAAAAATACTTTAAGTTCACAACAGACAGGTACTGTTCAGAAAAAGCCCAGGACAGACATCTTCCTAATTCACTGAACTAAAAGGAGGAGAGGATTACAATACAATCAAACCTGCAAGATTCTGATATTATAGCCACTCTCAATATAAAATAGCCTTCCTGTGGAGTTGATTTCTAGTCTGTCTAGCGTAACTGACACCAACAAGTGGCACTTAGCTGACCTTAGCTGATCTCAAAAAACTAAACAAGATAGGACCTCATTGGTACTTGGATCAGAATCCACCAAGAAACTCTAGAACCATAAACTACATTGTGTAGACGGGGACAAAAAATCTCTCACACAGAGCCTCCAAGAAGGGAATGGCTGTCTAGATGCCAAGAAAACTGCATGGATGTATTCATATAACCACCAGGAGGTTAGGTTCAGCTCCAGTCAGCTGTGACCCATCCCCTCAAGCTCTGCAGGAGGGGGTATGAGAAGCATCATGCCAAACATAGCAGATTAAACCTTGAAAGCAACTATTCCCAGCTGTACGTTCAATTCAGTTTGCTTGCACATGCTAAAGATCCTCATGGGCTCCCTCCTTCCTCAAAACCTCACGTAAGGCAATCATCTACAAAATAATGCAGTGAAGGACAAATCAATACTTCCAGCTTGGAAAAAAAGTGAAACTAGAACCTGGGTTAAGTAAAGAAAAAGGTAGCCATGAGGAATCTGTGCTTTCTTCATATTCTTTTCATTTTAAACTATTAAAACTTTCTTAAGAATTTTATTTTCCACATTTGGCTGTTAATCATTAACAACCTGTCCAGTCTCAGAGAAATTTAAGAAAGTGAAACCAAGAAGTTTATTCACTGTAATATTGCACATTATACATTAGTTTATTTATTTTTAAATAACACGGTAATTCTCAATGAGAAGTTGTGTTTACTTAAAATCTAACAAAGCCCACACATTTGAGCAAAATTGTAGTAACAGCACAATGGTTGTTTATAAAGAGAATACATGGTCCCTGAAGTTGTGGAATCTTGGCAACCAGTAAGGTTGCCAAGTATTGTCCTAAATAGATTTATTTAGGACCTAGGAAACACACCTGGTTGAGCCAGGTTTATCTACTGCCTACACGGTCAAGAATTGTATCTGCCCAAGCTCTCTGTTATTCAGCTACTAAAGAAAATTGAATGTTCTCCATTCGTAGGCATGAATGATCTTCCATGTTGGTCCAAGCTCAGATTATGAGTCAATTTGATTTTGGACCTTGGGAATCCCTGAGATCATAAATTGAAAAAAAATAGACTTTATGTATAAAAAGGAAGCACCATCCCCATTACCAATCAATTTATTTGGCATTCTGTGAAATATAGGATGCTCAAGTTTAAACGATTATTCCAATGATTTTCTAACAAATATGTTGATGTTATATTTCCATTCAGCATATTTCCTCTCTTAATAATCATGACTCAAGACTGACTTTGTTTGCTGTGACTTTCTGAACATAGTGCTCTTAAGGAGCTATATTCCCCAGATCAAAGTGATTTTGATCCTTTTTTGTAACTCCCAAGAGCGACAAGAAAACGAGCAAGAGAAGGAATGCACGCAATTGTCCAGGAACCTACAACATTTAATAATTTTTTTTTTCCTCGACCAAAAAGCTGCCAGAAAATGACAACATGGCTGGCATGCTTTTGGATTAAACCAAGATTAATTCCTTCAAAGGTAAAAAGAAAGGGGAAAAAAAGGAGATTGCATAGATCCATGCTAGGACAAATGTCGGAAGCAGAATATACGGGATTCATCTACAAAAAGCAGTCATTTGTTAAATATTCTGGAAAAAGGGGGGGGGAGGTTATCCAAAGAGGAGGGACACTTAATACTCAAGGACAAGTACGTTCAGCAAAGCCATGCTAGTGATACTGCAACATTGTAGGAAGCATGGATGATTTGTGGTTTTCCAAAAACAAAAACAGGGGAGGAACACCAATGTTATGGATAAACTGGAGGGGAACAACCAAAAACTGTCACTGAGGAAGTTTTGCAATGAGAAAAAGCAATTTCATTCACTATCCAAGACCTTACTTGATGGTATAGTTGTGGTCTTAGCGCCGAGTTCTCAATCATAGTGTGAACCAAGATGATTAAAGGTTCATTTTCTTTCATCTATTTCAAATCAGGAGGAGCATACAGCAAACATCAGTTTACAGCACGGCTAGATTTGAAAGACGACACTGTAAATATAGCCTCTACTTTAATTGTTTTCCATTAGTGCAGCAGTTTATAATTCCTCTCATGATTAGTAAACTTGTACATTCCAAAGAGCTTGCTTAAACTAAACTGGAAAAAAAAATCTATGAATTTAAAACTAGATTGGTGTACATTCCATATTAGATTAAGTCATAAATATCATTAATAAGATTCTAGAAAGCTTCCCGAGACAGAACATAATTAGTTGAGATGAATAAGGTGCTATTTTCATTACTCTGTTTACATATACTCAGTTTACAAAGATTAAGACATGTAAATAGAGTGTAGGATAAAAATGTTGTGCAATATAAAGACCTGTTCTGTGCAAAGTAGAGGTTTTTGGAGCCAATCAACGGTGTACCAACTTGGAGATTGAATGACTCCACCCAACTTTGTTGAGCTCTTTCTCCTCCCAACCCTTAGCAGGATCAGGTCTAGAGCTAAGATAAGCCATGTATGCAATATGACAAGCAAGAATGGTGGTTATATATTACCATTCTACAGTGTAAACTGTAAGACTTTTTTTAATGAATGCCAATTTAATTTTCACATACATTTCCTGACCTTCAATATTACATCATAAATACGAATAGTTTTTCTGAAAACAGTTAATATATTTACATTGCTTCTACCTCAATTTTCTGTTATGATCATTGATGACTCATAGTATTTATATTAGCTGCTTTGTAAGCCATGTTTGCTTATTACTGCATTGATCAGTAATAAAGTTTTGAAAGTCCTAAGACCGAACAGAAAATTCTGAATACTTTCAATTCATTTATTGGACTTTCCATTGAAAAAAAGGAGAATAAGTGTTCTTGACATAGAGCTTTTAAGAATTTGGTTCAACTAAAACATGTTGTATCCGTTTAATACAGTTCAAGAAAATGCACCAATATGCATATAGAATTTTGGATTATATGTGTCCCTTTTTACAGTTTTCACTGATCTATTTACTTAGAAAAGAGATGAAAACAACTTGGCATTACAATATGAAAACCAGGAAATAAATGGCAGTAGACACTGAAATGAGAGATGGGACTGTTAATCAAATTGCAATAGCTGTGTAAGAGGTCAGTGCCAAACTACGGTACATTTTCTATGTGTATGTGAGGAAGGCACCTCGCTTAACCAAGAGCTGAGGTTTTTTTATTGTAGAATTTTTTCCCCATTCTAACAATCTTCCAACATCATAAAAAAGGGATGTTATTTAATGCAACAGCTTTTCCACACCAAAATTTAACAGAGGCAATTCTATATCTTTCCTAAATACAAATAATGTTGCACATTTCCTTAGGTACCAATATTTTATTTATGCCAATGATTTTGTGGCTGTTGTTAGTACAAGGGAAGACAGATTTCCTTTCAGAGATTTAATTCATTTCTGTCAGTTGCAAAGGTTCTACTGTGTATACCGTAACAAATGGTAATGTATGAAGTAGGGTCAAAAAACATGGATATTTTTATCTCAAAGAACAGTTAGTTTCTATTGTTGATTTAGCAATTTCAATTTCAATCCATTTGCTTAATAAAGATTTACTGGGAATGTTTGAATGAATGTAACACCAGGTCTCAGCTGTCAAAACTAGCATAGTTTTTATTCAAAAATAGGCCTTTGATGAACACACTTCAGATAGGAAATATGAAATGTCTGTTCAGGAGGACTAAGACAATTTCCCACAGCCAACTCACTGCAGGACAATTCTCAGAGGGACAATTCAATCCTGTATTAATTGTTTAATTCAGGTACTTTTATTATTAGTGATCTTGTTTTTGTCAAAATTATTTTAACTCTTTCTGAATTGACTTTATTTTATTGTTGTTGGCCAGGGGTCCGTCAAAATTAATTTAACTTTTGTACTTGTTGAATTGTCCCACAGCGAGGTGTCCGATTCCGTATTTAGGATAATAGCAGAGCCAATACTCATAGAAGAATGTATCTCTGTAGCTCAGGGTTGAACTGTGGGGTCCTTGGTGCACTCTAAATTGGGTGCTTTTCTTGCAAACCCAAAGGTGCTTTTTTCAAGAGGCAACTGGACTGTCTTGTTTTCCTTTGAAGACGCTTCACTTCTCATCCTTCTCATCCTTTGAAGACGTTTAGCTTCTTGGATGAGAAGCAAAACATCTTCAAAGGAAAACAAGAAAGTCCAGTTGCCTATTGAAAAAAGCACCTTTGGGACAACTATGACCTGGATGACTGAGAATCTCCATTTTCTTGCAGAGGTTTCATTACTAAATTAGGTAACATCTTCAGTACTAGCAGTAATGAAATGTCTGCAAGAAAACAACCAAGCTTGAAAAGCATCAAGGACCCAGCAGAGCAAAAGCTTGTGTGAAACTGCAGATATATATGTGTGTGTGTGTGTGTGTGTGTGTGTGTGTGTTTTCTTAAGTTTTCGCGGGTACTTACATGTATGGTATTCAGCTTTGTTCGGGTATTTTCCCACGTCATTGTAGTTGTGCTTTTAAAGTTGTAGCAACGTTTCGGCAGAATCTCATCTGCCATCATCAGGCTTCGGTATTGTGTTCGTGCTTGCACTGGCACGAAGCCGAAAGCACCAGCCTGAGGATGGCGAGTGGGACCTCGCTGAAACGTCGCCAAGATACTCTTAATCTTACATGGGAAAAGACCCAAACACACACACACACACACACATATAAAAACTCTGCAGGATATAGAGTTTCCATGCAGATAGGGAGTCCCTGGAGACATTGAGTTAATTGAAATTCCGGTGTGCTAAAACTAGGCTATTTCAGAGTTTCTGAGTGACCTGATCACTGATGTACTGCTCATAAGCAGATACGAGGGAATAATGAAAACTGATGTCATTCAAGGGTTATTCAGAGTTATTCCTAAAACAACTTGGGATAGAGTCAGCTCCACAAGTAATGTCTGAAATGAATATAAATACAAGCCTACTGCATCTAGTTTTAATATTTTAAGCTGCCGAAAGATGAACATAAATCCAGCAACCTGACTTAAAATTATTGCACATTAATTGCATGCATTGAAATCCAATTTAGTTTTCAGCATTGCTATGATAAGCAGGCAAACCCAGTCTGCCAAATTTTTGCAGACAACTGAAAATCCTGTGTTAGCATTACACATAGCCACCATAAAACCTATTTTAAATGAAGCAGGGGCTTCCCTAAGTGCCCTTTCACAAAACAAATTTAACTGTCATACCTTATGAAAATATATATTTGCTTCAAAAAGATATTGTGCAATATATTGTACAATAATATGAAAAGAAGCCTCTTCAAGGAGCATGTGATATTAATAACACTACTTAGGGAATGCTAATCTGTTTTTAGAAATTGCTTGCCATTTTCTCCTGCAGATTAAAAGTTTATAAAAGTGTTTCAATTCAAATGATTCTGAATGTATAATTTTTATTTCTGGGCAGGCTGAATCAAAAATCCTGATAATTTCTTGCTTGAGACACTTCCAAAATTCTTAAGATATGAAGTTAATTGAGTTTCATGTTTCAACTGTTCTAATGGAAACAGTATGAACACTGACTGCATATCACAGCAGTATACATTGTGAAATGAAGATCAACCTTTACGTTTCGAGTAAAAAGTTTATAAAACAACGAGATTTTATGTTGGGTCCAATTAATAAAAATGTTGGCTGGTCTCAGGTAGACAGAGTATCCCATTGTGGGCTAATGTTGGCTCATCAGCATTCCAATCAAACATTGAGCTTTATAATCGCAAAGACAGATGATGGTAAAGCAAAAGTAGAAATCCGGAAATAACTTCCTTTAGTAAAAGTTAGAAAGAAAATAGTCAAAAAGATAATGGCAAGATTTTCATTTTTGCCAGCTGCATTTGGTGAAGCCTGTTCTAAGTAAGGGAAAACATCTGCAAAATATAAATACAATGGCACAGACTTGGGCTCCAGGTTTAATAATAATATTTAATTCAGAAAACAGAGAGCCAGTGGAAGAAATAGAAATAATTATCCCTAAAAAATGTCTTCATTTCACCACTACTATTCTAAATAAGGACTACACAAATTACAGGTAGTCCCCAAGATCTTAATTGGGACCAGAATTTCCACTGCTAGGCAAGGCAGTTTTTAAGTGCGTCACCTCTGATTTAACAATCTTTTTTGGCTATGGTTGTTAAGCGAATCACTGCAGAGGTTATTAGAGTCACGTGATCATTAAGCAAACCAGGCTCTCCCCAATGACTTTGCATCTTGGAAGCCGATTGGGAAGGCCGCAAATGGCGTTTACAAGACCCCGGGGATGCTGCAATCATTAAATGAATACATGCTGGTTACTGTGTACTAGAATTTTGATCGTGTGATCACTAGGACGCTGTGATACTTGTTAAGTGTGAGAACGGGTTGTCAGCCATTTTTTTCAGCGCTGTTGTAACTGCACTGAATGGTCACTGAACTGTCACAGTCACTAAATGAATGGTTGTAAGTTGAGAATTACCTGTTGTAATTCAGACAGTGCATCCCAAATGATACGGTACTTTTTTGGGGGGGATCTAGCAATAGACCAATAGGAGCAAGAGAGGTAGGGGCCTTGTCAATTAAATTTGCGCCACTTAACCGCTGCAGAAACGTTTTTCACTATTTTAAAAGGGTAGCAGGATTTCAGCAACTTTGTCAAGTTCCGTGACAAAAAAGAATCAACATATTGTTACATATAAATATACAAAAAAGAAGCTATGAGTCCCACCTGATGGTCCAAATAAATGGCATTCCTTTGGAGATGATGAGAAAGAATCTCATTCTAGCAACCAGCATTCAGAGAGGAAGAAGGAAAGAAAGAAGGGGACAGATACGAAGAGGTGAAAAAGTCATTCAGGAAAGAAAAGGACACCACACATCTTAACTTTTTAACGATTTTAAGATTATGCCTGCAGATGTCATACGTAAAACTCAGTGAAAACTGGGAACTGTAAAACTGACATTGGCCTTTAGATGGATTAAGTAATATTTCATTGACATACAGAAACTAAACATAATAATAACCATACTGGATTTTAAATTAATTTTAATGAGTTAATTTAATTAGTGAGATAAGTTAAATATGGTTGCAATTGCTCTTCACATGTCATATATTAGCTACAAAAATTTGCTTTCAATATTAAAACAAAATGAAGGGGGGGGGGGAAATAATACAGCATGTTAAATCTATTCAAACTATAAACCCTTTGATACACATGGATGTATTTCCTGCAGCTAAAACCAATTCGTAAGTTGTCGCAGGGATGAGAAAAGAGAAGGAAACACTTGTGCCAGATTGTATCTATGGCCTCTCTAACCTGTTCTGGTTTCAGATTTGTATGTCATCTAGTAATTTGCATAATTTAGAGTTCATTAAAACCTTTGAATTACCCTCTTTGTTTGGATAGCAATGTATCTCAACATCAGAACTCAAAGGGTTAATAGCAGAACACCACAGACGACTAGGAAAGCAGAATCCACATTAGGAAATAGCGGCCCAAGGCTACAGAGTTGGAATGAGGGGAAATGGCACATGAGAAACATCACTTCATAGCTGACCTTTGGACTGCTGGCCTCAAGTTTTAGCTGCATGAGTTGTGCTAATGTGTGTTCCCGGATACTACTCAGTTCGGCCTGCTGCCTTCTCAGCTTTATGAGCAGCAGGGTGAGCTCCTCTGGCTAAAGGAACATTGGGTAAGAAGCCAACAGTGGAAAATTAGTTCATTCTCGTCCTAGACAAAACTTAGGTTTTACACTTGCATTCAATAATGCTAGCTAGTATAGTATAACCAAGTTTTATTAGTCCCTTTGGAGCAAGGGAACCGATGATGCTTTCCAACAAAAGCTGTCTCAACCAGGGGCAACCAGTTTAGAGTAAGCTCCTTCAATGAATCAAACAGAAGGATAAAACAAGGGGTGTCACCGCAGCTAATTTTATTTTGTGCACATCATAGTCAAGCTTGGTTTGCTTCCCCCCATAAGCTGGGAAAAAGCCATAAAGAGGTTGTGAGTATCCAAATGTCTTGATTATTTTCTCAGAAAAGTAGAAGCTATAATATTCAATTGAAGATGGCAGACTCAAAATACAATTCGCTTTCTACTTTCTTTTAATACATGTTTTCTCCAGACTATTTCTCAGCACATTTAAGCTTGAACTGAAGGCACAAAATCACGGCTTGATGTTTGAGGATCAAGGATAAATTGTGATAGAAAGCAAAAGCACCCTGAAAGCAATCAGTGTGTCACTGATTCATAAACCTGCAATCCACAGATAGACAGCTGGTGTGTAGGCCTTTTTGAATCAAACAGCTACCTTATTATTAAACTACAAATACAGTCAATGCTTCAAAATAAGTTATTTTGCTTTGACATGTAGCAGTTTTAAACAAAATCTTATGTCTGGAGAATGAGAAAACTGTTCTACTTTTCTACAAGCTTCTAGTGCCAAGAAGAATCCTAACCTTGAATATTTTAGATCACTCTAGTGATCTAATTTGATAATTTGCGGTTATGTGTCTTTTGTCCAACACAAAAAGTCACGATCCGGTTAATAACATTTATTATGTATTACGTTCTATTGTGGATCCTGATTTCAGCTATTTACAGACAGCTTTTTCATTACTTGTCTTTTTGACTGTGTTAATCTTCCATGTCCAAAACTGCCTCCTTTATGCTCCTGAAGTAATTGATTTAAGTCCGCGCCATTTTCTACAAATGAATCTCACCAGACTGATTCATGTATCAACAACTCCCAAATAATTTTAGTCACCAATCACATATCTTTTCTATATAGCAAACTGTAACCTTTCTACAATAGGCCATGTTCAATTTTCCTGAGCCAAGGACTTGTTCTCATATCTGATGAGAATATCCCATTTTTGTAGATGCATCTGGTATACAAGAACGGGGCCATTCAGAAGCCTTGGAATTAGGCCCTCAATTTTTTTTTAATGGATTTAGATTTGGACATCCACATTGCATGGTGTTAAACTTAAAAAATGCATTCATAGCACACAATATTAGCGACTGTGATTGTATTTAACCAAGCCCAGCAGAGGGAGCTATCTTATCTTCAGTACTATGTTTTATACTAATAAACTATTATTTCCTTGAGAAGTCCTTGCATATTCTCTACTACATGCTTACATCTGTGTAAACAATCCATCCATATTTTATTTGAAGAAAAACTATCTTAAAATGCACACATACTCAAGAAGAAGAAAAAACGTAGTTACGGTTGAATTAAATGAATTTTGGGAAAGTCTGCAGAAATCTATAATCTGTGAACTAAAGCTTTGATACATAACTGTCAAGTACTTCTAATGATGTGAATAAAATTGCAATTACAGGGTAAATAACTTTGTCATAAGACAGCACAATATATAACCAATCGCCTAGAGCAGCAATTTTTCCATCTAATTGTGACTCCCATCATGAAATAATAATAACCTTCAGTAACTGGCATTTCCTCTTTATCATTTAATGGCAAGATAGTCTGTGAAATAGACAAAAAATAAAATCTTTAGAAGTGCTCTCTACTGTTGTCCCAGAAGTGTCTACATCCTTCCCTGACAGGAAATATGCAGTTCAAACAATAGTTGAAACGAAGTTAGAATAGATGATCCTTGCAAAATTTAAGGTGCGCAGACAGAATTGACCTGTTTGGATACCCTTTATTTGCTGAAAGAATCAGGACAGGAAATTACATTTAATGTGGACCTTGTAACTAGAACAGTTGTCAGACTGTATACTGTATTTTATAGGTTGCTCTTAAATAAAAAATGATGGACTAAATATAAAAATGCCACTCACAGTTTTGCCTTGCAAGCTCTGGGGAGAAATAGGCTGTACGCTCAAGCCAGCTGGAATCGACCTTCTGTCAGGCACAAAGCCATGCTGCTATGGGAAAGGGAAAAAAAAAAACAAACAAACCATGGCCATTGTAATTCAGGGCTTTTAGAACCAAAGGTTAAATGTAATATTTTCAACATGCTTTTCCGAGTCAAGCTAGGATTTATGAAAAATGTCCAAAGTGAAGGTGTTGGTTAATAATTTGTCAGTACAAATATCCTGAAATGTTGCACTTTCATCTCAAACTTTGCAAATATCAAGATGTCCCAGAGGACAGCATCCTTCTGACTGTATTTATAGTAACATTTATTTGCCACCCTGTTTTGAGGAAGATCTCAAGGCAGCGAATAGATAAGAAAATTTACTACAGAGGCTCAAATGTGTCATCCGGACATATATTTATTGTATGCTTTTTCCCTATACTTTGCTTAAAACTTTCAAGAGTTTGGGAAGCAGATCATGAGCTCAAGCAGGAGATCCTACACCATTTCTGACAGATGGCAGTCCAGTCTCTTCTTGAAAGCTTCCAGTGATGAAGCTCCCACAACTTCTGAAGGCAAAGCTGTTGCCATTGGTTAATTGCTCCCACTGTCAGAAAATTTCTCCTTATTGAATCTCTCCTTGATCGGTTTCCATCCATTATTCCTTGTCTGGACTTCAGGTGCTTTGGAAAATAGTTTGACCCCTTCCTCTCTGTGATAGCCCCACAAGTATTGGAACACTGCTTTCATGTCTCTCCTGGTCCTTCTCTTTCCTAGACTAGACATTCCCAATTCCGGCAAACGTCCTTCAGACGTTTTAGCCTCCAGTCCCCTAATCTTCTTTGTTGCTCTTCTCTGCACTCTTTCTAGGGTGTAAACATCTTTTTTATAGTATGGTGACCAAAACTGGATACAGTATTCTAGGTGTTGTAACTATTGTAAGTAGAGGACTATCTGTATTATAAGCAAATTGCAAATAAGAGATGGCTGTCCTAGAGTGGCTGCTGTACATCTGGCCTAACTTTTATGAGGACATAAATTGCAACAAGTTGTAGAAAGCAAAAGCCCTCACCTTGTTATGATGTGGTCTGTGTCTACGCTCAAGGGTGACATCTCCTCTTTGTACCGGGGAGGACACTTCTGACCGGTAGTTCCTCTGAGGGGAGTATCCTTGGAAACCTGCTATTGAACCATGGGAAGGTGATGTGGGAATCAAATGCATTGCTTGATCAGATATATTAATCATGGTTTTGGGGCTACTTAAAGTACCGTGTCTAGTCAGAGTCGTTTGCTTATTGTAAAACTGCCGTTGTTGCCATTCGTAGAGTTGCCACATGGTGTCATCTCGCATCGATCTCCTTTTCTCTTCGGCTGGCAAGGATCCAAGGGTCTTATCGTAAAGAGGCGTTACACTGCAGATGCTATCTGGCCTGGTCTTACTGTTTCTTGGAAGAGTGCGATAACCTTCTGGATAACGAGGTACGACTTGGGCTCGATGGCTTGGCATATTCCTTGGTAAAGTCTGATAAGAAATTATGCTGAAACAAGAAATCTCCATTAGCCATTTTGGAAAATAAATGGGTACATTATAAGTAACATTTAAAAATTCTTTCCCCACATTTTATCTCTACAGGTAATTTGGTCTTGCATTCTGCTTGCAACCTTAGGTCAAACAAGAGAGAAATTTATACCTTACTCCATCCATTCAAGCCAAAAGAGGCTGCTTTTTAGAGAAGGTAATACCACTAGCAATCTACATGTAAATTATCATGCAACTACTACCGGTAGAATTTCCCCTAGTCTGACCAATAATAATTGCAGTTTCAGCAATCTGGGAGGTACCAACTGGAGAAGTTCACACGGATGTATTTTTTAATAATATACATTACTAGGGATTGCCAGAAATAAGATATGAGTGAATCTAAAAGTGATCAATGTTATACTTATTATGTTATGTGCACTGGAAAATGACCATGATCATGTGATCAAAATTCAAACGCTTGGCAACTGGCCTGTATGAGTAGTCCTCAGCATACAACAGTTCATTTAGCAACAGTTCAAAATTACAACAGCTCTGGAAAAAAACGGGATTTATGACCGTTGCAGAATTCCCATAATCAAAATTCAGGTGCTTGGCAACTGGCTCCTATTTATGACCGTTGCAAGTCTCCTGGGGTTCATGGGATCCCCTTTTGCGACCTTCTGACCAGCAAAGTCAATGGGGAAGCCAGATTCACTTAACAACCGTGTCACTAACTCTTAACAACTGCAGCGATTGGTTTAACATCTGTGGCAAGGAAGGTCGTAAAATGGGGCAAAACAAATGTCTCCCTTAGCAAGAGAAATTTTGGGCTTGGTGGTGATCCTAAGTCGAGGACTACCTGTGCACGTGAAGGAGTGAGACTGAGTTCTTTATCCAGCTTCCTCTAACCTAGTTTCTCTCTCCCTTTCTGTATCTAGCACAGTGGTGGCTAACCTTTTTGGGCTTCTGTGCCAAAAATTGCGAGTGCGCCAGCATGCCCGTACTCGCGTGCCAGCACCCAGAATGTAATGCGCACTCCCCTCCCCACGCCCCCTGAGCATGTGCACGCAATCCCCACCCCCACCCACTTACCTGCACTGCGCCTCACAGCTGATTTTTTTCCCAGTTGGTTTGAGGCCTTTTTCGGCCTCCTGGAGGCTTGGAAAAAGCCGCTGCAAGGCTTCTCAGGCCGAATTATAGGCCCGTTTCATCACTTCCGGTATTACAGGAAGTGATGAAACGGGCCTATAATTCGGCTTGAGAAGCCTTGCAGAGGCTTTTTCCAAGCCTCTGGGAGGCCGAAAAAGGCCTCAAACTAACTGGGGTGGGGGAATCAGCTGTGAGGCACGTGCATGCACAGTGCAGTAAAAACCTACTGCGGCTCATGTGCCAGCACAAATGGCTCTGCGTGCCACTTGTGGCACGTGTGCCATAGGTTCGTCATCATGGATCTAGCATCTCCTACTCCCAAGATAGTTGGCTTTTCATGCAGCTGCCTTCTGCAAAGGGAACAGAGGCAGAGGAGACAGGGAAGATGTGGGAAGACAGGGAAGATGTGCTGTGGGAAATACTATGACTCAACCAAGTCCCAATTCTCACAGGAACAATGGGAGCAGGTTTACAAGTGGAATGCTTTTATAAGTCCTCAAGATCAGTTTCTCTGCTCCCCCAAGCAAAATACAAGTTTTTTAAATTAAAAAAATAACTTGATTTTTGCAAACTGCCTTGAAATTATGGAAAGGCAGGATAATCAATGCTAGAGATTTTTATGAGTAGAGATTTGTTACTTCCTTGGGAGCTGATCTCCCCATTCCATTTTCACTCTAGATTTTATTGACTTTCCTGAAATTAATATTATATTTGTTTTTAAATAGCATATGTGGGCATGTCATGGGGGAGGACTGCTTTTCATATTTCCTAAAAGAGAAAGCAGGCATAAATCCTGCTGGTTTTGACAAATCCACTTTAAGCAAAACCATCATTTCTAACTACATGGTCTGTGCTAATAATTTCATCCATATTTAACTAACAAGACGTTCTCCGTGATCAAAAGGATTGGCTTTCTGCCAATTAATAATGTGTGGTTAATGGCTTTTGCCATTTTAACATTTCTACAGTGGATTGAAATTGATTGGGAGAATAGCCAATGCAATGAATCTGATAACAGCATTAAAGGATGGAATCAAATGACAGAGGTTTCCATTCCCTATACCTGCCTAAATTTAAAACAATGGCATTTGATCCAAGCATCAATTTCTCCTTGACATGTTCATTACATAATAGAGTAATGTAATGAAACCTGGCTTGCTACAATCAGAAAATTTCTAATCACATTAATTATAATACAGAAACCAGACATTGAGATGGATTAGGAGTTGGTTAAAGATAACAATAGCAAATATCAGGAACACATGCAGAGATAATGCAACTCTATTATTTTTAACTCTAAAAAGGAAGGGACTTCTCCCCTCTATAAGAAGGGGATTATCTATTTCTTTAGAAATTCCTGCCGTGGAATCTATCTATCTATCTATCTATCTATCTATCTATCTATCTATCTATCTATCTATCTATCTATCCATCCATCCATCCATCTATCTATCTATCTATCTTCCACCCATCTTACCACAGGGTAACTCTGGGCTTGTTACAATATTAAGGTATCATTGCTCTCAGTTTATTAAAACTTCTGCTCTGGCTTTATTAAAGTTGGCTTCCTTTAAATCCAAGGGACAGGCTTGATTATGGTAGAGGTGTTGAACTGGCGGCCTACTGGCCGGATGCATCACACGCAGGCCACACCCACCCCAGCTCTGTAAATGGGAAAATGTCATTTGAGTTTGACACCCATGATCTATGGAGATTTTCAGTCATCCAGGTCAAGGCTGTCCCAAAAGCTGCTTTTTCAAGAGGCAACTGGACTTCCTTTGTTTTTTCCTTGAAGACGTTTTGCTTCTCATCCAAAAAGCTGCTTCAGTTCTTATAGAGCCTCGGTGGCCCAGTTGTTAAGAGTGCTGTACTGCAAGCTACTTCTACTGCAGCCAGTTGCCTGCAAGTTGGCAGTTCAAATCTCACCAAGCTCAAGGTTGACTCAGCCTTCCATCCTTCGGAGGTGGGTAAAATGAGGACCCCACCCTAACCTTTGGGGATTCTTGACTATACTCAATATTCAATGTTCCTTCTGAATTGACTTTGGCCAATAGGATTAGGGGGAAAAAATCCTCTTGTCCTTTCCTATCAGCAAGGAAATTGAAAACTTTCTGAAGACTCCATTCCTGAAAAAGTTTAGTTTCCCAGTGATTAAAATCCCCAATCACTGCTATTTCTACCTTCCTGAAAGATCTGCATTTTCCCCATACTATTATTTGAAACCTCATTGATTTAAATTAATCCACATTTTTGTAGTTATTTTATCAAAGTGTCACTTTAACTAAATTACTGGAGCATAATATTTTGTACTAAAATGGAACAAGCAGAACTGGGTATTGCTAAGGACTCCTAAAAATTCTATCTCTTGTCATGCAGAACAAAATATTCTAGTCTTAACTCCCTTAGTCATCAGGGACACATTTTAAAAGTCTTTAAATACTAAAAACATGTATTTTCATGTTTCTATGTGTTTCTTTCTGTAAATACAACAAAAACCAAGAGCACAGGAGAAATGTTAATTCCGTAACATTCTGTTTAAATTATTCCCTAGATCATTCAGCCAGTAACAGTTATATTAAAGCTGCTAGGGTTTCACATTAAAATGCCTTGCACTGTGCATAAATACCAATAATAATTGAGAAATATTTTACTGCATTGGATTCATGTTCCAAATAGACTTCAAAGGTATATTAATGTTAGCATTTTCTGTCACAAAGTTAACGAAATTCTATTTATGGTTTAGACCAGAGGTCTCAAAACTTGGCAACTTTAAGACTTGTGGACTTCAACTACCAGAATTCTGGGAGTCGAAATCCACAAGTCTTAAAGTTGCCAAGTTTGGGGACCCCTGGTTTAGAAAAATAATTGCACTTTTAGTTGACTGTAACAAAATTATATAGTTAACATAAACCAATTCAAGATGTAGGTGGTTACAAAGCTCTTAAAAATACATCTTTGCCATTAAGACTGGGGCCCTGATAGTGCGGGAGAGCCCACATCATGCTTATATTGATTGTAAAATGCTGCGATGGTTCTCAGCTGCTGTTTTATGCTGTGTTAAGTTATTTATGTTTTTAATTATTGGTTGTATTTTTACTTTTTATTTTGTTTTAATTGTTAGCTGCCCAATATTATATATGAAATGTGTTACAAATAAATAATAAATGGGAGCACATGGTTTTCTTGGCGAAAATTCTAATTTAAATCTATCACCATCAGTAACAGTAGGAAATTTTTCACCCAAGATCATGGAGATCTAGTGACTTAGCAATTGCTAGAAAAATGGAATTAAAAACTTTAATTAGGGAGTCAAAGTTATCAATTCTGTCTAATCTTTAAAAAAAGAAAAGAAAATTTAGGAAGCTGGGCTGAACAAAAAATAAATAAGGAGAAATCTTTCTAGCTAAGATAACCCTTTTTTCATGAATAATACTTATCCCTAGACACAGATATTTGGAATAAGGAGAATTATAAATCATTTCTTTATACTTTCAGCTAGCGTCTCACCACCTGTTTGAAACATTGTGCAACACGTTCAAGAACCTTTCCAAATCCAATTAATATTCCACAGAACAAAAAATGAATCATCGCATACATTAAGACTTCAGATATTCATGAATTCTGAAATTACTCACCCTCTTGTTTCTTCATCTTGTCCTTTCCCTCTCTGTATTTTAATCCACTGCTCCAACTGTAACATCGAATTAGTTCTTTGGATGACACGTTCAGATTCTATCTGTGAATGCATGGCGTTGTGATGGATCCCATCGCTGGAATCTCCCAGAATGAGGTTCATGGCTTTCTCTGACCCATTTAAATGAACTGGCCTGTAATGGCCTGATGAAAGTGCACCGGCTGGCAAAGTTCCATACTCGGACCCGTAGGAATTCAGTTTTACACTGTTGATTTTTGTTAAGGGCCTATCGCGCCCGACTTTCTGAAACCCATATTTTTCTGCTTCTAAACATTTCTTCTCTTCCGTCTTGCAGACTTCTCTGTTCCGCTGATTGTTCTGAGTCTCTGGCTTAATTAGCTCTCGATGGTTGGGAATGTTATTTACTTCACGAGGTGCTGGGTTTTCAAATGTTATCTTGTCTGCTCTAAAAAAAGAAGAAGAAACATGCACTGGAGAACAACATCACTAGGAAATGGGTCACAATTCTGTCTGTCCAACAGGAGCCTTTTTTTTTTTTTTTTTGCTTCCAGGGAGTAGAAGATGTCATCCTTCAAACGGCCGAACTAATGCAATTACAGGTAATCCTCAGGTTAAAACCATTTATTGACTGTTCAAAGTTACAACAGCACTGAAAAAAACTAACTTATAACCAATTTTTCACACTTATGACCGTTGAAGCATCCCCATGATCACAAAATTCAAACACTTGGCAACTGTCCTGTATGGGTAGTCCTCGACATAACAGTTCATTTAGCGACAGTTCAAAGTTTCAACGGCTCTGAAAATAGGGACTTCTGACCGTTTTTCAAACTTATGACCATTGCAGTATCTCCATGATCACGTGGTCAAAATTCAGACACTTGGCAACTGGCTCATATTTATGATGGTTGAAGTATAGTATTACTGTTAATTCTCCCATCCTTCCTTTCACCCATCTCCTCCCATGTATGACTGTATGACTGTAACTTTGTTGTTCGTATCCTATTTTTATTGACTGTTTCCTAGTATGATTTGATTGCTTATTGTACCCTATGACTATTATAAAGTGTTGCACCTTATGATTCTTGACTCTTGACGAATGTATCTTTTCTTTTATGTACACTGAGAGTATTTGCACCAAGACAAATTCCTTGTGTGTCCAACCACACTTGGCCAATAAAGAATTCTATTCTATTCTATTCTATTCTATTCTATTCTATTCTATTCTATTCTATTCTATTCTATTCTATTCTATTCTATTCTATTTCTATTTCTATTTCTATTCCATTCCATTCCATGTTCTATTCCATTCCACTCCACTCGACTCCACTCTATCCCAGGGTCATGGGATCCCCTTTTGTGACCTTCTGACCAGCGAAGTGAATGGGGAAGCCAGATTCACTTAACAATCAGGTTACTACCAGTAACTTAACTTAACTGTGGTAAGAAAGATCATAAAATGGGGCAAAACTCGCTTAACAAAGGTCTCGCTTAGCAACTTAAATTTTGGGCTCAGTTATGGTCGTAAGTCAAGGACTACCAGTACGTGCAAGTAGTGAGACCACCTTAAACAGAGTTTTGACATGCTTGCTTGAGTGAATTCTTTCTGAATGGCAAAAACAAACAAAGAATGGATTGGGTGGATGATTCCAATAAACTCCCTGCTTATGCATGGCAGGGAATCGATCACCCATTATTCAGTCAAGCATGAGAAAGACATTAATGGACAGAGGCCACTCTAAAAACCCTTTGTATCTGCAGTGTGGTTGGATGGGTATTAGAATTACAGAGATAAGGCTGAGGAACGAGGCTCTTGAAGAAGCTGTTCTGTTGTTGTCGTTTTAAAACCATGTTAATTACATTTTAGGGCTTATTATTACAGCCTTCGTTTTTCATCACAGAACAGTAGGATATATTAGTTTTCAAAACTGTGTATGGAGCTGAATTTGGGGATCTCAGAGAAATAATTCACCCCTAATTCTGTCCCTCATCTGCTCAGCCATTTCTTGAATTCCCCGGCACTGGAATCTCATTTCCATAGCTTTACCTGTTCCCTTCATTACTCGTTTAATTTCTCTGGTGCATTTCCAGTCAAACAGAATGGCTTACAAGATAACATTAAAGCCAATCTTTAAAATGGCTGTTTTGCTGTGTTTCATCACAACAAAACAGCAAATATTCTTGAGAACAATACACAAATACGATAAGCAAATACATGCTTAAAAAAAAAAAAAGAGATGTTATCAAACTTCATTTTAAAAAAGCAAGAAAGGAAAATAACAGAAAACCTAACAAGCAACTGAGTTTTCACGGTTGCTGTACTACTTGAGTGAACAGCCATGTTTTTAAAAGATGGCATGAGAACCACTCAAAGAAGACTTTCATTAAGCTGCAGGACTGCCCCTGAGAAAAACAGACCCTGGACTATCAATCAAATCCTCCAAAATAAATCCAAGTAGAACTTTCCCAGGTAATCTAAATCAGGAGTCCCTAACCTCTGGGCTCCGGCCCACTAACGGGCCATGAGCTATTTGCAACTGGGCTGCAGAAACAGAGGACCAACGCACATATCCTCACTTGCACGAGCAGCAGGCTCTTATTTACATGAGTGGTGGGCGCAAGTTCATGTCACTTGCGCAAATGGAGCTACATGCACATACTTGCCAGTTGCTCATACAAAATCATCCCCTCTCCTCCCCCCCCCCCCAAATCTGCAAAGCTGGAAAGGTTGGGGAATAAGGAACTTTGATCTAAATAGTTAGCTGGATATCATCACACTTGGCCAATAAATAAATTCAATTCCTATTCCTATTCCTATTCTATTCTCCATTCCATTTGTTATTTTTTATGTACTGAGGTCCTTAAATTGGCCAGGTATCTGACAGGCAAGAAGTACAGTAGAACCTCTGGTCACAAACGCTTCTGACCACCCCCAAATCAGGTTCTGACCAAAAAAATCCACATTTTTTTTTGTTTTCGCTGCCAATTTCCTCTTCCACGCCATTTTTTTTGTAAGCGCCAAATTTCCGAAATTAGGTTTGAATCCCAACCAAATCAGGCTCCAAAGTTATGGAACAAATTTATGGGCGTGACCAAAGGTTCTACTGTATATTGCTTTTGAGATTGATTAATCAGCTGCATTCTGTAATGACTGTAGCTTTAGACATTTTTTAAAAAGTGAATCATTACAGTAATCCAGTTGATAAATTATTAGGGCCTGAACCCAGCTAGGTTCAATATCCTCCTTGTTTGTCTCCAGTGATATGTTGAAATAAAGGAAAATCCTCAGGTTATGCACTTGTTCTTTCACGGGAGGGGCACCTTCTCCACTACAATTCTCAGCAGCTGATAGCAGCTGTGGCCAGGAAAATGGTATACTAGTGATGGGCAGGCCTCAATACGCCCATGTAATATCTCTGCTTCGCAAGCTGAACTGGCTGCCAATCTGCTCCAGGTGCAATTTGAGATCCTAGTTGTTACCTGCAAAACCCTTCATGGCAAAAGGCTGGATCACTTGAGGGATCACATATATCCCATATATGTCTGACAAATTTCCTGCATTCCTTCAATTAAAGGAATGCCACCTATCAGGATCCTGGAAGCAGTCTTTCTCTGAAGTAGCGCCTGCCCTCTGGAATAACATTTCCCATGAAATTTGGGTAGCCCCCACCCTACTGGTGGTTTGAAGGAGCTTGAAGACCTGACTTTTCACCCAGGCCTTTAGTGAGGGTTGAGGGATGCTCCCATGGATTGTGTTAAGTGTATTTCAGTTCCAGTCCAGTTTTTGTCATCTTGTTATCTTTTATGCTTTATTTCAGTTTCTGATTGTATTTTTAAAAATGTGTTTTGTGAGTCAGGCAGTTTTTGGGTGTCACTTGTCACTATAAATTTAATAAGTGCCATCTTAGTTTCCAGTTCTGAAAATCCCTTATACACAGCAACTCTCTCTTACCGAGTTTCCACTTCAGTTTGTTGCCACCAACCAAATATTAGCTATATGGTAATGACATACAAAAAGGGATAATTATTTTATTATAGCCACTACCTTAAAGAATTATAGGCATCTATATCTATAGGGAAGGAAACATACATACATTGTTAACATGCTTGGGAAAATGACATGTATCATTTTAGATGCATCTGAGGGCCAATCTCATGTAACTAGAAAAGGACCAGAAATATTGCCCACTATCTGTTCCTGACTCTTTCACACTTTAATAATGAGGATGGGTCCATCTACCACAGATCCACTGAAAAGCCTTCAACCTAGCCCTAACCCTGACTGCAATTTTGTATTCAAGAACCCGAGCAATTTTATTTATAACCAGATTTTTACAGCCAGGGCCTGAAATTAAAGGTGCAGTCCTTTAAGCCATAAACATTTCCACATGATATACTGTGATATAAATGCATAAAAATAGCCTGATTGATAAAAGCAAAGTCAGTATCTTAAGGTAGAAATTTATTTCTCAGTGGCCAACCAGATGCTTCTGGTGTGCTCATAAACAGGACTATTATTATATTCCTAACACTATCCTGCTGTAACTTCTAGATGCCTGCTGCTCCTAATATAGAGGTGACATTAAATTTTCGGGATGAACAGCTCTTAATTGACCTGTCATCCAATCTCTTTTTACAGCTATTTAGGTGGGCGGCCATTGCTATGTTTGGTGATAATAAATTTCACAAGGTAATTATACACTATGGGAAGACAATTTTCCTTTTGTCTTGTTTCTTTTAAATCTCCTTCCAACCAGATTTAATGGATGATCCCTGAATCCCTGTTATGAAAGGGAGGAGGAAAAATTCTTCCCATTTATTTTCTTCATACTATGCAGAATAGATTACACCTTAAACATGTCATCACTTCATCAGCTTTCCACAATACCTGTTCTTTTTTCCCCATTTTCTGCCCATCTATTGAATGAGAGGTCTTTTTTATGACATGCCTGTCTCCACCTCAAATTACAAAGCAAACGTGTCCAAAAAATTGTAGCCTATTGCTGCAACAAATCATTTTGATTTCCCTCCTCTACCCTTTGTCCACCTTTATTATATCCTTTATGGAATGGGACAGTCAGAAAACATCTACAGTGTCTCATATGCTGAAGTACCATAGAATTGCTTATTTACTAACAGAACTTATACCACTGCATTCCAAAGACCTGATGGTTAATAAAAGTATGTATGACAACATTTTGAAAATAACATCCCACTTTTCCTCCAGAAGCCCAAGGCAATACACACTGAACATCTTCCAATTTTCCCTTACAAGAAATTTGTGAAATGCTTTGGGCTGACAAAAAAAAACAACAAAAAAACTGGCCCAAAGTCAAACAATCAGCTTCCACGGTGGACATGTTGAACCTGGTCCTAATTTAACCCTTGAGCCACTGTCCCACACAAACTCCTCCAAATTTGGATTAGGAATGTTGCTAATAGTTTTTGCATTACAATTTGCTCCGTTGAAGAGGGCAACTATCTTTAAAATGAAGTGGTAACAGCATTTCCACCTTTCTTTGTGCATTACACATTACAATTGCCCAATTTTACAACCTTTACTTCTAGCAGTCTTTAAACAAATGCATGGTTGTTAAATGAACCTGGCAGTCGTTAAACAAGTCTGTTTCCCCCAATGGGTATTTTTGCCAGAAAAGAGAAGCAAATGTCAAAACATGCAGAAATTGTGCGGGATACTACAAATGACTGTAATGGCAAATTCGTTTCCCAAACACCCAAAATACAATCATGTGACTGCAGGGTGGCTGTAGGAACTTCAAAACAGGTTGTAAGTAGTTCCGGAGAAGTCTGTTGTAACTTCGACCAATCGCTAAGCGACTTGTTGTTAAACAAGGACTACCTTTTACTATCAAATTTGACCAGGCTTTATATTCCAGGCTGTTTTTGTTGAATTTGATCTCTTGCTAAACATTGATCTTTACAACAACCCAGGTGATTCTGGGTAATGCATACTGCCCCTCTCGCATAATAAATATCTGAATGCTTTTATCTGAAACATCCAATTTCTTCTCTGCACAATCAATGATCTATTTAATAAGCAAAGAATGTCTGTGAAATCTAGGCTTTAAGCAATGGGTTTTTTTTACATGTTTTCACTGCCATACAAACAGGTTGCCCAAGATCTAATGCATCTGCATTCCACTCCTAAAAAAAAGAAATACAACTCTCACCCAATGGATAATGTGGTGGCAATTTGCATTCTACTCTGTACGTTGTGAAAAGGCCCAGAAGGGTTTCAAAATTCTATCCCATAGAACGAAATCTTCAGCTTTAAATATATGCACACAAAAGAGGTTTTTCAATTGGAGGAGCTGCTTTATGATTCATTTTACTCTGAAGCTTCAGAATGAATGTTCCCATGACAGCTTACAAAGCAACAAGAAAAACAAAACACTTGAAATACAAAAGAAGCTATCTAGTAATAAATCAGGAAAGCAGAAATGAAGCTGCAGTCCTAGGAAAACTAAATACATGACATATCTTTTTTTTTATATATATATAAATAAGCATATGTGGACATATCAATCTTTTATCTTATTTCAAACCATATATAAAGGTAAAAATGATGTAATTGAAAAATATATATTAAAATTGACTTTTCAATCATTGATGCCATAAAATAATTAACAACTGTTCTGTGGAAAAAATAAGTAAGCCCTTGCTCTAATAGCTGGTATTGTCCCTTTGGCAGAATCAGTCTCAGGGAAATACTTCTTATAACTGTCTATCTCAGGGGTGTCAAACAGGATTTCTTTGAAAGCCAGATCAGCATTGTAGTTCTCCTCTGCAGGCTGCCGGGGTAGGGGGAGACAGGACAGATGCCCCCTGCAGCACCCTGCTGACCAAAATGGCAGGGTGTAGGAGGTTGTCCAGGCTGAAAATGGGCATTGAAGTACCCGTTTTGGGTACCCGAGGCACCACGGGGTGATCCTTTGCTTTTCCAAGCCGATCCCGTGGGCCAGATTTAAGCACCCCGCAGGCCGGATCGGCCTGCAGGCCTTGATTTTGACACCCCTGGTCTATCTATTTATCTGTTTCTGATACTCACTGGATTCCCCACCCGCACACCTCCATGCAGACGTTTTTCAGCTGTATGATATTTGAGGGCTTTCTTGCATCTACAGGTTGTGAAAAATCACCTCAGAGCAACTTGATTTAGATTTAATTCTGGGTTTTGTCTTGGCCATTCCAGAATCCAAAATCCATTTCCCCCCAGCAATTCTTTGGTGGAGTCACTCAAATGTTGTGAGCCATTGTCATGTTGCAAAATCCACTTTGGGTTGAGATTCAATTTTATGACAGATGGTCTCACATTTTGTCAAGGTACAATGAAGAACTCACAGTGGATTATGAGCTGCCTGAGTCCTGATGCAACAAAGCAGCCCCAGTCAAAAATATTTTTACTACCATGCCTTATAGCTGGTATCAGGTTCAGATGAAATGCAGACTTTGGGCTTTGACAAAGAAGTCTTCTGGTACTATACCAATAATTCTATCCTTGTCTTGTCCATCCAGAAGTCCTAGTCTTTATCGAGATATTTATGAGCAAACTTTGGTCTTGACCTGATATTTTTAAGGTTAGCAAAGGGTTCTTCCTGACACTCCTACCTTGTAGATCTAATTTGTCCATCTTCTAAGGATAGATTCCTGCAATTTGACAACAATATTGATGAGAGCTACCTGTAGGACATATGATGAAATTCTGGTGTTCTTAGAGATGTCTTTCAACATCTTTCTTTCTGCTCTCTGCTTCAACTTGTTGGGATTGCTTGCTTGGACAAGTTGGTGATTGTCTGGAACCTTCTCCACTTGTACTTGATCTTCCAGACAGCAGAATGATTGTGTCCAATTGTTTGGTGATCTTTTTAAATCCCTTCCCAGACTCAGAGACATCTATAACCCCTCTGATGGGTTCAGAGAGCTCTCTTGATCTATGTACACACTTCAACAACAAAGACCAAATCAAACTCATGTCTGAGTTTAAACAACAGAGATTTCTCCCAGATACACTCTAACAATCTTCTAAAAAAAAGGTCACCTGATTCTAATATTAAATATTTGAGGTAGCGATAAATGTACAGAAGTATTCAGTTTGTCCACATGTGAAATTTTCATTTATGTTTATTTAAATTACACAATGGACTGCAAAATGTAATTGGTACGTGGTACTTGTAGATCATATCACCTCTATCTATCAGTATTGTTGAAATGAAGATCAAACATATGTATGTTGAAGAAGTCAAAAATTTCAAGGGAGTAAAACTTCTAAAATTCTGCCTTCTGTATCTTTCTTAAAGGCAAAAGAACTCCATTTTCAAAATGGCAACATAAAGAAAAGAAATAAAAAAGGCAAGGCAACTTTCTCCCCCGAGGATGGAAAACTATGAATTTTGTGGCTTCTTTTTATCTGCCAAGAACTGGGGAATCCTGACTGATATAAAGCCAAATGTCTTTTCAGAAAATGCAATCTTTAGAAGTCTCTAGTTCAAATTCCCAGTGCCAGCTGTTTCAGCATATTAAAGGGGAACATTAATACATTTTGAACTTCTCATGGTCACTGACATCTTAAAAAATTGGTAAAATTCGAGTTACTTCTTTTCTGAAAAACAGTTGTGGTGTTAGTTATTATAACCAAGGCAAGTATTTGCTGACTTGGTCTGTGGTGTACGATAATTGTATCCTTTTAGAAACAGCAAGAGCTGCATGGTTGGCATATTTACCCAAGAAAAACTGAGCATTAAAATTCAGGCTCATTTCTCTCGGCTTCCATCCACATTTCCTTTCTTCTTTTTGAGCTTAGTCTATAGTTCCAGTCCTACAACCTACCGAGTTATGGCCTTTCGAACAACCTTTGGCTCAAGAATGATTTTCAAGAGCTTCTCTTTCTTTAAGGTAGCTGGTTCCAGCATCAACACAATTCAGTAGAGTCAACTGACCTTTAGAAAAACATCTTCAGGAAGCTACTGAGGTAAAAAACTTTAGAAAGTCAGACCAGTCCCATTTTGTACATTTTGATATGAATCCAAAGATCATGTAAAAGTCTGTAGAGATTCTCAGTCATCAAGGTCATGTTTGCCCCAATGGTGCTTTTCCAGGAGGCAACTGGACTTTCTTGTTTTTTCTTTGAAGACATTTCGCTTCTCATCCAAGAAGCTTTTTGGGTGAGAAATAAAACATCTTCAAAGAAAAAAACTAGAAAGTCCAGTTGCCTCCTGGAAAAGCACCTTTGGGACAAAGACAATGTAGTTGCTGCTGCCTTCCTGTTTTCAGTTATAATCTCTTTTGTCTAAGTTTCTTTCTCAAAATATTCAGGATTTATCAACCAATTCTTTTTCTCTTCATCTTCACACCTCAGACAATCTACTTTTGATTTTTTAAAGTGTAATTTACTTCATTGAGACAGTTGTTTCAAGGTTTTTGGTTTTTTTCTTTTGCTGAAGCAGGGGTCTTCCTCTTTTATTTTTCACATCACAAGCTACTGTTTCATTTTTACTTCTTTTTCCCTTGAAAACAATCACATAGTTTTGTCCTGGTTCCTTTTGCTTCTTCTCTTCAGGGTTGCTGTACTCCTTTTTATGTTTGTTCCAGCCCAAACCACGAAGGAGTTCCTCAAGTCTCAGGTTTTCTTAATTGAATTTAGATTTTCCTTCCATCCTATGATGATTAGCTACCATCTTTGTACTAATAATCTTTTTTTAAGCTAATAATCCTTCTTAAATTCTTCACTGACATTCAAACTGTGTGAGTTGAAAGTATCTGTTTCTTTACTTTATTCTTTTCCTTCTGTATAGTTGTACTTTCCCTAGAAATACAGTTTTCTTGTCTTGATCCTGCTTCTCTGCTTGTATGTCACTTTATTTTTCCAATCTCAACTTCCTGCTAAAAGTCTCACTTCATTTTTGAACCTCAAACTTACTTTCTCTATCTTCTGGCACATATCTATGTGATAAATGTGGCCTGTCACATATATCAGCCAATTTAGTTTAATTACCACTTTTTTTCTTACTCTTATGACTTGGCTTTAAGTCATAAAATAGTTAAGTAGTACAAATACTATTACTGTTTTCTCCTTAAGAATTGGGAATGCCATTCTTTATTAAGTCATCCAACTTTGTCAAAAGGTATGGGGATTCTTACAGTCACACCTTTCTTATATTTTGTAGCCTTTCATCGAATATTTAATTTAATTTGGAATGTGAAAGCCCAGAAAAAATAAAAAGGAGGGAGGAGGAAAAATAGAGCATGGGGAGAATAGTTTTCTGAAAATGTTTCCCTAAATTTTTCCTGTTAAAAAATAGGAAACAATGGAAAAAACCGAACACCTTTGAAATATTTTTTTTGTTTTAGAATGGTTAGTATTACTTCCAATTTAAGATGTTATTAACTGAAAATAGCATGAAGGGACTCGGAGAACTTCCACTAATTGCGAATTGTTGCTTGCTTTCATTTGGTACATAAGCTTTATTTTTGTTTTCACGTTTTCCCACTGTAGATACTAAAATACGTACTAGCACAGAATGCATCAGTCTAAAACTCTCTTTCTGAAAATGTCTTCATTTGCAATTCCATTTGGACAAGATATAGGCACTTCTTGTATATTGATTGCTTCATTAAATGCTTTTGGTCTGTGCACTGAAGGTAAAATGAACAGGCTGGATTATGTTCATAAGGGATGAATGGGAAGCACTGTATAAAATCCTTCAACATATTCTGATGGCTTATGCAGCCTGAATGGGACCAGTATCCAGCCAAAACTTATTTTTAGCTATAAATTACAGCGGAGATGAAGTGTATTTTTATTTCTTGCTGAAAAATTCCAGGATTTTGAGAATACAAACTGGTACAGATGATTGCCTCCTACTTGTTTTGGCTTCTACTTTATCCAACCTATATCAAATATGGTAGCTTAAATTAAAACCATACTCTTCATTTATAATCTCCCTTAATTTTAATTTCTTCCCTGCTCTTTTAGTCTATTGTTCCTTCTCTGACTGTATCATGTCCCTTTATTTCCAATTTTACTTTTAACTGATTTGTTTCAGAGACTTTACAATATCTTAGAAATGCTATGAATCCTGGATAATTATATAAAAAACTGTAGCATGGAGTCAATTTGAAAGTTTTCACTAATAACATTAAGGTAATTTCACTGTAGGTTGAAAGCAACAGTGCATATTATACCAATATTGTATGATAGCTAATGTATTATAATAGGATAATATTCCATAAGTGATGAAAATTTCTTAGTATAAAAGTGAAAATAACTGTAATATAAAAAATAGAACCTTTTAAATGGAAAAGCTGGATTTTATTTTATACAGAATCTATTTCAAATTACCTAAATTATAACAGATATAATCAGAAATATAGCCAAATGAGGATTTATTTCATTGTCTGAATGTTAAATTTGCGTATTCAAACAATGTGCATTATTTAGTCTCAATAAATCTCTCTGATCATTACTAAACCTGAACCTATTTATAACCAACATGAAGAAACTCAACCAACGCACACACGCACACACACACACAGAATGTAGAAACATTTACAATTGAGACTATGAGAAAATAATTTTGGGAAAATGTAGATTATAGATATTCATTAGAACAATAGAAGTCTAGAGAAATATGCTATGTTACAATACAGGATTCAGACTGTATTATACAAAAAGATAGATTTAGAATAGAAATTATGAGTTACTGGTTCAATATGAAAAGTGCAAAACTCTTTTTATTCCACAGTAATAATAGCATTTTTTCAGATATCAAATGGTTATTTTAGACTTGAAAAGTATAAGAATAAAAAGGGGCAGGATTCAGTTTCCCCCTCCTTTATACTTTAGGTATCATTTTCCTTCTAAAATAGCATAAAATATGTGTCAGGGTTCCGGCAGTTACTCCAATTAAATCATGAGCCTCGAGCCACACTCCCAAAACTAGAGAGGATTTATTTGAAGCTACCATTCTACATCCGTCACTAACCTGGGTGTAGCCAATTTTGAGATACGTAATTCACTGTCACCCTTGATCCTGCTTTCCCCCCCACCCCTCTGGGTGTATCATCCAATGAAAAACATCCATAGCTAAGAGTCATCAATCATGCTCTCCAATTAGATTGTTTCGTGGCAGAAGCTTCAGTCATCTAATCAGTCTCTGAAGAAAATATGAATGGAATGTACTTTTGATTCCACACTATTGCCTGCTCTTTGAAACACTTCTTTCTATTGTCAACTATAAAACATGTATACAAAATGTCTTATGAGTTGACACTCGGCTCCCCTCACTTTTTGAAGGTGATCTGTACAACACACACAAAATCAATTTGATTGCAGATATGGAAGCTTATGCTCACGAACCCCCCACCCCCAGGCTTGGTTGGATTTTCTGCATGGAACCTTGCTACAAGGCGATCGGCTTGGACATTCCTACTCTTTACCCATGATGCCTCTGATAAGGGGTAGCCCTTCCACTTGATTAAATATTGGAGTTGTCTCCTGTGCCACCTCAAATTGAGGATTCGCTGCACCTCATAATGGGTTTGGCCTCCTATGACCACGGGATCTGGGGGCTCATGAGACAGGGGCCTCAGCGTTGACTATTTTGATTTTTCAACTTCCAGAATGGAGATGAAAATATCTAAGTCCAATCTGAAAATTACTACTTATTTCAGCTATTGCAAATAATCAGGGCAGTAAATAGAAAGAGGGTTGGAATTTTGTTTTGTTCTTTTGCAGTTTACATGTTCCAAATCCCAAGGCTCAGAAGCAAAACTAAACAAAAGCTTTCATTCTTGGGACACTAATCTTTTTTCTAAAACATTATCAAACTTAATAATAAACTGTAAATAACTGAAAATAAATACAGTGTTGTAACATAAGCAGCCAAGAATCAAATCAGGGAAAGTACATCCTATTCAAAGTAGATTAAACATCTAATTTGTTTTGCAATAGAACTACTTGCTTTGATTTGTTTGGGGCATGGAAACATTAAATATATAACAAAACCAGTAAAGTTTAAATATTTTATTTGAGATAAATCCAATATCTAATTTTAGTTTATTATTTATTTGTCCTGAGTAACTCTGCAATTGAGTAAGCAGAAACTAGAATGTGAACAATTCTAGGCTAACATAAATTTTCATGTACTGCCTTGCTAAACCCATGAGAACAATATTATGGATTAAATTTATGGCCTTGGTTGTCAAGGGAAAAGTCACCTTAGCTCTGTACCACCTTATTGCAAGGAATTATTGCTACATAAAACTATACCACAAAATAGGGCAACAGCCCATTAAAATCCACTTATCGCTTCTGCAATTCTTCATCCCATTACTGACAAAATGGAACAAGCCTTAGTGTAGCACACAAGCTGTAAACAGGGTGCCTTTACTGTCCATAGATTTGTCTGCTTCCTAATTCCTAAAAAATGTCTCTGTGTCAGCCACGAACAACCAGATCCAGATCCAGACCCAGACCCAGACCCAGGCATGTAGGGTTTAAGCTAGCTACTTTATTGTCTATGGAGATTCTCAATCATCCAAGGTCATGGTTGTCCCAAAAGTGTTTTTTCAAAAGACAACTGGGCTTTTTTTGTTTTTCCCTTGAAGAGGTTTCACTTCTTATCCAAGAAGCTTCTTCCGTTCTAAAGAACGGAAGCTTCTTGGATGAGAAGTGAAAAGTTTTCAAGGAAAAAAATAAAGTCCAGCTGCCTTCTGAAAAAAACACCTTTGGGATAATTACTTTATTGTACTCTGCTTATAATCTGGGAATCTCCCCCAGACTGGCAGCTTTTGCCTGGGAAAAACTAGATAAGGCTCGAAAGCATAGGGGAAGAGGGGTGTCATCAGATGTTGCCCTCCTTCTAACTGGGACAGTTGCTCTCCATCAGTCTGCACCAGTATGAGCCTCCTAAAAACAACTGAACCTCAACAGAAAGCCTTGAGAGCTGACACATCATTTGCATCTTCCAGTATGCTTAAAGTGTACCTCCAGGGAAACAGCTGAAGTAAACTTTGATGTTACTTTTTAAGGTCTTCAGGAAGCTAATAAATATGAGGGTTAGTTTTACTCCTAGTTCAGGACACATCTCCTCACAATATGTAATCAAGGCTGGAACCGTAACTGGCTGATTCTATGGGGCTGTCAACTTACATTACCTTTTCACAGGCTCTGTCTGTACAAGAGCTGCGTCTATCATGGCTTTCATCCATAACTCCATTTCCTTCCCTGTATCTGTGCAGAAATAATAGGTCCTCATGTTTGGATGAGCTGCCTGATTGGAAATGACATGGTCATTTTGTGGGGAGAAAGGTACAACGTTCTGTAAGACAGAAAAGAGAAGGTAGGAGGAAAATCAAAGGCCATTACTGGTTTCTTTAATCAGTAATTTATCTGTTTCAAGATTTATGCAACCTGCTACTAGAAACTCATCCCACTGTAACTAATACAATACTATTCATCATCATGCTCATTTTTCTGAGGCAATTATAATCGAGGAAAAGCACATTAGTATTAAATTTGGAAGGCTTGTTGTTGTTCAGAGCCCCTGCTGAGTTTCCAAATAATTTCTATCAATTATAGAGTAAATATTTTCTGCCGGCATCTGGTATGCAGAGATTATAGAAATGGATTAGCTGGGATAACCAGGATTGGGAGGGGGGGCATAGAAAGTTGCAAATATATACTCACCCATTAAAAAACGAAGCGTGATTTAGTTTACTCATCGCGAAGAACAGCCCAAAGTAGTTCAAATCCAAGAAACAAAATGTGAAAGGTCAGGACATTTTATAGAAAAAAGAGTTAATTATGCATACAATGAAGAAAATGCACCTTGTAAAACACACGCTAATGAGAGCAGGTAAGATATGGGGAAAAGACCAGCCAAACATTTCTAGAGTACTTTAACTTAAAATGTCTGAACTACAGGTAGTTTTCAACTTACGATCACAATTGAGCCCAAAATTTCTGTTGTTAGGTGAGACATTTGTTAAATTAATTTTGCCCCATTTTACCAACTTTCTTGCCTCGGTTATTAAGTGAATCACTGCAGTTGATCAGTTAGTAAGCCGGTTGTTATCTGGCTTCCTCACTGACTTTGCTTGTCAGAAGGTCGCAAAAGGGATCACAATGATTTTGATCACATGACCACGGGGAAACTAAAATGGTCGTAAGCGTGAAAAATGGTCATAAGCCACTTTTTTCAGTGCCATTGTGACTTTGAATGGTCACTAAACATAAGGCTGTAAGTTGAGGACTGCCTGTATATTCTTAATGGAAGTAGACTGATTTAGTTTGGCAAGACTGCTGTCTGCAGGTATGGAGCAATAAAGGAAACTGTTCAGAAGAATCTCAGCATGTTTTTCCTGGCTCTTTGGAGATTTATCCAAGAGTTAACAGCTTCAGGAGTTATGGGTGTGGGAAAAGAATAACTTCATTAAAAAGAACATGCAAATTGGATGAGGAAACTATATGGAAAAAGAAGAGGAAGTAACAAGGTTGCAAAGACAATGCTAATTAGAATCTCTGGCAAGTATTAAAGATACAAAAAGACAATGCTCATATGTTGTGCTGAGTTGAAATGTTGGCTTGATTTTGGTTTAATGTGTTACAGATCCTATTAATTGTGCTTTATTGAATAAGCAAATTGTTTGCATAAAATGCACTTATTTCCTGAGAAATCTATAAAAGTCTTGTGCTGAAGTTGCAAGAGTACTGCAATCAAATCAAATTATCATATTCCTTAGTTGGTTAGAATGGAAACACACACTGATTTAATGAAGAAAACGTCTGTGTGTGCATTATGTTTCAGAAACTGTTCCGAGGCCCTTTCTGTAATTCATTTGTTCACATTATATTCCACTGAAATATAAAACACCGTAAATGCAAAGTTGAAGAATATTCTCACCTTAAATGCATATTTGCGGTTGATATGATCCTCAGAAGAAAGCATGGCTATTTGAAAGCTTGGAAGAAGTATGCTCCCTAATATTCCTTCTTCTTTTTCATCTAGAAAATATAGAAAAAAATAATAAGTAAAAGAAGGAAATTGTCATATGGTGTAAGAAAAAAAAATGCATCTTCCCTGGCTTTTGGAACCTGAATCTTTTATATTTGGTAATTTTGCTTGTTCTTTTTCTCTTTGTAACCACCATCTGTTTTCACAACAGATTCTTAGAGATGGCAAGTATAATAATGCTTTTAGAATAGAATCTGATAAACAGCTAATTCTATCCGGCTCTCTGCTTATCTTCTGGAGACATGTGTGTGCATTTGTATAGGTATGTGTACACAGAACAATGATTGCGGCTAAAGAAATTACTTTTTTGCTCTATAGAGGATGCACTTTCTTGTGTGCTTCATCTTAGTTTGACACACCTGGAGGAGAAGAATACTCATGTGCAAATGCTGTTTGTTGATTTTAGTTCGGCGTTCCACACAATTATTCCTCAGCATTTGGTAAACAAACTGTGACTGTTGGGTTTTAATACTCCTTCATGTAACTGGATGCTTGATTTCCTTATTGATAGGCCCTAGTTTGTGCAAATTGGAAGGAAAGTCTCCAAGTCCATCTCCTTGAGTACGGGTTCCCCACAGGGCTGTGTCTTAAGTCCGGTACTGTTCACCTTGATGACCCATGACTGCTGTGTCAAATCTGTTATGAACTATATTGTGAAGTATGCGGGCGACACGGCAGTGGTGGGTGTTATCTGGGCAATGACAATGAAGATTTTTATGGGGAGGAAGTGAAGGCTCCGGTGGACTGGGGCAATAAAAATAACCTGGTTTTGGATAATAACAAAACAAAGGAGATCATTATTGATTTTAGAATGAGCCAGCATAATTGTATTCCACTTTGCATCAAGACTGAAGCTGCGGAATAGGTCAATAGTATTAAGTATCTGGGGGTACAGGTAACTTAACAATCTGACTTGGTCTCTTCATATGTTATCTTTAGTGAAGCGTGCAAACCAGTGTTTGCATTTCCTGCATCAGATGAGGAGAACACATCTTTCTCCTGCTGTCCTGGCCACTTTTTACAGAGGCACAACTAAGAGGGTTTTGACAAAGGGCATTGCTGTTTTGATTTGGTGGCAGGAATGCCTCAGATAGAAAGTCCATACAGAGAGTGATAAGGACAGCTGAGAAGATTATAAGCTCACATCCCGTTATTCAGGATACTGCTTATAAGCGCTGTGTGCTTAGAGCTCAAAGTATTGTTAGAGACTCCACACACCCACTTCACGGTCTGCTTCTGCTGCTCCCCTCTAGGAGGAGGTTTCAAAGTATCTATAGCAGGACTACTAGATTCTTTTAACAGCTTTGTTCCTTATGCTATCTGTCTTGTAAATTTGCAGGATTCTTTTTTTTTCACCATGTATATGTATACATCTAAACTGGACTATGATGTTTCTCTGTGTCATACATGTGTCTGTATATGGGTATATGCATAATGGTTATCCTTTGAGAGCTGAACGCAACAAAATTTCGTTTTAATATATGCTGATTAGTGTACATTTAAAGTAACAATAAAATTCAATTCCATTCCATTTCTATTCTACCATACCCTATCCTAAAGAAGTTACTAGAGGAAGAATGTGTCAGGTACAAAGATAGATCCACAGATAAAGGTCCAATTAAACTGATTTATTGCTATTCATGCCAATATACAAGAATATTCTCAACTAACAGCATCTCCTTGGAGTTAGATAAGGGTCCATGAAATTCAAGAGAGGTTGGACTTACTTCGCTTGTCACTATGTAAGGATTCTAGGCTGATCCCTCTTTTAACTCCTTCTTCTACAAAATGTAAATAGGAAAAAAAATCTGAAAGGACTCATGGAGCTATAAATCTCCTTTAAACCAGGGCTCTCCAACCTTGGCAACATTAAGACTTCTGGACTTCAACTCCCAGAGTTCCTCAGCCAGCTTTGGGAATTGAAGTCCAGAAGTCTTAAAGTTGCCAAGGTTGGAGACCCCTTGTTTAAACTATGCCATTTCTTCCAGCAGTGAAAAAGAGTAAAGAATAATCTAGAAGCCCAACCGCAAGCCCTAAGCCTCCAGCCGCCTCTGTTACCTCCTCCCTCCCTCCATCCTAACAGAGAACATCTCAGAGCCATTGACTGATTCTTTTGACAAGCCATCATAAATATTTTTCCCCAACCATCAGGATATTATTTGACTAAGTGCATAGGCAAGATTAAATAAAAGACCTGAATTAAAAGCCTGTTATTTTAAAGATGGTGTTAAAGTAAGGGGGCTTTGTGATGCCCCTTGAGTAGAGGCCTCTGTAATTCAGCTCTGCAATGCTTCACGTTCAGTTTGGAAAGAAGCATCCTTGGAATTTGTGGGAACAAAGCATTTGTCTGCAACTCGTTAAAACAAAATAAGAGACTTCCATTACAGCAGTCCAATCCTGGATCCAGATGCTTTAATACATTAATTATTTTGATTAATTATTTTATTTAATTATTGATTAATTAATACCACAGCAGCATGGGCATTCTGTGTGTTCCAACACATTTTTTCCCAACTGAATCCAAAGCATAGCAAAGCTTTACTCTCCGGTATATTAAGGCCAACCTGCTGCTGGCAGTTCATATTCCTGCTAAAGACTAGATTGAATTCTGCAAGTGCTTTTCAATCAGTGTCTGCCTCGCCCAAAAGAAAACATGTGCCCACACATTGTTGAGTATTCAGGGAAGGTATCCTACCACTGTTTTTAGTGGTAGTTCTGAAGTAAAATGATGCTGGTTTTTTTTTTTTTTTTCAAAAGAAGCAGGTGGCCTTCAAAGAAGGCTATTAACGACAAACATAAATCTTCTGGAATTAAAAAAGTCACTTTTAATTAAATACCCCTTTGGATGCAAAGAACATATTTCAGTGTATTAGTACATAAAGGAACATGATACAGTCCAAGCATTCCATAAACTACAGAGGTAATATTATATTGGAAAATTCTCATTCTCTCTTTTTCTCCCTTCCCCTCTCTCTCTCCTCCTCCCTGCCTCCATCCCTCCCTCTCCCCCAACTGTCTTGCTCAACTTTCCTCTAATTTGTTTCTGTCTTTTCACAGCAGTTCTATTACCTTGCCGGCGTATAAGACGACTTTTTTACCCTGAAAAACATGCCTCCAATTGGGGGTCGTCTTATATGCCGGGTCGTCTTATACGCCGGCAAATAGTAATTGGGAAGCACTGCGGCTGCCCAGGCTGAGGCACTTTTGCGCACCGTGGAAAGATCCCGTGAAGCCGAAAGGAGCAGCCAGCCTTCTCCCAGCTCCCAAGGAAACGAGGCTCGCACCGCCTGAGCTCCGCTGAGGTATCCGGCTGGGGCTGTCAGGAGTTGTTACCGCTGGCGCGGCTCCGCGCGGCTCCAGTCCAGCGTTTGCCTCGGGAAGGGAAAGGCAAAACCAGGAGCCGCTGCTGCCATTGCAAAGCGCCGCCGCGGCTCTTACTTTTGCCTTTCCTTCCCGAGGCAACTGGAGCCGCGCGGAGCCGCGCCAGCGGTAACAACTCCTGACAGCCCCAGCCGGATACCTCAGCGGAGCCCGGGCGGTGCGAGCCCCTCGTTTCCTTGGGAGCTGGGAGAAGGCTGGCTGCTCTTTCGGCTTCACTACGGGATTCGTTTCACGGTGCAAAAAATGCCTCAAAAAAAAAAAAAAGTGCAAAAGTGGAAGGCGTGCGGAAGAGGGGGCGAGTATATAACAAACTATATTTTGAGTGGAAATGTTGGGGGTCGTCTTATACGCGGGTCGTCTTATACGCCGGCATATACGGTACCTTTGAACACAGGCAATGAATGAAAGTAGCATTACTTGAATCTGTGCAATTACTATACGTGTATGCATATCTTCACCATATACACATCTGAAATTGTGTTTGCATCATTAAATGACACGCTTGATTCCTGTCAATCAAGAGGATCAATGTGATACAATGATAAATAGCGGGGTGCAATTTAGGAGCTCAAAACGGGGGACATAGTGGCCCCTTCTCCTATTCTTCCTTACAACACCCACGTTATGAGGCAAGTTGGTATGAGAGGGAGAGAGAGAAGAGTAAAATCATCGAATGAGCTTCCATGGCTGAGGATGGCCAATATCTTCACCACTGTACCGCAGAACAATCACAATCATCTGTGGACAGAACATGTCAGCTCCCACTTTATGTGCCAAATGGATTTACAGAATACCATTAAGAGTGGTCGCATGCCAAAGTGTGTGTGGGATTTCCATTTGTAGCTTCTATATGGAACTCCCACAATCTTTATGGTGGCCACAAGACAAGCAACATAGCTCAAGCTTGTGGCAGTCTACACAACTGAAAAACAGTGTTTAATTCTTATATCAACCAGAATAAACCAAATGGTTTGTTCTAGGTTGGATTTAATTAAGAGTCTCCTAACTGGAAGCAGCACATCCCTGCCTCTGTGAGTATAAAACAGAGCTTTGAAAGTCTTAGTTCAAATTTCAATTTGGGGTACTTTCTGATCTTCTAATACGTAATATGGGAACAATATTTACCCAATTTCCAACATTATCATACATTCCGTGCTATGAATTATTTTTTCCCTCTGATAAAAATAAGCACCACTTTGAAATCCTCCATCTTTATAAAGGCCTGGAAATTCGCCATCTTCTGAATCTCATCACTTAGTTTTAAAATTGTCCAAGGCAGTGGCCACTATAGCAAATTCCTTGGTTTATTGGCCCCAGCTTGGGTTGCAACCAAGAATGAGAAATATTTGGCTAGATCAACTAGCCTGAAGATCATGAATGTAGCAAAAGTGACAGTAAGTGAAAGTAAGAATGATGGCAAGTCACTATACTCTGAGGAAATGGGAACACCTGTTTAACAGTATGCTACCATGAAACAGATTACTCATTCTTAGATAAATGTCTAGTTTATTTCTAATTATTTGTACATTAAAGTGGTTACGGATAACCATATTTATACTGAAATAATTTGCATTATCACCATCTTATTAAAAAGAGCCTCTCTATAAGAATGTTTTTGCCTCCTACGTGCATTTTTATTTATACACAATATGAATAGGATTAAGAAACAAACAATGACGATCCTCTTATCTCAGGCCTTCGGTACAAATATTTATTCAATTAGGATGCTCTATTGTTTGCAGCAAATGCTCTTTTATCCTTCAGCAAATGCAAGAAAGACGGGAACAAAAAAACATTGCCCCAAAGATTTTTTTTTAAAAAGACCAAATGTGAATATCCAAGTGTTGCTTTAGTTTGCTGATGTGCTCTATATTAATGGTGGTCTTTGTTCTACAAAACAAAGTGGATTTTGTATTTTGTCAATATCTAATATGTAATTTAATTACTCTAATAATTAAAGCATGAACTGTAAACCAGAAAATCTGAATTTCATAATTTAGCTCAATCGTGAACACAATGGGGTTAAATATTAACTTTCATGAATACATTTCTGATTTGCGAAATGAAGTAAGAATACTGACCTAGCTTGCCCAATTATTGTAAAAATTATAAGTAGTTTATATAGGTGGGCCTCCATTTATGGCTGGTCCTCTAGCAATCATTCTCAGTTACAACAGACTCTGAAAATTGGAGTTACGACACATTCGAAGTTCTGGTGTCTCCTTCCTCGGGCGTATGAATGCATCACTGACCTGCATTTATGTACATTTGCAGGGTCCCAGTCAAATGATGATTAGGGGACTGGAGGCTAAAACATACAACGAATGGTTGCAGGAACTGGGCTTGGCTACTCTAGTAAAGAGAAGGACCAGGGGAGACATGATAGCAGTCTTCCAATATTTGAGGGGCTGCCACAGGGAGGAAGGGGTCAAGCTATTTTCTAAAGCGCCTGTAGGCCAGACAAGGAATAATGGGTGGAAACTGAACAAGGAGAGATTTAATCTGGAAATAAGGAGAAACTTTCTGACAGTGAGAACAATCAACCAATGGAACAGCTTGCCCTCGGAAGTTGTGGGAGCACCATCACTTGAGACTTTCAAGAAGAGATTGGACTGCCATTTGTCAGAAATGGTGTAGGGTCTCCCGCTTGGCGGGGGGCTGGACTAGATGACCTACAAGGTGCCTTCCAACTCTGATTATCTGTTATCTGTTATAAAAATGACTGCAATTTGGTATGTTTTGCCAAAAACTGGCATTTACCTCTGGTTTCTGGTAAAAAAATTGTTTGTTTAATGGCCATGCCATTTGCTTAATGACCATTGAGAAAACAGTCATAAAACTGGGTCTTATCACATGGTATCCTGTTTTATTCCTGTCACTACTTGAAATTATGGCTCATTTACAATTCTAAGTCAAGGGCTACCTATATAGATGTGATCTTAAACAAAGATTAAGATTACTTATAGTCACTTTAAAGTATCTACAATGCCTGAAATAATATGGATGAATTAACAGTTATAAAAACTGAAAGGACTGTGCAATGTTTTGGATTTGATTCAGCAGAGTGCTTCTGAATGTGTTGGGGTGCAAATATAGCACTTACCTGTGTCTCACTAAAGCAAATGAGTCTACACCCAAAATTATATGGCTGTTTTAATGAGCCTAAGAGCTTTTGCATTCATATTCTTTTACATTGCAATGCATCTCTATTGAATCTGAACATTGCCTATTCCTAATTTATTTATTAAAAACGTAACACTAAAGTTGCAATAATGGTTATAAACATTTGTATTTCTTCCTATATCATTGCAACAAATCTTGCTTAGAACAGTTGTATGTTTACCTACAAGTTATTTTCATTGCATTTCTTGGGATAAAAAAACCTCATTCGGATCTATAATATGAATTAATTATTGTTTTTATTTTATTATTGCATGTTATACTACCAACTACTGAATCTTACAGCTGTTTACAATAAAAGTAAAATTAGAATAAAAATAAATAAAGACTATGCAGAACATTCATGGAACATTCTGATTCTGAAACAACCCAGCCTGTCATTCTGAGTGGAATTAATTATCAATTAATTTTTATAGTGAACAATTTCTATTTTAATTCTTCTTTCCCTTCTTCTACTGTGCTAATACAGTATTTGCAAGTGAATTTTAGAACATCTAGTTATTAACAAAATCTCTTTCATTTACCACGGTTATACCATATATAACTGGTCTATCATCTCAACAAGTTAACCTATAAATTTAATATTAAGGCTAAAACCAATTAAAAAATGGAAACACTGAAATAATTTGCATTAAAGATATTCGGAACTTTTAAACTTGGGTAGGATTATTAATGTAGATGGATACAATAGGATGTCTTCCAAAGACAACTGCTTCGGAAAATTGGAGTTGTGTGGCTATTTGCAATTGTGAAAGATAAGTTGAGAACAAGAGGTTCTCATGGCAGAAATGCCAATTATAGCTGAAGCTGCTCTGCTTCAAGGTTATGAAGAGCTGGGCAAGAGTCCTCTGACAGATGGCAAAGATGAGGAGGAGAAACTATGATTTGGGTATAAATGGGAACTGCGCCCTCACACATAGAGCAGTACATTGTTTAGCATGGCTTTATTTTAGTTTGCAAAAGATATTCCAATCTAGTTGTGCATGTGAGTACCTAAGAGTTTAACTGTATATAGGGACTAGCAGGTTAGTAAAACTTTGCAAAGACAGTGGATTTACTGCCAAGTCCTGGTCTCTGGACCTTGACAGAAATGGATGAACTGACTTTCCTTCTAGTAAGGGAAAAAAACTCCCCACTGACAGCCATCTCCCTAATTACAGTACAATTTTAGCTCCACCAAAGTCTCCATGTATTGAATTACAATACTGCAGTGCCCCTAATTGTTACTCAGAATGGGTTGGCTTTTCCAACAGTCTATAATCTTTCTGAACATAATAGCTCTGCATTTCTAAACCGATTATAACATGAGCAATGTGGTCCTTCTGTAATCGTTTAAAGTGAAAGGAATTAGTTTAAAATTATTGCCATATTTCTGCTGGAAAATCTTGGTTTGCATTCTATTTCAGTCTCCATAGCTCAATATTAATTCTTTCACTTTTAACATTTGGTCAGTGGACATTTACTTTTATCACAGACCCAATCTCCTTGATGATTTTTAACTCCAGTCTTTAAAGCGCTTATGTTCCAATTGTCTTTTCTCCACCATTATCTGAATCTGCCAGTTTTCAATTTTACTATAGAAATACAGCTACTTTCATAGCTCTGGTCAAACTATCTTTTGTGCTTCTGTGTCATATATGAAAAATGTGATAAAAAAAATTTCAGCATTGGAATGAAAACTATCCTGTATCATTTGTCTTGTGATGCCATCACTTTTAACGTGGAACTAAGTAAGGTCAGAATTAATCTTGCTTAGTACTTGGATAGAAACCCATCAAGTTAAAATATCAGTACCAATGTGATGTTGAAACAATCCCCCAGCCCAGCAGGGTTTGAACCATGCAAGTTTGAAGGGCAGAGATGGCTACAAAAAAGGCCACCTTCAAGTCCCACAAAATGACAACATTTTAAGTAGAAGAAGTAGCTCAGACGTTCTAATAGAACATTCTGCACTTTCAGCAAGTTGTAATTCCCAGCATCCTTTGGGGAAACCATAATGATTACTTTCCTGAAGACAAAAATGTGTAAATTTGCAGCATCAATCAACAAGGACTTCTCTATGGCATACAAAAATCTCTGAATCGCACTGAAGTGTTTCAGTGAAGGAGTAGCCTCCTTTGGGCTCAAGTTAAGCCTGGGATTATCCAAATGCAATTACTGCTACCTATCTAACGATACTAAGATTGAGTCTGAAACAACAGCAAAAGATTTAACGCTTCAAAAATCCAAAGTCAAAACTCTAAAGTAATTCAGACATAACCCCTTATAAACTCCTTTATTGGCTTCTGGTAAATCTCCCTCGCAGTTGAAACAGTTGGAGAAAGATTTGCATTCCTCTACATCATGTATTCCAGCTTCCTCATAAGAAGTTTGATATTTTGTGCCAAAAACAAAAAACAACCCTTATTTATCAGCAAAAAAAAAAAAAAAAAGACAGGGAAACTTAAGCATCAGAAGGGCCCAGGGGTGCTAAGAAGCATATGCTACAATGTTGGTTTTCCTAAATTAGGAGAGTGGGTTTTACCAAGGGTCTGAGGAATTCTGGGAGTTGAAGTCCACAAGTCTTAAAGTTGACAAGTTTGGAGAGCCCATGTTTATACATTTTAAACAACAATGAACAAGCCTACTCAAGAAAAGAGATCCATGAGATGAATATAGATACTACTGCTGTGGCTGTCATAAAACAAGTGAAAGAAATAGTTAAGAGTACCCCATGTTTCAAAAGTTGTATGGTGGCTTCCATCAAACATCCTAGACTTTAAATGCAACTTTGTGGACTTCAACTTTTGAATTCCCATGCTGGCTGGGGAATTCTGAGAGCTGAAGTCCATACATCTTAAAATTGCTGAGGTTGAGAAACACTGCTCTAGACCAGGGGTGTCAAACTCAATCTCATTGAAGGCCGCATCAGGGTTGTGTTTGACCTTGGGGGCCGGTGGGTCTTGGCCAGCTTGATGTCACTTGAGTCAGAGGCACCTGGCCTGAGTGCTCTGCCAGCAAAAATGGGCTCCCAATGTCCATTTTCAGCCACGACGGCCTCTTGCAGTTGTCTGCCAGCAAAAACAGGGCTTGGGTGGGCTGCATGTGCCCCCGGGCCCTGTTTTTGGCCTTGACGGCCACCTGCAGCCCTCTGCCAGTTCCGTTTTTGCTGGGAGGGCTGCACGCTGGCCTTCCTGAGCTCTGTTTTCGCTGGCAGAGGCACTGCGGGCCAGTCCTTTGCTGTTTCCAGGGAGGCCCCATAGGCCAGATCTAAGTACCCCGTGGGCTGGATCCAGCCCCCATGCCTTGAGTTTGCACCCCTGCTCTAGACTATTCAAAAAAAAAAAAAAAGAAACACAAGTGCAAAATTTGTACTCATGAAGAACCTGTGGCAGTATATCAGATCAATCAGAGGAAGCAACAGTGGAATAGCTAAAATTAGGAATACAGAAGAGAGGAATTTGATCTATTTTATATTTATAATTGTGAGCTTCCCCAGCATTTAATGCTGCTTCTGACATTCCATTTGTACAGCAACAATCACACAGCTTGTGATATAGGTCAGGGGACATGCAAAACACAAAGACGGAATTTGTTCTGACCCAGATAGTGCAAGGTTAGAACTAACTGACCATTAATTTCCCATGGAACAAATTAAGGGTAGTGCTCAAATCAGCACTTTTATTTTTATATCAACAGAAGGGCAGAATGACCATTACTTGTTCCAAAGTCATCATCTTCTTTTTTTAAAAAAGATAACATAATATATTTTTGGAAGCATAGCTTAACACCATTGCTTAGAGTCATTTAAAAGACTTACCTCGATAGTAGAAGAGACAGAGATCAGAAAGAACAAACCATCGCTTCTTCCAGAGCTTCATGCCAGTACTATCCTGTAGGTAATGATATACAGAATCATAAAGACTGGAAATACAAGAGTTTGGGCACATTACCAAAATCAGAATCTTTCTGTAATTCTGGAGTATCACAGGTTATTACGTATTTGCATGATTAAACCATTAAAACATTTATCATCACAAATAAAATCCCACATTGCCTGACATCTGTGTCCTGAATCAGAAGATGTACGTATAACAGTTGCCAAGGCAACCAATAATAGAGCCCTATTAACTTCATACCCTGGAAAAGTTCCCAATTCACCTCTCTGACTTGTGTGCCACAATGCTCAACTAAACATGCCTTTTCCCTGAGCCACGAAAGTCTTCTTCTCAACACACAATGTTTTCAAATGTGGTTGGGAAATTGTCAAGTTATGAGAAATGACACAATAAACATGTGACATCTCCCCATATGTATCTTTTCTTCATATCCCAGTAACCATTGCCTGCCCTCTAGATATCTAGAATTACAGTGACGGGTGTCATTTTCATTGTGTCATCCTCATCCCCCAATCTCACTGAGGAGCCCATGCTCAGTTTGGAAACCCCTCTGATGTCTGAAGAATGGAATACCAGAAAAGGTAGGGGCCTTCAACATCAGGGGATGTGAAATAGTCAGCAAAAACTCATTATTGCATAAAAAACATGAGCTTTAAACCCCGGAGACCAAAATATAAATGTAACTAGTTTCTGAAGGAGCCGATCTTTGCCTTTCCAAGAACACCATTCATATCAGCAGCAAGAGCAATTTATCTGAGCTTCATCTCTGAATCTTCCACTCTTAAGCTTAAGAGGATGAATCTCAGTACCTAGAGGAGGGCTGTCAAACTCTCAGCCCATGGGCCGGATGTGCCACACCCATGCCCAGTTTAGTGAAGAGGGAAAAAAGTCCCGTGATGCCACCATGAAGATGTGAGTTTGACACCCCTGACCTAGAGTGAAACCAGGACAATGCTAAATACTTTAGAACTTCTGAGAAATACACATTCCAAATGGCACAGGAAGAATATTAGATGATATATGGAAGCCAGAAAACAACAAAGCTGTGCTGGGGAATTCTGGGAGTTGAAGTCCACCCATCTTTAAGACGCCAAGGTTGAGAAACACTGACATAATCTCTTGTGGTTGGCTAAGGTCCAACTTATTCCACATCCAATTTTAACAGTGTTAACTGCCACTGCGACTATTTTTTTAAAGTACAACTTTGATCATGGAGCAAAACCTTGTCACAAGTAAAATAAAATATTATGACAAACTACTCTTGGCCCAGAAAGAGATTTTATTAGTAAATTCTATAGTACAAATCTGCTAAACATCTGGATTACATAAACCAAATTAACAAAATGTTTACACAGGCATATGGTACTGATAAATTACCACTTTAGCTCAAACTTCAGTGTTCACCTCAGGATATGACTTACGTCTTTTCTTTATCCATACAAAGTAAAAGGCAAAAAAAAATATTCAGGTTCTACAGTTTTGTATGATAGAACTGCAAAGGTGAATTAAACAAAAATGATTTATATTGCTTTTGAGAAATGTTTGTAATAAAACAATGCACAATACAAACATAATCTCTTAATGGATGTGGCCCTATTTGGGGGAATAAATCAAATCCAAATATTGAGCAAGCTTTTATCTAACGCACTGTCGTTTTGTACAGTAATAAGATGTTTCACAAACTAGTATAGCTTTCGAATTTCCTGCAGGCTAAAATAACAGAAAGGAAAATCACTCATTTGCAAGTGTGTGGGTTCTCCAGCAGATACCATTTAGCAGATTACCTTCCTTATATAATGTAGAACAAAGCTGCGATTCTGTACTTTTCTTATCTCATAATTGCAATGCTACATTTCAGGTGATGTTATATAACATCCCTCCAAACCCCCCTCGCCCCCCCCACCCCCCCCAAAAAATAGACATTACCTGTTTATACAACCAGCCTCGCCTAACGACTGGTGCATTCGGATTTCTTTTTATTGAATTTGACCTCTTTCCAAAATTATGGACCTTTTTTGAGGAGCGTGATGTCTAAAAATAAAACAAAAATAAATTATCAATACTCAGTATATATAGGAGATGTATAGGAGAGAGAAAAGCAGATTTGGATCATATGCTTCCCTTATGACTTATTAAGAAACTATATTGTTTTTGTTTTTCCTTTCCCCAGGTAAATCAGTAACTACTTTGGAGGTTTTGCTGACTTCTGTTTTCTTGAAGCTTTCAGCGAGGGGAAAACTCTGCTCCCAAGCATTACATAAGCATAGCTTCTATTTTAACAAGAATATAGGTTTTACGGAGAATATTGGAAATAGGGCAGAGAAAATAATCACTAAAATCAAAACAAATTTTAGCCAGAAAGCTAAAATCATAATCAAAATGAGCTAATATTGCTAACGTAGTTATCTCTTACTTTGCCAAGATTCTTTCATGCAGAAAGTACTTTAAGTAAACTAAGTGGTTGCTTTTTTTCCCCCTCTTAGAATTTTATCAGTAAATACAACAAATGTGTGTTATTGATTCAAGATGGTGGTGCTCAAATCACCTTTTATCAAGGATTTTCATTGATGTTCTTTTGCCAATTTACAGTGTAATGGCAAGATGGGGAACAGCACCTTGTAAAACCACTTCTATTATCACAAGTGTCCCAGATATAAATGTGACTTGATTCAGAAAAATCAGATCTATATTTATTTCTTGCAAGCCATTTGTGGCCTTTTTGAGATTTAAATGCAGGCTTATAAGCAGTAATATGATCCCATGAAAAGAGAAGTACATAATATCATACAACACTTTCAGTTAAAAATGGTAGAATGTATCTGATTTTTTTAAAAAATATTTGTCGTTGAAGCATTAATTGGAATGGAAAGCAGGGCTCCATGGGCATGTGTATACTTAATCAAGAAAAGGAGTTCAAATATCACTTCACCTTTTATATTAAATTTAAATGTTGCAAAACAGAGAAAGAAAGAAGAACTAGGCTGTTTTAGGCTGGCCCAAGAATAAGAAATGACGTTAGAAACTTGCAAATGACCATGTGGGTGTCACATTAATTTCACATGAAATCAACATTCTAGTGTCCCATTTTTAAATTATTTCCTCTCAGATCAAAAAGTTAAAGTTGAATTGCTTCAAACAGACTCAATATTTTCCATTTGGCTTTTTTAAAAAATCATTATTAGAATAATGTCATCTTAACGTGTACCACTATTTATTTTCCTTGGGTATCATTCAGAAGATAGGAAGAAGGAAGCACTTTACTATGGTAGAAGAAGTTGAAAAAAAGAACTTGCACAGAAACTATTATCAGATAAACATTTTTACCTGAAAAAGTACCACATTTTGAACAGGTAAGGAGAATTAATCAAAACACACAGCTGGATCAAAGACACACAGAGTTGTTAATTGTTTAATCCCTTTATCAAATAACCTCATTGTGTTATATTTTGCCTTCTTAATACCCTGAACAACTGTACTGCCTTATAAATCATAAAGCTTCATTAATTTTTATAACTAATGTGGATATTTCTGTGACGTATGGTCCATGACAGAACGGGTAGCAAACAATTTCTTGGAGCGGGTCTTAAAGTGAAAATGATGTGGCCAAACAGGCCCGCTCATTAAAGAGGGAAGTGTAAAAAAGCAGAGTGATACCCTCCTGTCTTTTTCATCAGACATTTTCTGCAGAGGCTGCTAAAAACAAATAAATAAAATAATTGTGACAATAAAACCAGCTGTTAGCGGACTCTGAATAGCAGGCACTCACTTTTGTACGAGGGACAAGTGAATCTTTACAATTAAGTCATATTTTATAAACAATTGTGAATGTATGTTACAGTTAATAAAACAATACACTGTAAGCTCTGATCCATCTAATGAGCTAGCCTCAAGATACTCCCATTGTTTTCAAATCATTACCTTAGTTAAAGCTAATGTATATCTTGCATTCATCGTAGTTAGTTATTATATATTAATCTAATAGAACTTTTAAAATGTATTGCTGTAAATACAGTTTACCATAGCTCAGAAATAAAAAACATATTTCTTCATTTATACATTCATGCATTTTTCATGGCATTTGGGTTAAAAATGTGATGGTTGTCTTATCCATACATGATGTAGGAGAAGAGCAGGCAAAGCTGGGAGGCAGAGTTAAGCAAGTCATCAGTCTACAGTCATTACATTCCCATAAATACTTTAAGACATGCCCCTTCTGAATTCTGTTGACCCTTATCTGGTGCCAATTTTGTACTTTTAATTGAATAGATTCTTGTGAATAGGCTTGAGCAATAAATCTTAACCGCAAGGTCACGTGATGTCATGATCTTTTGTGCCTGACCGATGGGCTTATACATGAGAATATACTGTATATCAGGAATATTTTCCACTGTGTTTGACAGTGGAAAAGTGAAAATAAAACTTAAGGTTAATTCCAGGAGAAGAGTTTTATTGTGGCATACAAAATAAAGGCATCAAATTTCATAAGACTTTCTTGTACTGCAGAGTTGGGAAACACGTGGTCCTCCATAGGTGGCTAAACTAGGATTTGCTGCAGCTGCAACCAATTTGGTTGAAGTCAAAGAATATGGAGGAATACAAAGCCCAGAAACTCTTAGCAGTTATATTGGCTGGCAAATACCTGATTGAATAATTGGCTAATATGCTCACCCCATAATGCTATCCTTATCTGAAGGGCAAAACATTTTAAAAAGAAAAAAGAAAAAGTCGAAAAGCATCCTTTTAAATGCTGGATCAAAAAGCACTATTAAATGAGATTTTTAAAAACTTTTTTCTTTTAAAAACTCCTTTTAAACTATTAATGCAGAAGTTCCCTTTTTAAAAAACCCACTTCTTTTTAAGTTTAGTATCAGAGAGACAATGAAAACAAAATAATAAAGCACAATTATTTTCTTGAAATTATAACAAATAGTTATAATAATAACAAAATGGTTACAGGAATACTATAATAAAATTTTAAATACTCTAACTTGAAACATGTCAGATCAATTTTAAACATCAAGCACTTTTCTGTAGCCGTTCTTGTTTCTTTCCAGCCCTTTTCCACCCACAATCATAGGGGAGGAAGGAGGGGGGGGAAATCTTATGCCACGACACAAATCCTTTCTAAGCTAGGCTAACAGGAGCAAATGGAAATCAGGTTCCACCAATCTATACAATTACCAAAATGCTTCTTTCTCCACTCTAATCAGAAAATAGTTAATTTTCCTTTAACCTACTTGAAGAAACGTTTTCCAAAAAAGTCTTCCTGCCGATTAAGGGTTTAATAATGCATTTGTATAGATTGTACATATAGAGGAACCATAATCAGTTTGGATTCAGAAGATGCCTAAAATTGAATGGAAATAATAAAATAAAATAATTCAGCCGATGGCAAAGTGAAAAGTATCACATGGCTTTGTCAGTTGACCACTGAAGATACTGAGCAGCTAACTCAGGGTTGAGATATGGTCAAGTGACACGATTCAATAAAAGAGAATTTCAGGACAAAAACTGGTAAACCTGATTTTGACCAAATCTGAACACTTCCTTATGCAGCTTCAGTGGGTTCTGATATTAGGTTCTTTACAACCCAGCTGCAAGACTGTTTTAATATTTTTCAGATTTCAAAGCTACCTTTCCTAATTTTGCTGTACTTCGTATGAGCCCATTATTGTATAATGAGCAAAATAACTAATCTGGATACCATCTTCAAAAATCTTTTTGATTAAGACCAAGGGGAGCTTATTACATCTAGCACTGTAAGGCATTCACTGTGTCATTCTTTCTCCATTCTATTCTTTGTTTAATTACAACCGTTGCCATATCGCATCAATATGATGCGATTTAAATTCTGGTGAACTAATGAAAATGATTCCCATTTGGTTACACTTCAGTTGTAGGCTACACATTTATGCTTGATCTACTTGACGATACAGTGTTGTGGTGGCACTATCTTGTCATCATGAGAGATAGCAAAATGAATGTTGTCACTTTTATTCATGAGTAACAGAGAATGTACATGACCACAAAGATTAAAAATGTAGCTGTTTTCCCACAGAAAGGAAGAGAGGAAAGTTAGCCAGAACTTATTGTCAAGCATCAGAAGACCAGGCTGTGGAATAGAACAGGGGTGTTAAACTCTGGCCTGTGAGGCTGCCCTGGAAACAATGGAGGACTGGCCTGTGGCTCTCCTTTCTCCGTTTTTGCTGGCGGAGGGTTGCAGGTGGCTGTCATAGCCGAAAATGGAGCTCAGGAGCCCGTTTTCGCTGGCAGAGTGCCGAAAATGGAGCTCGGGCACCCTCTGACACGAGTGATGTCATGCTGGCCATGCCTATCTTGGCAATGCCCACCCCGGCCTCCCGAGGTCAAATACAATGCCAATGTGCCCTCAATGAAATCGAGTTTGACACCCGTGCATTAGAAACTCAGATCGTGATGTTTCCAAGACATCAGAAGAATGTTCTCTTCACTACAACACTCATCTAACCTTTTGTGAAAGACAATATATCACCATTCTGGCACTATTTTTACTAGCCCTTTTTCCCTTTCCCTTTTCATGTCTATTTAGCCCTGTCTTTCAATCCTGTTCCTATCTAGCACTCTTATTTCCCCCCACAGTAGGCAACCTTTTGAAAATCAGGGACTTCCTTTTGCATTTTTGGTGGGGAAAAGGCTGCAGTAGGTGGAATTATGATGTACGATGGGAGATTTATTTATTTATTAAGTTTTTATACTGCCAATATCCATATATTAGAAATGTGGGCCAGTATTCTAGGACTTTGCTTTTCAAACTGTCCAAAACAAATTTTATAGGATTATATTAGCTGCTTCCATGGGTTACCCATTTCAAAATGGCAGGAAACCATGTTCCTAATTTTTAACCACTGCCGGTTGAATTTACAGTAGGTTCCAAAATTGAGACCACAGATTTCCCACTCCTGTTTCTATCAAGTAATGCCAGTGATGCCTGGGCTAAAACTAATCAAGAGACATGGGAGAATAGGATTCTCCATGCAAACTGAAGTTCTTGGGGCTCTCTTGAGCTTTGTTGTTTTCTTGCAGACATTTCATTACTCAAACAAGGTAACATCATGAGTGCAATGGTGATGCAGTGTTTAGAATGCAGTATTGCAGGCAAACTTTGCCCACAATCTGGAGTTCAATTCTGACAGAGCCTGAAAGAGTTTGACTCAGACTTCCATCCTTCCAAGGTCAGTAAAATGAGGACCCCCAACTGTTGGGGGCAATAAATGGCCCAGAAAGTTCTGTAAATCTACAGCTATCTTCGTTCCAGTTTTCATTGTGCTCATCCTAGATTCTTGGGAAGAACTCATATGAAGGCTGAAGAAGTGACAGCTGTGACTTCATAGTGGTGAACAGATATATTTAATTAGCATACAGCCAAACTCCCAATAATGGAAGCTAATATTAACACTTTTTTATCCATGCAAGCAGGGGTGGGATTCAATTTTTTTAACAAGTGGTTCTGTGGGCGTGGCTTAGTTGGTGGGCATGGCTTAATGGTCATGTTATTGGCTGGGTGTGGCCAACTTAATATCACTCACATCGAGGCACGCATCTCCTCGCCTGGCCTCTCATGACTATGGGGATGCTGCAACAGTTGGAAGTGTGAAAAATGGTTATGTCACTTTTTTCAGTTCCATTGTAACTTTGAATGGTCACTCCACACAAGCAAAGTACCAGCAAAGGAGGGGAAAAAAACTCCAGAGACATTCCTGAGACAGGAAGTCTAGTACTGCCAAGAATGTAATAAGGGTTAACGGAGAGGCAGTTTCTGTAAGCAACACCAGAATGTTTCCTTCCTGCCTTCCTTACAGGATTAGGCCAGTAATTTCTTCTAACAACCGGTTCTCTGAACTGCTTAGAATGTTAACAACCGGTTCTAGCGAATAGGTGCGAACTGGTAGAATCCCACCCCTGCATGCAAGTCAGTGTGTTTTTAGTAATAGCAGCAAGTAATAATATAATATACAATGTAAATATAAAATTTAGTAACCATGCAAACCGACTCTTTCCAAACGTGTACAGGTAATCTTGACTTACAACAGTTCATTTAGTGACCGTTTGAAGTTACAATGGCACTGATAAATGTGACTTATGACCATCTTTCACACTTAGGACCATTGCAGCTTTCCCATGGTCACGTGATTAAAATTCAGACACTTGGCAAGTGTTTGACTCATATTTATGACAGTTGCAGTGTCCCAGAGTCATATGATCCCCTTTTGCGGCCTTTTTACAAACAAAGTCAATGGGGATGCCAGATTCACTTAAGTGTGTTACTAATTTAACAAGTGCAGTGATTCACTTAACGAAAGTGGCAAGAAAAGTCGTAAAATGGGGCAAAACTCACTTAACAAATGCCTCACTTGGTAACATAAATTTTGGGCTCAATTGTAGTCGTAAGTCGAGGACTAACGTATAAGACTTAAGAGTATCTACTTGTTTGAACCCAGTTATCATATTGCAACAAGGATCTTCCAAATGTAGTCCAGAAAAGATGCATATGCTGACAGGAAAGCACTTGTACTAATAAACTTGTGTGCTTAATAAAAGTATTAATAATTCTCATGTGGACATTTTCAGTCATGAAATTGACTCTCTAATGTCATTAGCTTATAATTACTCCATCTGTATGGAGAGCACACTTTATAAATCATGAGCAGACACATTCTTCCTCCAGGGATCTTATGCTCAAAAATTCAGTAAAGGGAAAACAACAGCAGAACGTGAAGAAAGCATTATTGGGATAACAGTAAAAGAACATTTAATTGTTTCAGTTACAGGCTAGGCTTTTGCACAGAAGATTGATGCTGTTAAACTTCTTTAAACACCCAGTGTGGATTAAATAGTGAGCTGGGCCATTTTATCACTAGAACTGTTAATTAGCATTCACTCCTAATTGATATTGGTTTTCTTGTCGCTCTTGATTCTTCAAAATTATTGAATTATGCAAGACACAAGTAGAGAAGCCTCAAGCTATAACGGAGAGTGTTAGTGTTGTTGCCAGAACATTCCGTTCAAGGTCTCAGAAGTTTATCTTTTCTCTCCAAATCCTGATTTCTTAGCTACTACCATTTTTTCTCGCCTGGACATTTCAGTATGCTCTTTCTGTCTGTAGCTTAGAAAAATCCAGAAGTATAGCACAGGGGCGTGATGATGAGCTTATGACACATGTCAAAGGTGACATGCCAGCGTTTACCAATACCCAACAACTATTCTGGAAAGCACGCCCCATTCTCCTAAGCAGTCTCCAGACTCTCTGAAAATGAGTTTTACTTTTATTTCATTTTTGTAATGAGAAAAGCATGGTGGCTCACAAAGTTAGAATACTGGCTGCCTATCAGCAGGTTCATGTTCGAGACCCATTGCTGCTGAGAGGTGGGGTGAGCTCCTGTCATAGGCTTCAGCTCCTGCTGACCCAGTAGTTCAAAAACGGTAGATTAACGGTATCACTTTGGTGAGCAATTTCATGGGGACACGAAAGGAGCCCCCAGGCAACGGAGCAAATTTTTTTCGCTTCCAACATGGGAAAAACCCTGCAATTATTTGACATTTCTTTATATAATGCATAGCAACATACATGATTGTATTGTATTTTTTTCCAAATAAATCAATATCCAAAGAATTTTTTTCTCTTTTATTTGTGGATGTGGGGAAACACATCAATAGAGACAGGTTAGACATTTTCTGATTTTTTTATAGGACATCTATAAAAGTTTCGCCATCACTGGTACAACGTTTCCACGCTTCAGAGGCTGAGACATTTAATGAAACCAGAAAGTAAGTAAAGGAGGAATTTATAATATTTAGCAATATGCATGATAATTAACTGAAATTAATGGGAGAAATTGAATGTGAGTTATTTATTCTGTAGGACACAAGAAAGGCAACCTTTTTTGATTTAGGGTTTTCAGTTTGTTTTATGCCCTGTTTAAGGGCCACAGAAGAGAGAGAGAAGGCAGAATGAAAATGTTCACCCACCTTGTTAAGTTTGAGTGTGTGTGCACGTCTGTATGCCCACGTTGAAGAGCAAAACGACTTTTTTTTTTACTTTGACCACACTGAATAGAAAAAAATTGCCAATTTGTAAGGTAAGGTTTCTTAAAGAACCACAATTAATGTCTCAAGTAAAAATTACAGCTTAAGAAGAAGGATAGAAGAAGAAAAAAGGGTGATGATTTTCTTCTCTTTCATTCACTTCCAACAGCCAAAGTATTTGGCTGAAATCCAAGCAACTGAATATAGAAAAATATAAAGAAACAGTAATAACAAATGAGTGAGAAAAGCTGGATAATCTGTTCCTTTTCTTTTTCCTTCCTTCTTCTTCTTTTTTAAATGAAGTTTGCACTTCAGAGTAGCAATTTAACAGATAAAACCTCTTCAGACATCTTCTACCTTACGGATTAATAACTCAAAAGTATGGCGTGATTTGTTCTAACAAAATCTGCTGTGTGGTGTTCTTCATTACCTCAGAAAGTGATCCGGGAGGACTTTTTCCCCTAACCTCTTGGCCTCAGCAGTAGGCTGCAGTGAGGCTGCTTTCACGGGCTTTTTATAAGAACAACTGTATGGGCCACCAACTGGGATGATGATTATAGCTTATTAGAAAACCATTAAAGGATTATCTGTTCTCTGTGACTTTTTAAAATAAGAAAGGAATCCATTTTAGCCACACACTTAGTAGGGTTGTGCAGTGCTTTAGATCTGAAAGCAAAAAGGTGTTTTCAGGGGAGGCCTTAAACTGAGCCAAGTACATCTATTCCCAGAAGTGAACTACTGCACAGTCCTCATATTTGTTTATTGGCATTTAATAATGAAGTTGTTTATAATTTAAAAACCAGCATGCGTTATACAATATTATTATTATTCATGGTAGATTTTATACATATTGTATAGATTGTATACTGCAACTTAATTTTTATTAGCGCTTCACTTGAATTTTTTTCCCACAGAAAACAACACACAACGATTTATTAAAAAAAAACAAAAACCAATAAATAGACCAATGGATCTAAAAAAGCTGTTTAAATTTTTTTAACTTCCAAACGCAGATCGATTGTCTTACAACCTCTACACAATTGTGCTTCTACACCACACTAGGCTTACTAGCTCAATAATTTTGTACTAATGAATAATGTATATTGAATACAATAACTTACTCTGCCCAGAGGACTCATCGGATGTGCTGTGTAATCTGATGTCAAATTATAGTGTGCAGCTTCAGACACCATGTTTAATGGTCGTTCTTTCTTTTCTTCTGAAGTCATAGCTGCTGCAGTCCTGAAAACAGAATGTTCAGTTACATGGGAACCTGTTGGGCATTCAAGACTAGAAGAAAAACACCTTTAATTGTTTCTAATAAGAGTCTGAATATGTTACCTGTCCAGATTCCCACCAAATGTTGATGCAAAACAATAATGACTATGTAAAACATGTCTCTCTCTGGGAGCATCCTAGAGTAGGTTCTCAACAGGTTAATGCAAAGTATCTCCTACTTTAGTAAATGCCATACCTGAAAACCTCTCAGGCCTACAGTGCTAAAAAAAGAAACAAAAGGGCTGCCAAAAATGATGTGCCCAATTTTATGCATCACAATTGCTGAACCTCTGACTGTTCTCCCAGGCTTTGACTGAATGAGCCCTATTGGTTTAGGCATTTTGGGGGGTTTTCACATTATTGGTTAACTTTCTTCTTGTCTTAGATATATGTGTGGTTTTTTTTTTTTTTTACATTTTACTTCAGTGTAAGCTACCCAATGGTTGCAAAAGTGGGAGACCTTGAAATTTGAATATCAAATTATTGAATTAATACAGTAATAAATACATGTTTAGAAAAACTACAGAAACAATAGCACTTAGACTTATATATAGCTTTACACCCCTTTCTAAGCAGTTTACAAAATCAGCATATTGCCCCCAACAATTTGAGTCCTCATTTTCCCCACCTCGGAAAGATGGAAGGCTGAGTAAACCTTGAGCCTGGTGGGATTTGAACTGCCAAATTGCAGTCAGATGGCAGTCAGCAGACGTAGCCTGCAGTACTGCACTCTAACCACTGTACCACTGATGGCCACTATATAATTTTTTGTGCCACTATATAATTTTACAACTCAAGCAGCAAAAACTAATCTTTGATGTCACAGTCCCATTTTGAGGGTGAGTAGGTCTAATTTCACCATATTTCTCCTTTTCAAGATTGATCTTGTTCAATATCGGCAAATTATAATTACCAAAGAGGATTCAGGAAGTCCCAGGGCATTGAGAAGGAAATTCAAGGAAGCCAAATGCTTATTGCAAAACAAAAAAAGAGATAAATCAAGCTAGGGGAATAGTGGATAGGTGAACTATGAATAGGGTGGATTCTGTAGGCTGAAAACTCTGTGAGTAAGAAAATTTCAGTCTGGAATGGATGGATGGTTGGATTGGTGATTACTCTGACAGACTGAGATACCAACAATATAGACACAGAAGATGGAGGAAAAAAGGAATGATGACATATGACATGAGAAAATTGTATTCTTTAAATTTCACAAGTTGTAGAACATCTCAACGCATTTTGCATTGCCTAATAAAATTGGAAAAAGTTGGAATATGGGAAACGTTGTTCTGAAACTTGGGCTTTTCACCCATTAAGGCATATCAGAACTAAATGAAGGTTGCCCTTTATGTTGTCCTCAGAGGTGTACCTTATTTCAACAATATAGCCATAAGTGTCCCAAAGGTATTTTTTCAACAGTCAACTGGACTTTCTGGTTTTTCTTTGAAGACATGTCGCTTCTCATCCAAGAAGCTTCTTTTTGAGCTTGGTGGCACAGTGGTTAGAATGCAGTACTGCAAGCTACTTCTGCTGCCTGCCGGGGCTGCCTGTAATTTGGCAGTTTGAAGGGCTTAAGGCTGACTCAGCCTTCCATCCTTCCAAGGTCGGTAAAATGAGGACGCAGATTGTTGGGGGCAATATGCTGACTCTGTAAGTGCTTAGAGAGGCTGTAAAGCACTGTGAAGTAGTATATAAATCCAAGTGCTATTGCTATTCAGCTCAGAGCTGAAGAATGACTGAGACATGGCTATATTTGGTTTACCTGCTCTATAAGCAACAGGTACTTATATTCACAAAGACCAGTAACTGCAGTAAAAAATAGTATTCTAGTAGTCCTTGTTGAACAATGGGAGTTCCTGTCATGCCCCTGTCGGAATCTGATTCTGAGGGGGAGGCCGAGCAGCTGACAGGGAGTGGGAGTGTGGCTCTGGTGGCTAAGAAACTGGGGAAGGGCAAAGTCCGGCTGGGCAGAGCAGGGGAGAGGTAGAGCAAGGCAGAGGGAATTCAGAGGAAGACCCAGGCCCACCTCCTCTTCATCCTAGGGCACGCAGGGAGGAACGGAGAAGGGAGCAACGTGAGTTGTGTGGCTTATGGGGGAGGAAAGTGCCCTGATTCCCTTCATTAGCTGCAGCTTGGGAACACAGTGCTTAAAAAGGGAGTTTGCGCACAGCAATTTGTGGGAAGCAAATCGTGAGTTATCTTTTATTGTCGAGGCTTATCTGGGTTCCTGGCATCTTCCCAACTGTGTGTGTTTTGTTAGCCTTTGAAGTCTGCAATTCCTTATCCTGCCCTGTCCAGTTAATTGCTGCAGCATGGTTTGTGTGGATTTTTATTTACAGTTTATATGTACTTTGTTTTCAGACTGAATTTCCTCCACTTAAAGACTGTTCTTGGGAGAGTTTTTTCTCCAGCCGAAGGTAACTGGATATTGGGGGCAAAGTTGGAGGTATTAAAGGGACTTTTCTTACTTATGTGACTATGTTGTCTTTGTGCCACATCCCGGGTCATCACAGTTCCCCCACTGTTCCACCCCCACGGTTACATATTTCCATTTGGTCATTTGCCCATCACTTTGCATTTACAAGTTGTTTGCACCATCCCATGATCATATGATGGTAATTTTTGGCATTTTTTTGCCTGTCAGGATTCCGGCAATGGCCCTAATTAAATCATAAGCTTCAAGCCAACCCTCAAAAACTTCAGAAGATTTATTGGGAGCAAACATGTCAGTATGATCTGTGTGTAGCCTTTCTCCCCCTCCCTTTTCTGTTCATGGCAACTCTAAAACGGGCATAGAAATGTTTTATGAGTTGACACCTCCGTTGAGTAAAATGGATTTCCTTAGCAATCATGGCATTTGTTTAATAACCTCTACAAAAAGGTTGTAAAATCAGGCACAGTCACATGATGCCCCCCTTAATAATTACCACGACTTACGACTACAATTCTGGGCTCAAGGATTACCTGTAACTAGATCGTTGTTTCTGTACTGCAATATTCATTTTTTAGATTTATTAGAAAAGTGTTCCTTTTGACCGAAAAACAGTCAAACGTAAAGCAAGAACTGAAGTAGAAATAAAAAGCTTTTTATATGCCATCAAATAATAAATAAATAGACAACTTCCTGGTCAATTGATCATATATGAATGATTAACTGATCATCAGTTGAACAACAAAAGCAAATAATTATTCATGCTTGCATTCAACTTTTTGCATGCATTCACTTCCTTAACACTTTTCTTTCAAAGGGTTGGCTTATTCTAAAATAGTTTTACCATTACAAATTACTTTGGGATTTTGTAAATAACAGTACGGTACTATTTAACAAGTACTCTATATTATATAACAACTGTATAATAACTATATAAAAAAATATTCAGAGTATCAAAAAATGTAATTTTTTTGGTACAACCTTTTGTAAACACGTACTTACTGTTCATTCACGACGAATATGCAATTGTCCTGTGATGGCTGTCCTGTGACTGGATGCTTGCAGGTCACTTTTCGTTCATTGTGACTGTGGAGGAACAAATACAGGAATTATTTAAGCATGCATTGATTGATTTTACAGCTTAATTGGAAACCCCTTTTGACCTTTTTGCATAGAACAGAAAAAAATGAAAATGACATATGGATTTGATGATTGGAAAAACATTGTAGTCAATACAAAAAGAAAAAGAAAGAAAGAAAGAAAGCTATGATGTAAATTTAAACTGTGTTTAATGTAAAGGTATTTTTATAGTCTGAAACAGAGATGGAAGTAATTTCCTTCATATTTTTCTTTTGACTCCTCATGACTTTGCTTGAAATGGCATGAACATTCTATTTACATTCTGGTTTGTCACCTATTCTTTAAGATAGTTCAGTTCCCCATTGCATGTTGGTGCAGACTTAGACTGCCTCAAAGGGGTTTTCTTCGAAAGGTATTGGGGCTCTTTTTTTCCTTGAGGAAGAAGAAAAACCTGTACTTCTCATCCAAGAAGCTTCAATGGATACTGGTATCGGGAGATGGAAGGATAGGAACTGTCAATTGAGACTGGATGGTGGCGGGACAGAAGGATAGGTTCCATTCTCCCACCATCCAGGCTCAACTGTCTGCACCTGTCCTTCCTTCCCACCACCATCACAACTGATGAAGCTTCATGGATGAGAAGCGAAATGTTTTCTTCTCCTCCCTCAAGGAAAAAAACAGCCTAGTGGCCTTTTGAAAGAAGCCCCTTTGGGACAATTATGACCTGGATGACTGAGAATCTCTACACATTAGCAGTTCTTCTCCTTTTGACAAACTTTCCTTCCCAAAGTTAAGTTAGTTGACTCTCTTGTTGTGGAAATACGTGTCTATCCCTTCTCCTTCTTCTTTCTGGCTGCTCCTTGGGCACTGGAGTTATTGTAATTATGCTGTTGAGTGATTATTTTTATAACATTTTTCACATTCTTTTTGAACTGGCATGTCATGTCATAAATGCCAGTAAATAATCAACTTATGCATGCATACAATCTTCAGAAGACAAAGGAAAAAATATTGATAAAATATAGCCCATGTATACTGGGCAAAGATTCAAAGATCTACTATAGTTATTATGAGAATGTAGGTGTTTCAACTGAATTCTCGGTTGTCCTGTGATTATGGAATGCAAGATATCGTATACATTTCTCTATCCTTCAGCCAGCAATAGCGGAAAAATATCTATACAGGAATTTAAGAAGTTGATTAGGAGGGGGTGACAATTGGCAAGCCCTCATTTAAGGCCCGAGTGTTGCTACATTACAGGGTGAGCTTCCATCACTCGCTCCAGCTCTTGCCAACCTAGCAGTTCAAAAGTGTAGCAACCACGAATATGTAGATAAGTACCACTTGGTGGGCAACTTTATAGGGACATGAAAAGAGTCCCCAAAAGGGTGTGCCCCGAGCAATGGTGATGTCACTGGCTAATCCTCTCAACCAGAAAATCTTTGTAGGGCATCTTTGACTCAAATGTAGTACCGTGTTTCTCACAAAATAAGGCCCACTCTCCTTATGCCTGCTGTTGTGTTTATTTAAAACTTCCCAAAGTTTGCAAACAAGGGGGGGGGGGGGGAGACATGAAAAAGGAAAGCTTCAAGTGATACAACAACCTTCAATATACAGAATATTCTGCCAACATGATAGTGATCACTGGTGGTGAACTTCCTCTAGGAAACATTAGTATCTGACAACACTTTAAGCAAAACAAAACAAAAAGCATATTCAAACATACCCAGGCATATTTTAAGAGCAAGAGAGCAAGGTGCATAGAAGATACATCCAAGTAAACTAAAATAATATCCCCCCTCCCTCTCTCTCCCTCCCCCCCCAAATATATAATTAAATAAAATATTAAAACTTTGCCTTGTATCTTCCATCCTTATGAGTAGCAGAAGTATAAATAATAAACTTCTCCACCACAAGAGCTTTCCCCTGCGTTTTATTTTTTTATTGTTTACTGCAAGCTGCCTGAGATGATTTAATAATGCTGCCATTTTCAAAGGCCTATTGTGAACTTGCAAAGCATTTGCACAGTGGGATAATGTCACCCTAGTCAAATGGGTGAAACAATGATTGCCTAAAGCGGTACACAATTGTTGCCCATCCAAGAAATGAACCTGTACTTTGCCAACTTGCAGAAAAACAATCACAGCCCAAAACTAATCTGAGAGTCTGTTGTAACAGTAAGTATGCCTATGGATGGGTATACCAAGGGTTTAGTCCACATCCAAGACTCGGAGATAAACATTAAAGATTTATGCATGAAATCAGACTCCCTTTTGCATATTAGGGAAACCAGTATTAGCTACATGCATTCTGGACCTGTGAAGCTTAATTAGTGCCTCCAATGAATGGAGAGGGGGGGGGGGGAATGACTAAACAACTACTGAGGCTATTGTTTCACTGATTAGCAATTACCACTCCTCATTTAGTTTGAATGCAATTTATGTTAAGTCAACTCTGCAACTCTATCTCCTAGAATACATGGCATTAATGTAAAGATTTCCCTGAAGCTTCCCAGGAAAAATAATACTTGAAAAGCTGGGCAAAAAGCTGGGCTCTGCTGGGCAAATTCTTCGTTGGACTGCTATACTGCAACCTGATTCTCTCATCTCTTGCACAGCCTAGAATTTCTGAAGGTTTTCTTGCAGGTTAATTAAATCTACCTGTCTGGAATTTAAAACCGGTTTTAATTGTCCTCTCTTGGGTAGTAAACATTTTATTCTCTTGTTCCTTTATATCCTTTTAATTATGTGAAAGCTGTCAGTATGTAACCTACTTAGTGTTTCTTCTTGGAGCAAAATAGATTTGCTTTAACAAACTCACGTTATCTTTATCATGCAGAATTAAAAAACCCCGGAGACAGATGAAAGCAGAGGTATATTTTATTTTTTTAATGTCGATATAATGATATTTGGCAGCAGCCAGTCTAAAAACTAAGATCCAGAAACTCAGAAATCTCCATGGTAAAACTTCATTGCCATGCAGGGCCATTCTTTCTCAAATCAATGTGTAAGTAGCTCTCTCCATCAGCGAAGCCTTCAGAAGTGGACACAGCTGGCTGAGACATACCTTCACCAGAAATCAACTGACAGCTTGCATCATAAATCCTTTTAACAGCATTGTTTTTTTTTTTTAGTTAGGAGACCGAGGACTCAATATTACATTTTACACAAGAGGTTGGAGCCCAGCATACACAGGTAGCTATCAAACTGGTGTCTATTTGGCAGAACAACATAAACCTAAGTTCTTCGATCTACATGCCCAGACACTGTGCCATCTCTGATGGAATATTCTGGGCCAGTTTGGGCAAGTGAATATGTTTATGTATGTATTATTATTAAACAAATATATATATATATATATATGGCTATCCAATTCACATAAACAGAGACTCAGAACCGGTTATGCTCTATTCCCACCAAGCTTCTTATGCAAGCTCATAATCTAGAAAGCAATGTTCTCACAAATTCAAAGTATACAGGTTTTAATGCAATGGGCAATGTGTTAGGTTAGAGTTTTGGAACCTGGCCCTGTATTCCATGACCTTCATTTATGAGTAAGAAATGTTAGGATGGGGCTTCTCTGGGATCCTTTAGAAACCCCCCCCCCTTATTCTTCATCTTTCCTCCTTCTTCATCTCCTAATGCAGGGGTGTCAACCTCTGGCCTGGAGGGCCGCCCTGAAAACAGCAAAGGACCCCAGTCCTCTGCCTGCAAAATCAGAGCTTGCGAGGGCTGTGTGTGGCATGTGAGGGCTCCAACAAATCCTCCTCATTCAAAGCAAAAGTCTCTAGCCACATCTCAGATCTTTCTTGCCACAATTGTTATGTTAAGCGAATCTGATTTTCCCATTGACTTTACTTCTCACAGGGTCACAAAAGGTGATCACATGACCCCAGGAGACTGCAACATCATAAATATGAGTCAATTGCCAAGCGTCTGAATTTTGATCACGTGACCATAGGGATTTTGCAACAGACGTGTGAAAAAATTGTCATAAATAGCTTTTTTCAGTGCCATTGTAACTTAAACTAAATGCACTGTATACTTTAGGACTACTGTATTTTGAACAGTCACTAAATGAACTGTTGTAAGTCAATGACTACGTGTATACAACATCCAAATAGAATTTTAATTCAACCAAAATAAAAGCATTGATTTTACTATGTTTACAGATATATTAGGGAACAGGCAAATGTAGATTTCTTACATTTACAAGTGTCTTGAAAAAGTGTGTGTGTGTTTGTATTTGTGTGCGTGTGTGGGTGTGGGTGTGTATGTGTCAGTGGGGAGGGAATATTTCCTTGCTATTTTTGTTTTCTGTCCTAATTTTTCTTTTGCAATGAGATACATGAGCATCAACGATACATGATGCCTTGAGAAAATTACTAAAATACTCTGGGAAAATGTAATAAACATATTTATATCTATATGAAATCTGCAGCTGTACATGTTTAATATTCCCCCTGAAATGTCACTTCAGGATTTTTCATATTATCTGAAGATATGAAGTTTTTCTCAATTACATGTTTGAAAATGGAAAATGAAAAAGGCTTTTCTGAAACACAGATGACTATCAGCTCCATAATCAGAATATTTCTTGGGTAATAAAAGAGCATTACGACAAACTTCAAAGTCATTGAATTCTCTCACAAAGGTAGTGATTTTAGCTTTAAACATCAGGATTTGAAATCCACATTAATAATCTTTCCTGCTCCCACAGCTTGATGCAAACTCAGGATAAGATCTAAGACACTGCATCTATGGAGGTAGTAATTCACCACTGATTTAGGTTGAGTTATTTACTGAAGAGACTGGTCTGTTGAGATATTTCCCAGTAAATTTAAAACTCTGAAAGACAAGGTTTAGGGTAGCTTAATCTTTAACAACAGTATTCTGCAGGCAAATTATAAAACGGATTTAGCCTGCCTAGGAATTCCTAAATCGTTTGCTGAGATAGAAATCCAAGTTCTCAGAAAACTATACATTAAATTCATTGTGAATATTCAAAACCCTCAATTTGGACTTAGCAGAGGCAAGGATAAAGGGTCTGAGTACCACAGAAAAGGACGGTGATTTAGCAAAACTATTAGTATTACACAAAATGAGATTGCTACATCTGTTTATCCACAACAGATACAAAACTGCAACTTTTACTTAGATTCTAACTGGAAAGCACATAACAACATAATAGTAACCAGATGGAAGGCAAGCATCCCCCACCTGTGGCTTATGAAAGGCTTCTATTATCAGGTTGGAGCACTGAAATAGTAAGCTTTCATTTAGACAGCTCAGGAAGCTGAAGAGAAAAATGAGGTCTTCAAACCCCCCCCCCCCCCCCCCCCCCCCCCCCCCCCCCCCCCCGCCCCCCCCCGGCCCCGCCCCCCCCCCGGCCCCCGCCCGGGGGGGGGCGTAAAAAAAAAAAAAAGGTCCCCCCCCCCCCAAACCCCCCCCCCCCCCCCCCCCCCCCCCCCCCCCCCCCCCCCCCCCCCCCCCCCCCCCCCCCCCCCCCCCCCCCCCCCCCCCGCCCCCCCCCCCCCCCCCCCCCCCCCCCCCCCCCCCCCCCCCCCCCCCCCCCCCCCCCCCCCCCCCCCCCCCCCCCCCCCCCCCCCCCCCCCCCCCCCCCCCCCCCCCCCCCCCCCCCCCCCCCCCCCCCCCCCCCCCCCCCCCCCCCCCCCCCCCCCCCCCCCCCCCCCCCCCCCCCCCCCCCCCCCCCCCCCCCCCCCCCCCCCCCCCCCCCCCCCCCCCCCCCCCCCCCCCCCCCCCCCCCCCCCCCCCCCCCCGCCCCCCCCCCCCCCCCCCCCCCCCCCCCCCCCCCCCCCCCCCCCCCCCCCCCCCCCCCCCCCCCCCCCCCCCCCCCCCCCCCCCCCCCCCCCCCCCCCCCCCCCCCCCCCCCCCCCCCAAAAAGAGAAACAAAAATGAGACACAAGGACCAAATATCACACAATGGTTAGTAACTTACAAAAAGATAGAAGTTAAAGAACATTTCTTTAAGAAACAAGAGAAGGATTTTGAGCTCTCTCAACATTTGCAGCATTACTCTATATTCCCAGTAGTAATACAAACTGTAAAATTTGTCACCGCCAAGCAATTTTTAACACTTGGGTATATCTATCTATCTATCTATCTATCTATCTATCTATCTATCTATCTATCTATCTATCTATCTATATTTGGGAACACATGATCTTACTGATTTCTTTGGATTTATGTCCAGAAGATGTAATAAAGTACTGAATCTTTAGAGATCATGAAGATTATGGAAGTGACTGTCTTGAAGCACATAAATTAGAAGTCTCAATAAGTCATACATTCTGTACGCTTTAAGAACTTTCAGCTAATTGCAAATTTAGTCAACTTGCATGATGTTCTCATGACTATATTTTAAACATTTAACAATATATTCAGCAGGAGTAAAGGAAAATAAGAGGTCTATCAACATCAATACCTATGCAATAGGTAGTATTTGAATAAGGGGAGGCTTACAAATGTACATGTCAAAATCTACTGAGGATACCATGGAAGTTTGTGGTTTTCAAAATTTTCAAAGTAAACAGTACAAATCCTCTCTGCAACATTTAGGCTGTGTTCCCATGATCTACTAAACACTATAATGAGGTTAATAAAATGAAACTGTCATGTTAACATGCTACGCCCTAACAACTAAAATATAGGAGGCTTATACACAAGTTAGGAAGCTGCAGCACAGATGGGACGTGGTGAAATAGCTTGGCTCCAGGTCAGCAAAGAAAGCTTTTATTTAACATATATGCCTTAACATACATTGATGGAACTGGAATTGGAAAATGATGTGTGGCCTTAAAAACGTAAGAAGAAACATACAAAACCTGCTCTATGAAAACCACATTGTTATGAAAGTTGAAAATGCAAATAATCTGCAATCTATATTAATGAAAGTCGTGAGACACAGTGAAAACAATGGGCCAAAGATTAACTATAACGAAGATCAAGCTCATGACAACAGGAACAACCACCAGTCTTAAAATTGAAAATGAAAACACAAAAGTGGTAGATAGCTTCTGCCTTTTAGGATCAAGCAGAAAAACCAGCCAAGACATACACTGCAAACTAATACCCTAACACAGTGGTCCCCAACCTTTTTAATGCCGCGGCCCGGTACCGGCATCAGCTGGGCGCCGCCATCTTGTTTTGATGAAAAAGTGCTTCCGGTGAGCTCACCGGAGACTTTTCATCAAAACAAGATGGCGCGTGAGCTTTTCCGGCTTTTTACCCGGAAAAGCTCACCGGAAGCACTTTTTCATCAAAACAAGATGGCGGCACCCAGCAAACCAGCGGCCCGGTAGGATTTGTTCCACGGACCGGTACCGGTCCGCGGACCGGTGGTTGGGGACCCCTGCCCTAACAGACTAGCAATGAAGACATTGGAAAAGATATTTAGAAATTGTGATGTGTTGCTACAGTACCTACAAAGATCAGAATCATGCAGACAATGTTTTTTTTTCTATGACATTCTATGGAACTGAAAGTTGGACTTTGAAGAAGCAGGATGAGAAGATGATTTATGCTTTTGAACTTTGGTGTTAAAGAAGACTGTGAAGTATACGGTAGATAGCCAAGAAAACAAATAAATGGATTATCCAACAAATCAACCCTGAGTTCTCATTGGAGGCACACATTATTTCGAATTATCACGGGTTTTACAACTGGCACTTAGCAGAAGAGCATACGGCAAAAACTCTAGCAATCCATTAGGCCTTCCAGTATCCTCATCTGCGAATAAACAAAGCAATAGCATTACTAGTTTTTATTATGGTTTATAATTTCTGCTTTGGTGTTCGGCAAGATAGTGGATTAAAAGCATTTCCATTTATACTCCTAACAAGATTTTTTTTCTTTCTTTTTGGCTGGCACACATATGGTTGGATTTTAGCAGAGACAATGGGAGGATAATTGATGTAAGAGGGAATACATGGCTTATACAAATCATTTCACTGAAAGAGTATGAAATTATTCCTTTGCCCTGGGTAGAACACGATGTATAAAAGTATAAGTGACCCTAATTTAAATGACAACAGGAGGGACACAAACTATCTCCATAAACCATAGGTTGATTTCAGAATTTTTAAGCAATGCTTAAAATAATAATTCTAAATGTACTCAGAACAAATGTAATTACTTAGTTTTTAGCTATTTTCCTACTGACTTCCATCAAAAGGACATCTACTTATTTTGGAGGGACAATAAAATCACTAACAATAAAAATTCAGAAATCTGGAAAAGTCATGAAAAAATAATGGCTGTGTGGGCCATATTATGAGACTGTTTTCTCACATATAAAAAAAGCCCACAATTTATATGACTACAATAATTATAGAGTTTATTAGTTAAAACTAACATTAGTTCCTTTCTGGTTTTTATACCTGGGAAAGTCATGATTTCAGAATTGTCATTGTCACTCTCACAGGCTAAGTAGCACCGAAGAGATATTACAGACAATATAATGCAATCAATCAGTGTGAAATAAAAGCAGTCTAACTTTCCAAGTTCCAAAAAGAGAAATGAAATGCATTATGTCCCTTTAATAGGTGTTTGATAGAAATAACAGAAATAACAGTTTGTAAATTCCTCTGTCCTGTCCTGTCTGAGTCTAGGGGGCAGCACTAATATCCTTTCCTAGCTGAGGGATTGTGTTATCCAAAGCCAGCATGACTAAACCCCGGAGGTGCCTGGAATGCTGTTACCTTCTTACCAAAGTGGTACCTATTTATCTCCTTGCATTTGCATGCTTTTGAACTGCTAGGTGGGCAGGAGTTGGGGCAAGTAACAGGAGTTCACCCTGTTGCACAGTGGTCGGGTCTCAAACTGGGGCTGTCAGCTGACAAGCTCAACGTCTCTAACCACTGAGCCACTGCACCCCTTCAAGTTTGTAAATTACTTGAAAATATTAATATTAAAACTAATCCATCCTACGTCAATAACATGTCAGTCACAGGTTGCATATTCTCAGCTTAAGTGAAAATCTATACTATTTTATTCACATATGAGAAAAGATGTTTTTTTAAAAAGGTGTGTGTGTGTGTGCGCGCGTGCACGCATGTCAGAGGTGGTATTCAGCAGGTTCTGACCAGTTCTGGAGAACCGGTAGCAGAAGTTTTGAGTAGTTCGGAGAACTGGCAAATATCACCTCTGACTGGAGATTTTATAGTATCCTTCCCCTGCCATGCCCACCAAACCACACCCACAGAACCGGTAGTAAAAAAATTTGAATCCCACTACTGGTGTGTGTGTGTGTGTGTGTGTGTGTGTGTGTGTGTGTGTGTGTGTATGTATATGTATATGTATATGTATACATGTATATATGTATATATATGTATTTGTTTTCTTAAGTTTTCGCGGGTACTTACATGTATGTTATTCAGCTTTGTTCGGGTATTTTCCCATGTCATTATAGTTGTGCTTTTAAAGTTGTAGCAACGTTTCGGCAGAATCTCATCTGCCATCATCAGGCTTCTGTGTTGTGTTTGTCTGGCGTGGGAAAATACCCGAACAAAGCTGAATACCATACATGTAAGTACCCGCGAAAACTTCAGAAAACGTGTGTGTGTGTGTGTGTGTATATATATATAAATACAGAAGCCTGATGATGGCAGATGAGATTCTGCTGAAACGTTGCTACAACTTTAAAAGAACTACAATGACTGAAAGCTCACATCACTCTGAGAAGCACAGAGCCGAAGAAGCAAGCCTGAAGATGATGAATGAGACTTCATCGAAACGTTGCCTAGATACTTTGAATCTTACGCGGGAGAAAACCCGAATAACCAAAGATCCACATACAAATACCCGCGAGAACCTCAGAAAACAAATATATATGTATATGTATATGTATATGTATATGTATATGTATATGTATATGTATATGTATATGTATATGGATCTTTGGTTGAAGTATCTACTTCCAATCTTACGCGGGAGAAAACCCGAATAACCAAAGATCCACATACAAATACCCGCGAGAACCTCAGAAAACATACATATACATATACATATACATATACATATACATATGTATATGTATATGTATATGTATATGTATATGTATATATTTATTTTCTTAAGTTTTTGCGGGTACTTACATGCATGGCATTCAGCTTTGTTCACACACAGACGAACACAATACAGAAGCCTGATGATGGCAGATGAGATTCTGCCGAAACGTGACACGCGTGATGTCGAGCTGACCACACCCACTCTGGCCACGTCCACTCTGGCCCTCCGAGGTAAAATACAATCCTAATGCGGCCTTCAATGAAATCGAGTTTGACACCCCTGCTCTAGAGCTTCTACAAATTGTTTCTTTTCAAGATATATTTCAAGGGTAATACAAGGCCACTTTAAACTGACAATCCTTTGTAGCCTGAAGCCAAGAAAGAGTTTATATGTACATTTTATAACTAAAAACTTGTTAAGTGAAGAGCTGTTACATACAAAGTATTGTAGAAGGTTAAGAATGCAACCTGAACAAGCACTTGCCTGTTCAAGAAAACGAGCTCTCAAAACTTAAGTGATGCAGAAACCAGCAAGTGGTAGTACATTTAACTGTGCATTTATATTTGGAGTAATCTACTACAATGATTATGGTTTCTCCCCTGCCAGGTAAGTACCTTTTTCCCAAACATTTCTCCCCATATAGATTTGTAAAACAGGTGCTGATGGGAAAAAAAACTAAGAGATTGTTATTCTGCAAGACATCGCCTAACATCTTCACACACGGATATAGATTTTAACATTCTGGAAACAGATCCATTTAATCAACTAGTGGGTTGTTGTTTTTTTTCATTCTTAACAAAATATTTTGTGCACCAATTCCTCTGTGCAAATACTTTACATAAAACTCGTGAGAACTTCCAATTAATTCTGCACTGCTGAGTTAGTCAATCAATTAAAAGGTACTGTGTAGCTTTTCACCCCTATTGTTCTACAAAGTAGAAATGACACTGTCTAGAGCAGTGGCCTCCAACTTTTTGGGTACCAGGGACTGGTTCTGTGGAGAGAGGTTTTTACATAGACTGGAGAGGGGGGGGGGGCTGGTTTCATGTGCTGCCTGCATTCTGCGAATGAGGCTTTGATTGTTTGTTTGGCCTGGTTTCTGGCATGCCCACAGACTGAAGTTGGGGACCCCTGATCTAGGGCTAACCTTTAAACTTACATGTATGAAACAAGAGAAATATGTGTTATCCCTCGTATGAAAGATCTTACGTTAGCCTCCAACACCACAAAATAGAAATGTAATAAAAATTTAATGTTCTGTGAAAGTCTACATAGATCAGTGAACTTCAAAATGTCAACGCAATACTCCTAAGCTTTTATTATTTCCAATGGTTACTATAAACTGAATCTGATTCAGTTTTATGTTTCAGTGACATCTCCATTTTTCGATGAAGATATTTAATGGGCCCCGTTTCATTCTTTCTCAGCTTTTTCCCTCAGCCCTTGAGCCCTTGTGTCTGTTAGCAGCCATTTTGTTCTCCTGGACATATTATTTCATCTCACTTTCTACACTCTGTTTGGGGATGCAAGAAAGAGGACATGGAATACATTTCAGCTAGTCATGTATTTACATGGCTACTTGACATTATGGAAAAATGTATGATAATGAAGGGTAAGCCTGGCAATCAGAAGATCCATAAAAAGGACTATTAACGCACTTGAACTTTATTGAAATCAATGAATTTGCTGCATATCTTTTCCTTTCCTTGAGGGAAGGAATGCTCAACAGAGGTGGTAGTCAAATCTTTTCTAACTTAACTGATTTTCTATGGAGCAAAAAAATAAATCAAATGAGATCAATAAACTTAAATGGCTATCTACTTCCAACTTTGATCTTAAGAAAGATAGTGGTAAATGGACCTTCAGAAAGCTGTAAACTCACTAAAAGATTTAGTGATGCTTTGTATTTGCATTCCGCATTGCTGATTTCACAAAATATCTTATACTCTTACTCTGCAATGGAAACTAATTTTAATTTGAAAAAAATATGGAATTCTTATTATGGTCACTTGAGCTTATTCAGTTTGGAAAACTGGCACAGTTCCTCCTAAAATTCCAACAAAATCAAAGAATCTATCTGACAAGCTAAGGTTTTGCCAGGCTTGGAAGCTAAGCCAACAGTTTTTGTTTTTCTCCAGAAATTAGTGTACTGCATTAATGCAAAAAATTGTTCTTGGCTTTGATAATTTCATAGATAGTTCTATATTTTCATTAATAAATATAGCCCATTGAATTTGGTGTGAAGGCAACATTATATTGCTTTATAGCTCCTAATGCTTAATAAGTTGTGGCCCCTTCATTATAATTTATTCCCAAACTTAAGACAGCTATTTGAGATTGCCCGCACTTGATAGTTTCCTGGAAATGTACTGGGGGCAACCACTGAAAATGTATGCTCCAAGAGAGCCAACTATTGTGTCCCAGCATGGGAGGGTACCTAAAGCAAATCCTCTGAAGACAACCTTAGGGTTAAGTATGAATAAGAATATATAGGAAGAAGCTCAGCTTTTACGGTTCCAAATTGTGAAAGACTTTACAGGAGAAATTCAGCACCTTCAACTGGGACTAAAAACAAACTAGGAATCAGCAAAGTTCAAAAATAACCACCATGAAGAGTTTATCTCACCTAGTCCCATAGTGGTTTGCACTAATTGAAATTTCAGCACTGTCTTCAAGGGGGGCCTCATACATAACATACTGCATTGCAATAATTACCAGGATACCAATTACTGTTGCAAGTCTATCTCTAATTAACCTAAGATTATGGCTCTACTTCCCAGAGGCCCCAATCCCTCCGGCATCAACAGATCTACAAGTACTCTCAGATCTGAGTGTTTATTCTAGAATAGGTTGAATTTCATTTTTCTATGCAAATACTTTATCAGTATCTCTATCTTCTCTGACATGAAATTCAGTTTATTTTGCTCTGATCTAGACCATTACCATGGCTAGGCATAATATACAATGAAAGGAAAAGACAACTGGGTGACATTAGCACTGATAAAATTATGCACAAGCAACAGTGGGCCGCAGGTTAAGCCTGAATTTCACAGTTCATCAGGACAAGAGAATAACGACCAAAGGGGACAGGCATATCTCTACACTAGCATAATTCTCTCTATTTGTACAGGTAGTCCTCGACCGATGACCACAATTGAGGCCAAAATTTCTGTTGCTAATTGAGACAGCTGTTAAGTGAGACTTTTGCCCCCATTTTAAGACCTTTCTTGCCACAATTGTTAAGTGAATCACTTCAGTTGTTAAGCAGGAGACATATACCATTCTGGGCAGATGGCTGTCCAATCTCTTCTTAAAAACATCCAGTGATAGAGTACCCACAGCTTCTGGAGTTAAGCTGTTCCACTGATTCATAGTTCTCACTGTTGGTAAACTTCTCCTTAATTCTAAGTGGAATCTCTCTTTGAGAAGCCTGTTAAACAGATCATTGTCTCAATTTTGTATTTTGAGATTTCCTCCCCACCCCTCAGATATGGTTCTGACAATACAAAAGATTTATCAGAAGTCTTGTATTCTGGCATACCTTAGCCTTGAAATTATCTGCATTTTTGTACGATCAATACAATAAAAGGACAATAAAACAATAATGTTCTATTATCCAAATTATATGAGCGACCTCATTTTTTTTTGTACTTTTGCCTTTACTGAAACTTTTCTGTTCACTAACATTCATCTCTGAGTCTGTGGCTTCGTAAAATCTAAAGCAAAGGTTAAAATTGTGTGAGGAATTAATGAAATACTTCTATAGACAGGAAACATATTAAATTGGATGTTTTAAGACTATGTTGTAAGCAAATGTGGGTGGATCAAAATAAGACATTTTAAATTAGAATATTTGTATTATTCCAGAGAGGGCACTATAGAAAGGAATAGAGTAGTCATGATACTCAAAAGGGCATACAAGTAGTGTCTTCATGCCTACTTATTACATTCTTCATATTTTTAAAATCTAAATTATTTGCACTATTCTTGATACAATGTGTGCGCGCACACATATACACGTACAGAGTGTGTGTATGTGCAAATATTGGCTCTACAGTATTTTGAAATATCTCAAGAATCTGTTATTGATGTTAATATTTAAAGAAGAAAACATGATTTAGAAATATTTTAATTTATGGGCATACGTGGCTGACTCACAATACCAGTATAGCAGGAACCCTCTGATGACCCTTTTCCTGAATGTCTTTAAAATGCAGAAATGCAACTACCTATATTTTTCCATAGCAAGAAACTAACTTATCAGCTTATGAATTTGATTCCGAGTGGGAGGCCAAGCAGCTGACAGGGAGTGGGAGTATGGCTTCGTTGGCTGTGAAAGAAACTGGGGAAGGGCACAGTCCGGCTGGACAAAGCAGGGGAGAGGTAGAGCAAAGCAGAGGGAATTCAGAGGAAGATCCAGGCTCACCCCCTCTTCATCTTAGGACATGCAGGGAGGAACTGAGAAAGGAGCAATGTGAGTTGCGTGGCTTATGGGGGAGGAAAGGGCCCTGATTACCTTCATTAGTTGCAGCTGAGAACACAGTGTTTAAAAAGGAAGTTTGCACACAGCAACTTGTTGGAAACAAATCGTGTATTATCTTGTTTTGTCGAGGCTTATCTGGGTTCCTGGCATCTTCCCAACTGTGTGTGTTTTGTTAGCCTTTTAAGTCTGCAATTCCTTATCCTGCCCTGTCCAGTTAATTGCTGCAGCATGGTTTGTGTGGATTTTTATTTACAGTTTATATGTACCTTGTTTTCAGACTGAATTTCCTCCACTTAAAGACTGTTCTTAGGAGATTTTTTTCTCCAGCCGATGGCAACTGGACATTGGAGGAAAAGTTGGAGGTATTACAGGGACTTTTCCTACTTATGTGACTGTGTTGCCTTTGTGCCATGCCCCGGGTCATCACACGATAGAAACACATATGGGTTTCATATGAATCATCCATACTACGACAAGTTATGATTTTTCTAAAGAAACTTCTTTTGTTTCTTCGTTTCTAAGGAGTATGTAAAAGTATAAATAGTATTGTTAATACAGAATTGTAGTCCCAGAATTGTGGACTTCAATTCCCAGATGTATGGACTTCAACTTACAGATGTGTTTAACTCCAAGAATTGTGGACTTCAACTCCCAGATGTGTGGGCTTCAACTCCCATGCTGGCTAACGAATTCTGGGAGTTGAAGTCCATTCAAATTCACATTGCCACAGTTGAGAAACATTGACAGAGAAAATGCACTGCAAATGGAATCACTCTAATGTATTTGGCTCTTTCAAACTGTACATTTGTCAGAGAAAAAAGTTTCATTTTAGAAATAATTTAGGGAACAGGCTTTTGTTCATTTTCATGGAATCTTTCAATTGAAATCATAGCATTAGGTTTGTTTCTATTGATAAAATATCTAACCAGGTTTTCAAGCTAAGTGAAAAATACTACTGAGACTTTGCCGACTTAAATGAAATATAGACTCTTAGTCCTCCAGCAAAAAATTGAAAACAACAATACATTAACTCAAAAATTATTTCCCCTCAGATGAAAGGGAAAGAAATTTCTGTATTATTTGCACCAATAATGTAAGGTAATAAATCACAACACTTTGTTTCCTTTTGGGTATCTGATGTAAGTGTCTTAGCTCTACTATGTTTTATTATTTCGCATGTATATGAATCCCTACATCTATGCAAACGTAACTAGAACATGCATACTATTTATTTACCAAACTCATTATGTGCCATCAAGTTGGTGTCAACTCTTAGCAACTACATAAGACTTTTTCCAGCTTAATCTGCCCCCAATCTGGCTCCTTTCCCCACAACAACCCCGTGAGGTGGATTGCACTGAGAGAGAGAGTGACTGGCCCAAAGTCACCCAGTTGGCTTTCATGGCTAAGGTGGGACTTGAACTCATGGTCTCCTGCTTTCTAGGTTGATGCCTTAACCACTAGACCAAACTACATTTAAAAAAACAATCAAAACCAGAAACAGAATACTAGTATATTTTTTGCTGAAATTTTTTCTTGCTCTGAATTCCAAATTATGAGTCATCTGCATGTAATGCTTCAAATTAATTTCATCTACCCATATGTTGCATTACTCATTTTTCCTTTACCACTTGATTAAGTCACACACACATATGCCCACTGATCACATACATAATACACCTACAAAAAATTCTAAAACAGTCACTTTAGGGGAAAAAAATACTATCATTTTAAATCTTCCCTTTTAGGGTCACAAATGGTTTTCTCTTTGATACTGAAAATCTAAATCTATTCATAGAACAAGGCTGCAAAAAACCCAACACCTTCCAAATACTGCCCACAATATGTATTTTTTTAATTTTGACAGGGCAAATTATTAATTCCCTAGAATGTAAATATACTGGCTATAAATATTTTTTGCTAAAGATATATATATATATTAAATCAAACTGTTTTTCTTTGAGACCTGACTGCCATCTGGAATATAGACCTTACCATTCTATTAAATGGTAGAGCAATGAAAATGCCTGCATGGCCAAGTTGCAAATCTATGTATTATTTTGTTTCACCAGCAATAAATGTTTTTACATCACCCTAATACATATTCAAGAATTACAAGAAACAGTTCTAGATTTCTACACTTCATTTAAGCTTCTTTCAGATCTAAGATAAATCTCATAAAATCTCATCTTCACAAATCTCATTTGTTGAAGCTGCTTCTCTCCTTCTAGTTATGAAATCTGTTGTTGTCTTTAATAAACAATGCTTTTCAAAGTATTAATAATTTACCAAATGGTTCTGCTTGCCCTTACTAATTATTTTGCAAGTTTATGTGAAAGGGAAAGTATGTGTGGTTGAGAACGCCGACTTATGTCAGCAATTTTTTTGTATCAAAACCACCCTGGTTTTTTTTTTATTCCCACACCAGACAAGGGGGCGTCAATGTTAACAGAGGAAGTACCAAGAATTTTTGGCAGTTAACCATCTTGAAATCGGTACAAGTGGTTTCTCAACTTAAAAAAAAACAAAATCCCAAAACAGGGCAGTCCAAACTCACATGCTCTTTCAATGAGACTTGACTGCTCAATGCTATTGAGATTTATTTCTCAAAATAAGTTGCATGAAAATTTATCAAAACTCGGCAACAGACATGTTATCTATTGATATTTGAAACACACTATCCTTGAGTAAGGAAGCAATACCTTTGCTCATCTTTTTCTGACTTGGCCTTCCCCATCTTGACATAGCCATCATCTACTGGACTTAATGGAAGATGATGGTATGGTTTATATTCTCACGTTTCTGGAAGAGAGCTGACAGAACAGGCTGGTCTGATCTTCCATGTAAAAGTGTTAAAGCTTAACACAGATTCCCCTTCAACCATAACCCAATTCATAAGTAACAACTCTAAACACAGCTTTGCCTACACAGGGGACAAAAAGGATCCCTTTAGGGACTAGATAAGCTCAGTAACTATGTTATAACTCACACCCCAGGATTCAGGAATACCTCTGAACCACAGTTTATGAACAGCAAAGCTCCTGAAATCTTTAAAAAAGCAGAAAAGTCTTCACAACTCAAATCTAAAGTCTAGGGTTCTTCAATAAAAGATGTAGAGGCAATCCTCATTTAGTGACAATTGGGACAAGCAACTCCGTTGATAAGCAATGCAGTTGCTAAGTAAGCCATGACTATTATGATCTTATTCAACTTTCTTTTGCTTTATAGACCTGCAAAGCAGGGGTGGGATTCTACCGGTTTGGCCTGGTTGGCCTGAAGATCATCTGGGAGTGAACCGGTTCACTCCAACGATCAGCTGCTGGGCCCACATGCCCGCCCTGGTTCCATACTGACCTTTATTTCCTACTTTTGATGCTCAGCTGTATCGCACGTCAGCTGTTGAAGACACAGGGAGAGTGCAGGAGTGCAGGAGGTCAGTAGGAAAGCCTCTGCGCACACGCAAAGCATGCGTGCGGATGTAAAGCACGCCCACCAAGCCACGCCCACGGAACCGGTGGTAACACAATTTGAATCCCACCACTGCTGCAAAGGCTATAAACATAAGGAGTGATCCCAAAGTTACTTTTTCATTACCGTTGTAATTACCTGTAGTTTCAGTTATGTAGACTAAAGAGCACAGAAAGAGGTGTTATGAAAGCAAATATAAAATGTCCATTTTGATTCAGTTTGAACTGAATAAAGTAGAAATAGTTTTAGCTTTGCTATATGCAATTCATTTTTTCTTTTATCATGCGGACTAAAAGGTCGTTCAGACTAAAATTTGAATCATTACTTTAATTCTACTTGTAGTTTTAGTGACAACGTAAGCTGTAGCTGCTCTTGGAATTAGCAAGTAGCTTGCAAAGTTTCATTTTTTTCTCTCAGCTAAGCACAATTTATATAAAAGGTGTTTCAATCCAACTTATTTTTCTTCACATTGCTGTGGTCTCACCTTCAGGTGCTACATGATGGACAACAATCACTCTTCTCCCAGTGAGAGATAAAGAGAGATGAAGAATCAAGCCTACTAACTTGTAGGAAGGTAAATTGTCAGATTTTGTTCAATACGAAGGTCACAGTAACTGCTGGTTAGTAAACCAGTAAAACCAAATTATCTAGGTTTAAGGCATAACAAAAATGAACGATCTATATGAAGATCATTTCTCAGTTTATGAGAAAAAAATATACAGAAAAATAAAATAAAATGCAACATATTCTCCTAGCTAGGATAAGTCATTCCTTTCTGTGGATGATAAAATAATCATTTTCTTGCTGATACAATGTAGCTGATTAATGAAGCTCATGGACAACACTGGCAACTACCAGCCAAATTTACTTCACAAGATTGCCAAGAAGACATTACATGCTTTTAGAAGCTAGTTAGCCCTTCAAAAGAAGATTAAAATGGGGGAAAGAAGGAATCTCAATCCTGAAGTCTTGAGAGGAAGAACTTTTTCTGTTAAAATAGAAAAGACATTTGATGCATATGTTGTGATGCAGAAAATAGCATTATCAATATACATGGTGATGTAAGAATCCTGTTTTGAAATGCTATGCTCCAAAATGTGAATGTGGGTGAAATATTTAATTAAAAACAAAGTCACTGGGGATGAACAAAATAGGCATAAGATCAAGCTTAGTCCAAAATTGACAGAGCTGATCAATTATTGGACAAAACTATAAACATCAGCAACCAATTTCTGTAAAAAGATGAAGAATGCTCAAAACGTTTATGTGTGGGACTAAGAAGAATAGAATAGAATAGAATAGAATAGAATAGAATAGAATAGAATAGAATAGAATAGAATAGAATAGAATAGAACAGAACAGAACAGAACAGAACAGAATAGAATTCTTTATTGGCCAAGCGTGACTGGAAGGAATTTGTCTTGGTGCAAATGCTCTCAGAGTACATAAAAAAAAGATACATTCGTCAAGAATCATAAGGTACCACACTTAATAATAGTCATAGGGTACAATAAGCAATCAAATCATTCTAGGAAACAGTCAATATACGTATCAAAGTAGAAGGAGAATATAAAATGAGAGAAGAATAACAATAAGCTATATATCTAATAAATTCCCTGTATTATGTAGCACATTAAAATATACCAAAGAAATGTAATCAAATTACCAACACCACCATGAGATTCATTCAAATTCAATCTTGGTATCATCATGTATCTACACTTAGCTGACCTTGACTGATCTTTTTAAAAAAGCTGGGAGACTACAAGATACTCCAGACATTTCTAGTAGCACACAGTAATTAGTAGCTTCTAGAAGCATCTTTCCTACTCTAAGTTCACATGTGACAGAAATTTTTAAAATATGAAAAAAAAAATCCCACCATTCCTTTAACTATGATGTGCATGGAAAAAACCATGAAATTCTTTCCAATACATAATACCCTTGTCGATATTAGAAAACTAAGGTGTACCAAGCTAAAACAACAATGTACTCATGTAATACCTGGATAAACAAATCCCAGGAGAAAGTCCCTAGACTTACCACACAGATTCATCATAAGAATTTGGAAGATAGGTTTCTAGGAAATTCATCAATTTATCTCACTTTTTAATCTTCTCTTGAGTGGTGTTATATGCAACAATTTAACAATGTGGAGGCAGACCAGCACAAAAACTCTTGTTACTACAACAGCATCTTTCCATCTCATCTATCTCCTTCTGGTATCACATACTTTCCCATTTTAGCTAAGCTGCTGCTAAAGCTGAATTAGGTTGATACAGAACTGCAAAAGGAACTGCAACAGGAATGAAAAACAGAGGCAGGACTCTTCAGAAGTTGCTAAATTTACATTCTCAGCATCCTTCTCTCTTCGCTGGATGTGCTGACTTAAGACCCCTGGGAATTGTGGTTCAGTAACATCTGGAAGTCTACAGTTTCTTCAGTGATATACTGAGAGACGATCAAGAATAAAAAATGCCCTGCATTCATTTTTCATTTTTCACCACAGCAGATGTCAAAACTATTTAATGGAACTAATTAAGATAAAATGGAATGAACATGCTTTCAATAATTATGACACCAATAATGTATTAGAAGTTTTGAGAAATATAAAGTCTATGAAAGCATAATGTAAGCAAGAATCAAGAACATTTGAATATATTCCAAGGAATGTAAGGAATTACTCCAAATAGCTGCAGATTGAACACCAGTGATTTTAGGAAAAAGCCCCCATATATCACCAATGACCATTTTCAACTATTTTAAAGAACAAAGACTACACAAAAATTTGCAATTCTAAATTCCTAATACAAAATAAATCAAAGAATAGCAACTAAGGAATGATTCTGTCCTGTTAATACGGCATCACAACATAAAATTCAAACCTAATCAAACTATGAATTCAAGCCACGGTTGAATTCTCTTTGCCATGGTATCATTTGTTGGACATGGGGCTTGTTTGCTATAAGAATTGCAACAAGTTGAATAAGATGTAGAAAAAAATGTATTTATCCTTATTGTAATGCATGTTGACATCCTGCATGGTAAAAAATTCAACACATTAAATTAAAGTGATGTTTATATGAAAATAATGTTATCATCACAAGAACAATTTTGGCATGGAAAGATTTTGTACGCCCAACTGCAATACAATCAAAAGCTGTTTCACTGAAAAGGATTTTCATTCTAAGAAGTGATATATTTGATCATTTTAGTAAACAGAGGGTCTGTTTATAAATTAATAGAAGTACACGCATAAGGCTCAAATACCTGCTAAATCGGTTCAAATAGAAGTATACCTTCAATTTCATATACTGTATGCTATTTTGTTAGTATAATGATTTCTAAGAATTTTTAAAGTTATTTTATATAAATATATTAGAATTTCTAAAGAAGCTATCAGAACTGTCAGCCAAAAGGATGCTACAATTATCCATCAAAAACAAAATTTTAGGAAATCAACCAACAGACACATACTTTTTAAAAGTCGAATTGGGGATTAAGGCTCACTGGAAATAGTAAAACATTTAAACAAGAGCTTCTGATATAACTGCAACAAAAATTATGCATTTGGTGAATAAGAGACAATCTTTCAAACAGTCTTCAGATTCTACTACTGTATCAGTTCTATATATTTATAAATAATGGATGTCATACACTGTAATTATTTCTCTGCCCCCCCCTCCCCCATTTGAACAATGATCAAATTCTCTTCAGGGAGATCCCTAGAATAAATGTTGTTCTTTATTATCTTTGTAACATAAACAAGGCAATGTTCTTTCAAGGTTATTGTCGTTTCTGTTTTGCTACTTCAATTGTAGCACAGTAGCTTGACAATCTATACAAAGTGTCAAATTTAACAATTTCTAATTCCTGTGGTTGTTATCAATGCTTCAATACTTTATCTGTCTACTAATCTGGATGGGAAAAAATGGCCAGATGGTAACTACTACACACACGAAACACATAGTAAAAACTATTTCTAAAATTGCTTTTGTTTAAGCTATTTCAATGTTGATCTAATTCATCTACATTCACTCTCTGGATTTATCCTCTGACTATTCCTCATTGCTATTTTTTCAACCACACAACAATATTTTTTGCAATACAATCCTTGTAGCTATGAGGAATCAGACCAACAAACAATAAACTACAACTAAAGAAGGAATCAGAGCAGCAAACCGTTAAAAGTAAAGCTAAAGAAGAAAATCCAAGGAAGCTCTTTCCTCTTATTTAAACGTAAAACTGAGACAATTTACACAACTAGATGTTTCAAACACGGCTCGGCTTGTGTAAGGAAATAAGAAGGATTTTTATTGGGGTTAAAGAGAATATGCAATAGCTTACCAGCCTTCAGAATAATTCATCCTTCACCAAAGCCTTAAAGAAAACAACACGGGGAATGCTACAAGGCAGAACTCTTCAAGCAGCTCCCCAATGAGCTATGAACAACCTGAGCGTAAGAAAAAGCATCTTGGCTGTAAGAGTTGCTAGCTTTGTGGGAAAACCGATACTGGAGTGATGTCACACTGCTTCAGAAACAAAATCACAAGCACTGTTCTCTCACTTAGAGCACGGTTGTGCAACAGAGGGTTTATGAATATATGCAAATAACTCCCAAATCTCTCTCTCTCTCTATCTCTCTCTCTCTCTATCTATCTCTCTCTCTCACACACACACACACCTCACATCAAAGGCAACAAATGCATGAGGTTTCGTGGTAGCAAGTTCTTTTATTTAACTCTCCCATTTTAGAGAGGGGAGTTTAGGCTGCCAGTTCACCCGGAGAAAGTATAATTGTTATCTAACACCACCAGCGTATTAATTTAAGTCACATGCTTTGCCAGTTATAAAGATGAGAGTCTTTGTTTCTCTGAGAAAACCGAAGTACAGTCTCTTCTTTCCATAGAAGCCAAACATGATGGTTTTTTAATGAAGTAAAATCTTCTTAAAATGGAAAAGGTCTATAGGGCTAGGAAATATTCGTTCTGCTCAATGTGGTTTAAATCTAACCATACTTGATAGATCTTATCTTCGCCCATAAAAATTGAGATCCGGACAAAATCTCCTTATAGGAATAATTCTATGTCTTTACTTTTGAAAAAGATGCATGCATAATCTATCAGTTCTGTGGGATTACCATGGTGGAAGAGGATTGAAAAGGTGAAGTACCATTTCACCCGTATGAAAATGGGGGTGAAATGGTAGATAGATCTGATTAAATAACCATGTCAAGTGTTAATGTTATTGAAAAAGCCCAGACTTCATTTTCTATTCTACTGGGAGCATCCACTCTTTTATTACTCTGATAGCAGAGGTTTACAATGCTTTTAGGGGGAGGAAGACATGTTTTTCCAAGATACAGGTAGTCCTCGACTTACAGCAGTTCATTTAGTGACCGTTTGAAGTTACAACAGCACTGAAAAAAGCGACTTATGACCATTTTTCACACTTATGACGGTTGCAGCATCCCCATGGTCATGTGATTTACAGTTGGATGCTTGGAAACTGCTTCATGTTTATGACAGTTGCAGTGTGCCAGGGTCACATTATCCCATTTTGTGACCTTCTGACAAGCAAAATCAATGGGAAAGCCAGATTTACTTAACAACCGTGTTACTAATTTAATAACTTGCAGTGATTCGTTTAACAAACGTGACAAGGAAAGTCATAAAACCAGGCAAAACTCACTTAACAAATTTCTCACTTAGCAACATAAATATTGGGCTCAGTTGTGGCCGTAAATTGAGGACTACCTGTATTTTAGTCTAAAACAGCGGTCTCCAAATTTGGCAACTTTAAGACTTGTGGACTTCAACTTCCAGAATTCTCGGAGTTGAAGTCCACAAGTCTTAAAGTTGCCAAGTTTGGGGATCCCTGGTCTAAAATTAAAAAAAACAAAAAACTTTAATTTATACATATCCTTTAACCTGTTACTTTCAAGGGACAATAAAGTACACTGAATGAGAAAAATTCCTCCCAGCAAGAGGCAGGTGCTGTGCTAAGAACCATAAAGTTGTGGGGTCACCTCATTTATAAATGAGGTTGCACTCATTTCCAATGGGGGCCAGAATAGAACAGCTCTCAATCTTTTCAATTACCTCAGATGTGGTTAAAAACATACCCATTCTAACAGTTGGCCAGGACCAAAAGGATCTTGGGAAACAGGAGCATTAGGGTGAGCACCAGCCTTCAGAGTCTATGAGGTAGTCCTCGGCTTGCAACAGTTTATTTAGTGACTGTTTGAAGTGAAAAGGGCACTGATAAAAGTGATTGATGACGTCCCCGTGGTTGAGTGATCCAACCGAGATGTTTGGCGACTGACTCATATTTTATGACGGAGGCAGCATTCCAGGGTCAGGGGATTCACACTTCATGACCTTCTGATAAACAAAATCCATGGGAAAGCCAGATTTACTTTATCAGCTAACTTAAGAAATGCAGTCATTTGTTGTGGCCTGCTCGCCGCAGGCCCCTCCAGAAGCCGAATCAGAGGAGGAGGAGGAGGTGTGGGAGTCAGGGTCAGCATCAAGAGCTCCAAGGGGGAAGAGGGGAGGGGAGCTGGTAGAGAGAGAGGCAGAGCCTGGGCCGCCCGTCAGCCCTCAGCTAGAGAGTCAACAGCCCCCAGGTCTGGAGGTGGCTGATGAGGAAGAGGAGGAACAGCTGGGTCCAGTGCCTGATGCAGAAGGCAGAGGAGAGGAGAGCAGTGGAAATCTGTTGGCTGATCCTTGGGAAGGAAAACCTACTGCTGCTAGTGAAGCCGCAACCCAATCTAGGGATAAAAGGCAGGGGACGGAGATGAATAGATGTGCCAGACAACTATTCATCTTCTGGCCGGACAGATTCTTTTAGCCTGCGGTGAGATAAAAATTTTTCGTCGGGGCTGCCGGCACTCCTAATAAAGGAATCTTTGAGTTAACTTCAGAGGGTTTGTTATGTTTGAGGATCTGGGTCAGAACAAATTCACTTAACAATTGCAGCAAGAAAAGGTGGTAAAATGGGGCAAAACTCACTTAACAACTGACTGACTTAGCAGTAGAAATTTTGGGCTCAACAGTGGTCGTAAATCGAGGAATACCTGTATCGTCAATTAGGATAAAGAACATAGTCTCTGTCAAAATGGATGAAACCATAACTCTTTTAAAATGTATATGATTTCTGCAGCATTTGTCATGCCTTTCAGCCCTGTCTAGATTATCTGATTCTTACAAAAATTGATTTGTTCTTTTCAGATGAACATTTTGTCATATAATTCTCACTTAGTACTAATCAGTCTCTTTTTCCTTGTATTCTTTGCTTTCTCCATAAACATTTCACCTGCAAGCCAAATGTGCTCATCCAATCCTGCACCATGCCCTCCAGTGAACTCATCTGATGATGTCTCTCTCAAACTTGAATGTTGATATATGAAACGCTCTGTTTGATTTTTGCTAGGGTGGCAAAAACATCATTACATTGTTAACTTTTACTGCAACAGATGTCAAAAGCAGAAACATAGAAATAATCCGATACTTTGTGGGGTTGAATTAATCAAAGTCGATTCGAGACTATCACCAAGCTGCTAATTATTTTGCAAATTTGAGAAATCTCAAACTGCTTCCCCGTTACTCTTAGATGAAGGATCACACTGGAACTCTTCACGTGCCCCACAGCAACTTCCCAGACATTTTCAGTGGGGATAAATATACAATACAGCTGATGGTTCTAGTAACAAGTTTTGCTTGAGGTCTTTTGGTATTTTTTGCTCCTCTAAAATCTGACTATGTGTTTACTTTTAATAAACTTCAAACAACGAGCAATAAAGCATCCACAAAGTGTGAATCAATATACCTGTGGCCTGAATGTTTATTTGATTAATTAGGAATTTAAAGGTGGAAAAAGGCCATTGATCTAATGCAAACTTGAGAACTCTTACCTTCTTTCTCTGTTATACTTCATGACCCATAAACATGAATGTACTTTTTCCTCTTTTCCCTTGTTTAATTTATATCCAACCTTTTGTTCAGGAGCTCAAGACGGAATATATAAAAATTCCTCCTCCTATTTTCTCGAAGGGAAGCGGTGGCTCAGTGGCTAAGATGCTGAGCTTGTTGATCAAAAGGCCGGCAGTTCAGCAGTTCGAATCCCTAGCGCCGCGTAACGGATTGAGCTCCCATTACTTGTCCCAACTGCCAACCTAGCAGTTCGAAAGCACGTAAAAATGCAAGCAGAAAAATAGGGACCCTTTTGGTGGGAAGATAACAGTGTTCTATGCGCCTTCGGTGTTTAGTCATGCTGGCCACATGACCACGGAGACGTCTTTGGACAGCGCTGGCTCTTCGGCTTTGTAACAGAGATGAGCACCAACCCCTAGAGCTGGAAACGACTAGCACATATGTGTGAGGGGAACCTTTACCTTTACCTTTTTTACTATTTTCTCCACTGCAGCAACTTGTGGAGGTAGCTGAACTGAGAGAATATGAACGATCAGTGTGCTTCCATGCCTAAAGACAAACTTGAATCTGACTCTTCTGGTTGCTAGCCCAGCACTCAAATAATTTTATTCAGCACAAAAGGGGCGTTGGTCCTATCTGAACGCTTCTTCTCGGGGAGCCGAAGGGAGAGTCCAGGATGGGTAGTCTCTAGTCTCCTAGCTCTGCAGACCAAGTTGAAAAACTGAGGACACACCCTTTGGTAACGGTCCCCAGTTCTGAACATCGAAGCGAATTCAGCTGCTCCTCGTCCTCAAACTGATACCTTAGTTGACACTGCGAAAAAAAGGGACATTTCCTCCCTACTCTGACCTGACAGAATACAGGGTGGGACTGGACTCTCCCTTCGGCTCCCCAAAAAGAAGCGTTCAGGTAGGACCAACAGGCATGATATTCCCCTCTGAAAAAAAATCGGGGCAGGCCAAAGAGACCCCCCACCGCACGCCAAGAAATCGCTGCCCAGCTCCCTTTCGCACCGCCCGCCCGCCGCTCGCACCGCCCGGCCTCCGCTCGCACCGCTCGCACCGCCCGCCGCTCGCACCGCCCGCCCGCCCGGCCTCCGCTCGCACCGCGTTGCCTCGGGAAGGGAAAGGCAAAACCAGGAGCCGCTGCTGCCGTTGCAAAGCGCCGCCGCGGCTCTTCCTTTTTGCCTTTCCCTTCCTGAGGCAACGCGGGACTGGAGCCACGCAGAGCCGTGCCGGCGGTAGCAACTCCTGACTCGGGGCCTCCGAGGGGAGGGGAAGGAGGAGAAGAAGGGGGGGAAAGGGGGGGGATTCCCAAAAAAATCAGAATTCCGATTTTAATCGGAAGAATATCATGTCTGGACCAACGCCCCTTCTCCACTGAGCCGCAGGGAGACTCCAGGATGGGACATACCAAAGCTGGCTGATGGCTGTCCTACAGGTGGGAACTGGATTGGTCGGAGGTCCCCACTTCTACATGAACACCCTGCAGGACTCATCTTCCAAAGGCTGCCTCCGCTGAGGCAAAGGAGTCAATTTTGTAATGTCTTATGAATGGGTCACCAATGATCAGGTCGCAGCTCTACAAATGTGCAGAATCGATGCCTGCATTGCCCAGGCTGTGGTGGTCGCTGCACTTCTGGTTGAGTGTGCAGTGATTCTCCTGGGTACAGAGAGCCTCTGTAACTCATAGGCCTTTGCAATGCAGGCTCTGAGCCAGCGACCCACTGTGAAAGGTGTCACCCTGCAACCCAAAGTTGACGGCTGAAAGGAAACAAACAGGGCTTCCGTCCTCCTAAGGGAAGAGGTTCTATTAATGTAAATACGGAGGGCCCTCCTAACGTCCAAGGTGTGCCACTTTCTCTCCGGTGCATGGGTAGGCTCTGGATAGAAGTTAGGCAAAATCAACTCCTGTGAACAATGGAATAAGGAGTTCACCTTGGGCAGAAAGGTAAGGTCCAACCACAGAACCACCCTGTCTGCATGGAATATGCACAGATCCTTCCTGATGGATAAGGCCGCCAACTCTGAGATACGCCTGGCCGAGGTAATGGCCATCAAGAATGACACCTTGCACGTGAGTAAGCGAAGGCTGATTTTACGCAAGGGTTCAAATGGGGGAGAAGTCAGTGCCTGCAGGACCTTAGGCAAATCGCGGGTGGGGTAGCGGTGGACCACCGGTGGCTTCAAATTCATAGCTCCCCTAAGAAAGGCTTTCACCCTAGGGTGTTGGGCCAGAGAAGTAGAGTCCTTGACTAAAATCACCGAGGCCAAGGCAGCCACCTGTCTCTTCAAGGTATTGGGGGCGAGACTATCACTGCCACGGTGCTCTGGGGACTGGATAGGGGGTCAAGATTCAATCCTGATGGCCAACCCCCCCCCCAAAGGGACAATCCTGGAGACGAACTGCAAGATTGTCCCCAAATGTGAAAAATGGCCACTGCCACCGCTGCCGAAAAAAAGGGGCATTTAGCAGCAGATGAGGCTAGCCCAAGTCAAGGGAAAGTGGATCGGGAGAAAGTGAGTTAAATAAGATGCCGCCTCCCGCCCCCAGCTTGGGCCACACAGACTCTCAGGGTCACCTCCACTCAAATTCCAACCAGAAAGGGAAAAAAACCACCAGCAAGAAAAGTTTAAAAATTAAATAATAAGCAAAAAAACCCGCAAACCGGAAAAAAAGGTGCGAAAAAATGAAAGTGCTAAACCAGCAAGCCGGCTAGCTGTCAAACCTGATCTAAGCCTCTCTAAGACAAAAAGCTTAATCCAGGGGGTGAAAATTCTTCTACAATATGAACTATTCAGAGCCCTTAAAGGGTGGTCAGAACACGCTGAGACCGAGTGAAGAACTGGGGACCGTTACCAGGGGGTCTGTCCTCAGTTTTTCAACTCGGTCTGCAGAGCTAGGAGACTAGAGAGTACCCATCCTAGACTCTCCCTTCGGCTCAATGGAGAATATGTTTTATATCTTTAATGCCCAAAGCAGCAAAGCTTCAATCTATCTAGTAGTTGTATACCCTATGCTAACTTTAGGAACCTTCCATTAGCAATGTAGTAACATTTGTTCCCTCTAGTGGTGAAAGTATTCCATAGCTTAACTAGATTCCAGGACTTTTAACAACCTAATTTGATTCTGAGAATCATTATTGAATAGGAAATACTATTGATAGTCATTATTGAATAAGACACACTATTCCAAATAAAAGTATGATCTGATCACACATATATCTGACCACACAGTCTTCCCAGTAAACTGCTCATTTTAAATAAACAACCTATGGGATTATTCTATGAAAAATAGTTGAATTTAAAGCAATTTAAAAGAAGGCTCACACAATTTTTTGCAGGTGCAAGAAGCATACAGCAATACAGGATGCCTAAAACACGTTACCTAGAGTGTGAGAAAGAGATGAAAGAAAATCTTGCTATAAAGAATGAAGGAGTTCTTTTATTATATATCTGATTAGACCTTATGGGATTCTGCGTCTTACTCTCAAATCACGCTCAGAAAGGTTTTCTATGTGTACATTTCCCGCTTCTTAGAATTAAGACATGCTTCTTTATCTCTAACCTTTCTGTAGTACCATTTTCTTAATGTTTTTATACATTGTTTTTAATGTTGTACGTGCCTTCATTACATGCTCAGAAGAATATTAGTAAGGAATAGGGAAGAAGTCAATGGAAAGATGTTAGGAAAAAGGTAGGCTTAGCTATCCAAAACTATATTGTGTTATTTTGTAAAGAGGAAAGTCTTCTTTGGCAGCAAGACTTTCTTTGCATTCTGTGAAATAATTTGCCATATGCGCTCAAAATCTGAAATATTCCCCAGATCAAAACTACTATTGTATTTCTTTCTGACATTTTGTTTAGCTTTGTGACTGGCTTGGATGCAACACTGAACCACAGTATATTGTGAAATAGTTCCTTATTTATGGTCATCTTTACTATGATCAGTGGAAACAGTTGATTTCAAACTGTACTTGTTTTCACATATTAATATACTAAACTCAAGTGCAATTATCCAAGGTGCCTAACCTTCTAGTAAAACCCAGAAAACCTAGGATTCCCAATTCTCAATTCTCATCCTCACTTCCTCTGAATAGGAGAATTCTATAATATCTGAAATGACTACAAATGAGTGGAATTAACTCCACTGTAAGATAGCCTACCCAAAGCAAAATCAGTTTTGACTGAATTACGAAAAAAAATATATATATGCTGTTATCTTCAGTTCTTTCAGCTGAATCAGAGAAATTCTTTGCCAGTTATTCCAAACCAGAACTTTTTTTAAAAAAAAAAAAAAAAGTT